>NW_023458559.1:49534753-49539116 GCF_013731165.1 Rhagoletis pomonella
GCCTGAAATCAAAGTGCAAATATTGCAAAGAAGCTGTTGATTTTTATCATGGCCCAGCCAACTCTGCGTTTTTCCTACATTTGATTTTTTTTCACTGACTCCATTTCGTATCTTAGATCACAATACTATTTTGCGCATGCAAATTTTTTTATGTTGTTTTTGTTTTTTTTTGTTTTCTACGTTTTTTTTTTTATATTTTCATTTCGTACCTAATCAAATGCAAATACGCCCACAAATTCTGTCGTGTCAGTGAAGTGTGTGTGTGCAAAAAGGTCTCTGTTTTTTTGGGTTGTTATTTGATTTGAAAGTAATACAAACTTACGCCTTAAATCCCTCGGATCGGAATTGTTGCTGCGCGGACTTTCACCCTTTTCACCGTTGTCGTAATCGTTTGATCCCTCCATCGATTCGTGGGAAGTGCAAGTGGGGCTTGCCGAGTCTGTGCGAAATGAATCGTTGCCATTGAAGAGATTCTGTTGTGAAAGAATTGAGAAAGCGATTGGTAGGTAAAGATAAGCGTGTTTTAGAAATGCAAAATGTAAATTTTTCTAAGAACAAAAAGAGGAAAACATGTCGCTTTAAAGTAAAAATTTTACATAATTTTTTCAAATTTTAAAACTGGACACGAACTTTACTGTAATTTATCACCTGAACATGTTTCTGTGGTAATTTAAAAGCCTAGCATAATTTTGTTTTTTATTATAAATTTTTAGAAATGCTTATTGGCTATTTAAAACCTGTAAATAAATATTTTTTCGATCAAAAACTGTTTGATCCTTTAAATATTGGATATAAAATTTTGTTCTTTTAAAAATTGGACATATTTTTTGTTAATTTAATTTTATGGTAAGTAAAAACCCAGAAATTAAAAATTATACATACATTTTGCAAATTTAACAACTGCACATAAATTTTTGGTAATTTAAAACTGTACGGGAGTTTCGAAAAATTAAAAATCTATACATACATATAATAAAATTGTAACAGGCTGATGTCTGTACATTATAAATATTAAAAAAAAAATTATATAGAGGGTCCGTTTTATGAGCACTAGAAGCCAAATCCAAAATTTTTCGAATTTTCTTCTATCTGTCTCTTTTCTGTATGCGCATAACTCGAAAACTAAAGCATGGAATTGAATGCAGTTATCACCGAAGTATTGCTGGAGGTCTAACTTTAAATATAGAAAGAAAAATGTTAGAGAGTTGCCACCTGTTTGAAAATTCCCGTTTAAGTAAATTGATAAGAAAAAATAATTATTGCAATATTGTTGTCTAAAGAAAGCGGTTTAAGCGGGCTTAAAGCCGAAAGTATTTTTGTTGTGGGTTGCCAGCTGTTTGAAAATTTTAATTTAGTTTAATTGATAAAATAAATTGAATGTTGCAATATGGGTATCAAACTGAATAGATTTAGGAAAGTTTACTGCGGAAAATACTTTTCAAGGAGGATTGCCACCTTTTTGAAAAATTGTATTCAATTAACTTGATAAAATAAATGAAATGTTACAATACGGGTATCAAACAGCACAAAAATACTTTTAAGGCGCAGTAAAGTACGCCGGGTATTTGCTAGCTTGAAATACAATTTTTTAGTAATTTAAAACTAGACTTGAGTTTTAGTCAATTCTAAAATGGACATATATTTTTTTCAATCAAAAATTAGATATACATAGCAGTTTGGTCATTTAAATATTGGACATAGAATTTGCTCGTTAAAAAACTGGACATATGTACACATATTTTTGGCAATTAAGAATCTGAAGACTTATTTTTAATAAACTAAAATCTGGACATATTTTTTAATGTTTAAAACTGGACATATTTTTTGGTCATTTAAAAACTGGGCACAAATTTTTAGTAACTTAAAATTTGAGCCACAGTTAAAAGTGTATATATATTTTTATAATAAAAAACTGGACATCTTTTTTCAGTGTTTGAAAAACTGGACATAAACTTTTGGTAATATAGAAACTGTTCATAAATTTTTGCTTGTTTAAAAATTGGACATAAATATTAGTAATTTAAAAGCTCGACATAATTTTTTTTGGTTTTTTTTTTTAACCGAAAAGAGATTTGCGCTCACTTAAAACTGGACATACATTTTTGATAATTTAAAGTTGGGACATTGTGTTTTGTACAGTTAAAAGATGGTCATACATTTTGTGTACTTTAAAAACTGGATATATTTTTGTAATGTTTAAATCCCTGAAAATAAACTTTCGGTAATACAGAAAATGTTCATAAATATTTCCTTATCAAAAATTGAATTTAAATATTTGGCCACTTAAAAGCTGGACATAATTTGCTGCTTTTCAAAAAACCGGAAAGAGATTTATCGTAATTTAAAGCTGGACATCTATTTTTGGTCGTTTAAAGTCTGAACATATATTTTATATATATATATATTTTTTAATCATGAACCAAAAAGTTAATATTGTAAACAGAAAACATTTCTTATAAACATAGCTCCAACTTCAAGCTGACTATGTAAACGCTGTCGGTCCTTGCTCTTCAGAGTATATCCGTTTAAACTCTTTCAGTGGTGGTTGAAGTTTTGGGTAATTATTTTGATGTCCTTGTTCCTAGACTTGGTACTTTCTAGGGCTGGCTTGAAAATGCTGCTTCCTATTCCAATGCGCCTCCCTCAGGGGGATTCCGCATTTGTGGGATTACGGGTATGCCAACCGGGGTACTAATCAACGGCCTCCGGTGGAGTCGAGGCTCAACTAGCATTAGTTTCGGCTTCGAGGTCTGACCAGAGACTTAATTATTCTGGTACCACGGGGAGAATTATTATATTTACACTGGCCTGTTATTGGGTACGGCCCTTCGGGGAATATTCGTGGTGGCTGTGGTTTAAAACCCAAATGTGGGTAGAACCGGCCTTAGTTGGTTCGATGTCGAGCTACTTTAAAAGCGGGTGTCGGACCCAAAGTACGACAGAGGCTTTAGCTAGGCTTCGAGCCCTACCAAGGTTGTTAGTTTGTCCGCCCCATACTGCTATTTAATACCGACAGAGTGGTTACATTACGTGGAGCCGATCAACGTATTGATCCGCTGTGCTTTTGATCGCCGTGGGGTAAGGCAGCGAAAGACGCTATCTTAATTCGACAAATTTTGTCGGCAATCACCGATTCAGAATTTCAGGGTAAGTAATTCAGTCTTTATTAGCCAAGGGTTAGATAAGCCTAACGAAGGACGAAGGTTATTCAGGTTGTAGAGAGGGAAAAGTAGAGATGTGTTCGTTTCGGAAGCTTTTTCCACTTCTAATTCTACGTCTACGTGCTCACCTACTGGCTCTTTCGAAGAAATTTTAGTTCAGTATATTAACCACAATATTTGCCAAACATCCCTCAGCCGTGTATAACCGGTCCAGGATCATCCCAATGTAGCTCGACTAGTATCTATTAATGTAGAATCATTCTACTAGGGATCAGACCTTTGCCACGCTTTATAGGCAAATGCTGTTCCAACATCCACATGGAGGACCTGCTAGTAATCTACGAAATCTGTACTTCTACCCCTCAAGCTGTATGCTCTCCATCCGCCAGTCGCCCCAAAGTGGATGACCGGATAACGGACAGGGTTGTGAATATCTACCTAACCTAATCTTAATAGCTCAAACATAATTTACTGCCCGAGATCTTCTCTCTACTTCCTTCGTAATATTTAGCAGTAAAGACTCCAAGAAGATCGGCTTACCGGCTATTCAAAACTTTTTCATCTTAAACTTTACTTTTGGAAGTCATTACATAGAGGGACCCATGATTTAGAGGGCGCTTGTCCTCCTAGCTGCTAACAAGTGGAACGATCTTCTAAGGCAGTATTTTATACAAATTTAGAATTTTTCATAGAGACCCGAAAAGTTATTGCTGCTCGGCGATCTTCCGCAGATTGCCGACTATTACCCAAGATAAATATCTAACGGAATTGTCGCTACAAAGAGCTTTACTTCGTTTAAGCCCTTCGGAGTCGATTTTTGAAAAAATAAAAATAAAAAATTTGAAGAAAACAAAGGGCTTATAAAGTTGGAAAAGTCGAATCTCGAAAAAAAATTTCATATGTACAAATTTTGTGTGTAACGCAAAAGTAATTTTCAACATCAACTCACCTGATCCAGTGATATGCCAATATATTTGGGTGGTGAAAACGCTGAATGCTGCAATTGAAAATTCGATAGCACCGATGGTTTACCCAGTCCGCGATCGCTGGCAAAGTAACTCGCCGGGCCGCCATTTGCGGCCAGCATGCCATGATTGAGCGTTTGTAGAAGATGTGGATGGAAGCTGTGCAGCAGGTGTGTGCCATAACTGCCGACAAGTGACATATTGTGTAGATCTTTGGCGTCTGGTAACTGAAAAAAA
>NW_023458559.1:49539216-49550518 GCF_013731165.1 Rhagoletis pomonella
TTATTTATTTTTGAATGTATTATCCCAAATTTGCACTAGGCTTTGGACGTTTAAATGGACGTTTAAAAATTCTATGAAGAAACGAACTCAGGTATTTTTCAATGCCCAATTTGTGTCATTTAATGCCAAGTGGAAATCTGGCATTAGTTAGAATTTTCAAAATATATTTAGAAGTGAATCTAATAAGCTCTGCTTCATCGATTACAAAATTTTTGGCATAACTTTATAAACTATAAAAATGGCAGCAGTTAAGCGAGTCTGATACCGTTTAGTTTAGGTATGTACTTAAGAGAAGAATTTCCTTCAGATACATATGTATGTATATGTATGTAATAAAAACAAGTCACAGTGCACAAATCTGTGGGTTACCTAAGCGGCTTTCACTTTATTCATATTTTAGAATTTTTATTATAAGCTATCAATCATTTATTCTGTTGAAATTTGGTACAAGCAGAAAACATACCAAGCTACAAAATCTCTTTCAAAAAAAGAAGAAGAATACTCCCTTATTACACTGCTCGCAAAATGCCATTTAACTCTAAGTACAAGCAATAAAAATTAATCGTCTGCTCATTGAAGAGGCAAATATGCGGTAAATTTGGCTTTAAAAATTTGCTCCCCAATATAAAGTCATTCCACCCACTACAACTCAAATAAACAAAAAAAAAAACAACAACAAACATAGTAGGAATCGGAATGCCAACAAAAGTGTGCCGTTGGAATTCCAAAATTGTTTTCATTACATTTTTGAAAATCTATAAAACTCACACCCACCAAAGGAGACAACGGAGTGGGACACGCCAGTGTTTTGCATAGAGCGTATAGGCTTGTGTAAATTGTAATGGGTGGTTAGATGCTGAAGTCCAAACGATGAGGGACACACATTTGACTACAGTTTACGTATTATTCCACTTTAGATGAATTTCTTTATTTGTTAAAGGGCAATCGTTTTAAGGTACATACTTACATATGTATTTGAAAATAAAACGCATTGAATAAATACATCCAAAGAATATTGAGGTCATAAATTTTCCCGTTCGGTTGTTGGTTGAAAGTGTTATTGTTGGTGGTCTAATAGAATCGATTGCGCGTTTGTGTGATTTTAGAAATTTTCAACACGTATTTAACGTGTTCGAATTGGTGTAATTAATTGCTTTGGCTTTGACTGGCTGATTGCACCCCTACATAGCCTCTCGGAAAGTGTGTGCGATAATGATTTGAGTGTGGCATTGATTTTGCGCGCCATTGCAGGGAGCATTTGGTTTTATAAATTATGTGTTCATTTAAAAGGATTTAAATCTTTGTATGCATATTTTCACAGCAACGAGGTCGATTTATTAGATCTGCTGAAGGAATGTAAATCTCGTAATTTATTAAATTATTTGCAAGCTGGAGTTTATTTGTAAAAGAAACTTTCACACACACCGGATCTGTCAGAGTGTTTGAGTTAATTTAACCCTCGCATGACCTAAGCCTATAAATACAAAAAAAACACATAATTTGAATTATAAAATGTTGTTCATCAAGGGCCGAATAAAAAAATTTTACATATTACAAAATAACAAAAAAATCTATGTCTGTATGTAAAAACAAATTTTCTCTCAAAAACGTTCATTAATTTCAGTAGCAAACTATTTTTTCACTAACTATTTTATTCTAAAAAATGTTCATTCATCTTTTCATAATTTGTTCCTATAAAATAATGTAGGTGTTCACAAGTGCCTCATTATCAGGTTACCTGGTTATTATTATTCTATAAGGTAGTTTATTCTAGTAAACTGAATTAAAACTATAACCACTTAACCAGATAAGCTGGAAACAAGACAGGTGTAAACATCCACAATGTTTTCCAAAACTTTTTTTCTAAATTTTTTCTAGGTTTATTTATTAAATTTTTTTTTCTCAAAGAAATAATTTTTGCATACATTTTTTCATACAAGCTTTTATAATTTTGGTAGACATTATCTTCCCAAAATATAACTTTTATTGTTGTAATATTAATAAAAAATATAACCACATAAGCTGATAACATGACAGGTGTGAACACCGACAATGTTTTCCAAACCTTTTTTTTTCAAATTTTATTTTTTTCAGGTATCTTTTTTAAGAGTGCTTTTCCATACACTTGATTTTTCCCACAGAAATGATTTTTTGCCCACAATTTTTTTCATACAAGCTTTTATAATTTTGGTAGACATTATTTTCACAAAATATAATTTTTTCCTATTAACTTAAAAGGGAAATGTTCTCCTCTAAAACGATTTTTTCCTAAAAACTGATTTCCCTTACATTTGTATCCTTAAAAATTTATCTAATTTTTGGGAATGGAATAAAAAAACATAATTTTTTGGGATTGAAATGTAGTGGAAATAAGTTTTTAGGAAATAACTATTTTAGGGAAAATCAATTTTTTTTTAATTTTGTAGGAAAAAAAATATATTTTGGGAAAATTATTACTTTTTATTTCATTCACAAAAATAGATTATTTTTCCCGACATAAATCTATCGTAAAAATAATTTTTTTCTCCAAAAATTTTGTTGAGTTTCTAAATTTTTAGTTATTTAATTTTTGGGAATGGAATAAAGAAAATAATTATTTTCTGGGATTAAAATGTATTGGAAATGAGTTTTTAGGAAAAATTCATCTTATGGGAAAACTATTTTTTTTTAATTTTATAGGAAAAAAATATTTAGGGGAAAAATTATTATTTTTATTTCACTCCTAAAAATAGATAATTGTTCCCGACATAAATTTATCGCAAAATTAATTTTAAATATTATTTGTGTAACAAACTTACATACATACATACTTCTTTCCTAAAAAACTTTTTTTGCCTAACTTAAGTTTTTTTCTTAAATTTTTCTAATAAGTTTTCGAAAAATTTTTGTACTTTGAAAAGTTTTTCTAATATTGATAAAAATATATTTTTCTGAAATTTATTTATAAGAATATATTAATGAGGCACAGTCTAGAAATATAAAATATTAAATTACTGAGAAACTCATAAAATTTCCTTATGAGTGGAATAGTTTTTTAGGAAATATATTTTCCTTGCTCCTGAATGGGTTAGTGAAAGATAAGTCCTTGTTTTTTACAACGCAGATGCACCTAAGGATCGAAAAAATTTAGGGAAACGTAAGGTCTGCCATGTTGTTGTACCAGCGTACAAAGTTCGTAAAAAGTTTGGAGGAACGATGTTTGAGTATTTAGCAGTCATTGGTCAGATATAAATGTGGGTCGTTACGTTTGCGTTGAGCCGACTGTCGTGGGATGTGTCATTTAGCAATCTCCTATGAAATTTTAATTTTAAAATTAGTTCAATTATCGTATCGACGGCTGAGTGGAAGATCGACCTATCTCGGCAGCCAGTTCGAAAACGCCTTATCTCAGATAACTTTTCAAGAACGCCCCTTTCAGAATTTGATTGAAGAACAGCATATTTCAGAATTTTATTGAAAAACACCCTATCTCAGAATTCGGTTGGAGAACGCCCTATGCCAAATGAAAATACATTGAAAATATAGGGCGTTTTTGAAGCGGTAGCTGAGATAGAGTATTCTTCAACTTCAATTCTGATATACGGTGTTCTTCAATTAAATTTTGGAATAGGGCGTTGTTGAAAAATGTTCTGCGATAGGGCGTTTTCAAACTGGCTGCCGAGATAGGTCGATCTTCTACCGTGTTTTAGAGTTTGCACTGTCAATGGCGGGGACAGTGCAAACTCTAAAACAATAGCTATGGAAAACTATTTCCAAACTTCAAAGCGCAATGGTTCGGGATGTGCGGTAGCTTTATTCACCTTTCTTAGCGCTGTTTACTTGACGTGGCCCTTCTATTGATATTTCAGAGAAAGCTGATATGTTAATGCCTCTAAGTTGATTTAATAAACGAATTTCAGACCCGTCTTTAACGACCTACGAGTTTGCACGAAATCGGACGATCAAGACCTTCGTACCTGTTCCCCACAAGAGTAGATAGAGATAAAGATACCAATATTTGGTACTGTGTTTTACCAGTTCTCGGTGACCGGACTGGTACAGCAAAGTCTGATTATGTTGTATGTTGACAACAGCTTTTCTTTGTCTTTATACAGGGGCTGCGGGCGAGCGAGTTTGAGAACTTTCTGGCAGCTGTGTACTTTATTCCGTATTGTGTTGCGTACGAAAAAATATGGTAGCCGAGAATTTCGTGGAGGAAAGGATTAGGCTCTTTGCGGTAAAGAACCGAGATCGGTCGGAGAAGATGACTGCTTTTGAGCATAGGCTATGTATTTCATTTCCGGAAGCCAATATGACGAACAATAGTCAGCGTACGAGATCATAGAAACTCCCTCAGGTTGCTAGGAGAATTTCAATGTGTTAAAACTGTTCATAAGTGGTTAAAGAACATTACCCTGTGGGACGCCCTATTTAAGTTTTCTGCGTTTCGAGGTTTGATCCATCCTTTGAGTCCCCGTGAGAGAGAGGAGGACTCAATATCTTCTAGTAACGTGGACTGGCAGACGGGGTCAAATGCCTTCGACAAGTCCAACACTACTAGGACAGTTCTCGAATTTCCAAATCGATATCCCTACTGCGGGGCATACCCGGGGTGGGCCTGGCGACGACGGTCACGCTGGTTCGCCAGTACAGTCAACCCAGCCGGGAAATTTGGGGTGGATTGAAGCGAAGTACTGCATCTGTGACCGCCTTGCAAAATTCCCGATCGACAAGATGAAATCTGTTGGTGTCGGAAGAGCGGCGAATGTGCTCTCGGTAACTACCGCCAAGCGACATATCACTTAGCTTATATCTACTTAAGCTCATTAGGATGGGTCTATGATTGGCTGCATGCGAGCCAGATTAAGCTAACACCTTGCTAACTAAGCAGAAAAATCAATTAATTAAAAATTTCACAAATTTTATTCGCAACTTAACGGAAGTCTTTGTCAAAGATTATTAATACGAGGTTGTGAAAAAATGTACATAAATGCCAGCCAATATTAAATGCACAAATTAATTTTTTTCCACAAATATGTTTTCATAACTTTGTACCTCAATTATTTTCCACTTAACTGAACTCATTCAAACGTGTCGAATGGCCAATTAAATCAATTTAACATATATTTAATTAAATGCCCACACATTACTGTCCCTGTTGTCGTTTGACATGCCTCAGCCGTCGCAATACAGAAAGGGGCAAAACCAAAGCCAAAAAACTCTAGCCAATTTCTCTTGACTTTTTTTGCAATTGAAACAGACCACAACAAAAAACAACGCACCAAAAAATAATTCAACTTATTGTAATTTTTTTTATTACGTTTCATTCGTTCTTCACCACAGATGTCCACAGCAACAATGGTGGCGGCAGCAGCAGTAGTAGTAGTAGCGGTGGCGGTGGTGGTGGAGGTGGTGGTCATGGTTTGATCAAAGCGTCATCAGCAGCTGCAACAGCCACCTCCATGGCGGCCGCCGCTGCTTCTATAGCCGCCTCAGTGGCGTCAACCACATCCTCGCCTGCGTCAGCAAGTCATCTCGGTCATCACCATCATCACACACATCATCATCACCATCATCCGAATGGTGGCCTGTTGGCCGCAGCGGGTTTGGGTGGCATGGGTGGCCTCGGCATACCGGTAAGCTGTGCAGGTTTACGTGGTGTGGCGAGTGGTCTCAGTGGCTTGACCACAGCTGGTGGAGTCGGTGTCGGCATTGGCAGCGGTGGCAGTTCGAGTGGCAGCAACAGTAGCGGGCATGCGGGTGTGCTGAGTTTGCCGCCAGGTCATGTGCCAGATATTTGCCCTATCTGTGGTATAAAAATTTCGGCAGAAGAATGGAATTCACACTTTTTGACCGAACTAGACCGACTCTACAAGCTGAGCTCGGGCATGGAACGTACGAATTTACAGGCATCTTACATGTTTGCGCCGCCTTGTCCGGCGCAAGAGAATGCCATACGCACCAGTCATAATCGGTGGGAGGTAAGTTAATCAAAGTTTTATATGTATACGTTATACTATACTTATTTTTCTTTGCCAAGTCGTAAATTAAAGTTGGTATCAGTGCGTTGATTGCTTTGAATTTAATTTACAGACTTTCCAAAGGATACGCAATAATAGACAGAATCGTTTAAGAATAAAGGGTCGAAAACGAAAATATGGCAATGATTTGTACTTCATGGAAAACTTGTTCTGCAATTCCTGCCCGATTTGTAAGCGAAAATATGCGATCGAAGCTGGAAAGATGCAACCTGAGGTGAGTTCATACAATTACTTGTAAAAAGATAAGTAATCCTACTTAAAATAGAAGTATAAGAGAACATCCATGTTATTCCCTTTTCTTAAAAATTTTCACAATTGGGCAAACTCCAAATTGATTTTAGACCCATGGTTTCTTTAGCAAATTTTCTTGGAATTACATGCAGAATCCGTCTGTGCTATACGCGCATAGTCGAAAAAATCGTCCGTACAAATTGACCCGCCCTACTGTAATACATATATTAGGTCCAAAATTTGTTTTTCCAGTTACCCCCCAGAACTGAAGAATATCGAAAATAAGGAGAGCCGATTTTCTAGCAATTCTACAAAAAAAAATTATTTTCCTCATATAAATTTTAACCGGTTTGGAGATGGCACCATATGTACATCCACCTTGACAGTTTAGGTCTTATGCCCCAGTTCCGTGCCATAAATTTCCTGCCCATGTCTTTTGAATAGTATTATCTAGGTGCGGATTCCATGAGAGCTTGTCATCAAGTATAGCTCCCAGATATTAGCCCTCTTTGGAGAAGTGTATCTTTTCACCTTGAAGTAATAGTTCTAGTAATTTTTCTAAATTTTCCTTGTTAGACTCTGAAGAGCGTGGATAGTAGATCTTGCTGGAAGATAGGCATATTGGTGTCTATGCAGAGACAGGGCAGTTGTTCAGTTCCGCGATCTATAAAATGAAAACTCCACAGTTCTATAAAGTCTATGTTTCAAAAAAATAAATCCGAGTAAAGAATTTACCCCAAAAAAGGTCAGAAAAGATCAAAGTAATTTCTCATCTCATCTGCACTTTACTGACAAGCTGCAAGAATGTAAAATTCACCCAAAAACTGTATTCTAGTTCTACACAAAGTTGGATATATACAGAGGAAGTTCTACGTTCTTTTCTCTTCTGTAAGTTGAAACTCTGGCAGGAATTCAGTCTAAGTCTAGCAGCGTGTGATTCTAGAGGCCGGGCTGTTCCAAAACCTAGCAAGCATCGTCTTAAGTCTGCATTATTTCTACAAATTTCCGAATGCAAAGCCATCGATAAGAAAGTCGGATGAACAGATCCTGGTACCACACCACGGTTTATTTCCATAAATAAAGGACTCCGCATTAATGAATTTCAGTATATCATACAGAGGGATGGCTGCACTCTAAAATATTCTGCAGGTATGGTTGACCAACTGTTTTTATCCTCATTCCCGAAAGGATTGAGCACTTGCAGAGAAAAAGTTCAACCGTCTCTTTTGAGCTCGGGTCTATGCAGCTGTGACAGACCTATGGGCCAGTTAATTTTCGTCTGGCTGACTACCTAAGCAAATATTCACCGGCGATCTCAAGCAAGCATGGTTTTTTATGTTCCTTACCGCCTCCTCATTTGCAAAATTTCCGCCTGCGTGGTCCAGAGAGCTTCGAATTGAGTTGTTTTGCCGTCAAATAACTATTTCTCTCTGCGAGTCCAGTCACAGTGGCTTTAGAACTTTGTGTGTGGGTAATAATTGGTTCAAGTTTTACATAGGGGTATATTTAGAATGACACTGTTTCAGAATAGCCTTTCTCTCCAGTGTCCTAAAGCTCGCTATCTGACTCTGTTGGTAGCCCTGAATTTTCGATAAAAGGAGATAGACTATAAGATATCGGAACGTTGACAGCCTCCGCTGGTCCGAATATCACTCCACCCATAGCGCCAGTAGGAGCTGAACTCTGGCTTCAACTATGTTGTTTAGTCTGGTAGGCTCTAGCTACCCCGATTGTTGATCCTTCAAAAAGATTCTCGCACCTTTACCACAGCTCATTATATAAACAACCATGGTCATCCCAAGCAAAGAGCAATTGAATATTTTTCGAATTTTTCCGCGTCCTCCATCTCAGAAATATCACTGTCGACTAATCAATTATGGGTTCAAGTAACGGAACCCGAAGCTGACATGACTTTTAACGGCAATAACGTAACCTGCCGGTACATACATATGTAGATGTCTCAAATTTCCAACACCCAACGCGAAAATATCTTCAAAAATTTTTGCGTATAGCTATCTTCTAAAAATTAGTCCACATGGTGTTAGTTACATTTTTTGCAGAGTAAGATCTGAAATAATATATGAACGGGTCCACGCCTCTCCTATGAGTATGAGCATTGCTTTTGTCTGAATAATTCTGCCTTGAAATAAAACATCAACTCACTAGTTCCCAGTTACATATTTTTACAATTTCGAATTTTTATTCGTTTCCTCAAAAACCCAACCAGGAGGACACCAAAATGCAAGAAGAAATCGAAACGGTCGATGTTGAAAGTTGCAATGACGATGTACCCGATTCTGGTTCCGAGCTGACGTCACACTCCCAACTCAGTGTGAATAGCTTCCATCAGCACCAGAACAGCATTGGCAATCAGACTCTGGGCAGCAATATGCACAGCAGTAATAGTCAACCGGGAAAATTAGATGGCATCTTATATCGAACGGCTTGTGTTATGAATAAAGATGCTGGGAATAGTGAAGATGATTTGAATGCAACCAGTACTAGCGGCGGGGGTGGTGGCGCTGGCGGCATGACACAAAATTGGAATCACGCGCAACACAACACAGCTGCCACGATAACAGCGCAACAACAAGGACATATCAGTGGTGAGTGTGATGAGTGGTTTTAATGATTTGTTTAAATATTTTTATAAAATACTAAATGAATATACACACTTAAGTAGTATGTACTTAATTGGCTAATTATATGTATACATACATCTGTAAGAGTGTGTTTTTGTGTAGAATTGAAATATTTTGTGTGTAAATCCATTTTCAAAACTCAGCTTCTGCTTTACTAATTTTTACTTCTTCCCCCCTGTATTCCTCCAATTACAGTGAAAAATGTCAGCGAACTGTCATCGACAACCCCTCACTTCTACAACGCGGACTCGTGTGGCGCTGTTGATGAGCGCTCCAGTGGCGGTGGTGGTGGCAGCGGCAATTGTAACGGCAAGGATGTTTCAATGGAAACATGCAATGCCAACGACAGCGACGAGGATGTCATTGTAGACGACGATGATTCTATTAAAATGACGAATCTGTGCAGCAATAAAAAACGAAAGTATGACGAGAAGGTGGTTAGTAGCAGGTAAGCAAAGGCCAAGGGAGGAGGCGAAACAATTCGCCACAATTGGGATCACACTTTAAAGTAAAAATTGCACAAATATTCTTTCTACAGTAATAAAAAGGGACATAGGCGGTTATTTAAAAGCTACACAAAAGATTCGAGTCATTTAAAATAAATGCAATTTTTTTCAAAACATTTTTCTCTTCCTTTCAAAGGTTAAAGACACTTGCCAAAATTAATTTTATATGACCGGACTTTAACCAAAATATGTGGTCCAGTTATCCAATGATCAAAAATCTATGTTCATTTTTTATTTAGTTTTTAAATGAAAAATAAATAAATTATTTTAAATTTTTATTGGCAACAATTTAGGTTTTGATTTTGTATCGCCAAAAAAAAAATTTGTCTGATTTTTAAAATGCCAAAAATTTACGTCCAGCTTTTATTTACCATCCTTTATGCCCAGTTTTTAAATGACAAAAAATGTATGTTCGTTTGTTATCGGTCCAAAATGTGCTTAAGAGTTTTTTAACTGTCGAAAATGATGTGTGATTTATTGAATGCCAAAAATGTGGACAACAATTCCTGTCCAGTTTTAAATGACAAAACATACATATATGTCCAGTTTTTTAAATACCAATAATTAATGTTCATTTTTTAATTAACAAAAAAAATTGTATACATTTTCTCAGTTACCAAAAATTTATGTCCAGTTTTTCTTTTAATTGACAAGAAAATGTAGGACCAGTTTTTAAATTACCAAAAAGTTGTGTTAATTTTTTAAATGACCAACAGCCCATGCACTGTTTTTAAGTTACCGAAAATGTATGTCCAGGTTTTAAATTAGTAAAACCAAATTCGAAGTTCTACATTGGCAAAAAAATATTTTTTAAATGAACAAAAATTTATGTCCAGCCAGTTTTTATGTTAATCAAAACCTAATTCCAATTTTGAAATTAGTAAAAAATGTATGACTAGTTTTTTAATTACCAAAAAATTATGTCCAAGTTTTTAATTATCAAAAAATGATGTCCAGATTTTAAGTGACCGAAAATTCATGTCCAACTTTGAAAAAAATTCTAGCAATTTATATCCCGTTTCTAAAGCACACAAATTGATGTCCAATTTTTACTTAAAAGCGACATGGCTGTACATTAGGGTGGTCCAAAATAAGTAAAGTCGGAATTTTAATGCTCTCACCCCCTAGGATTGTTCTATATCAAAAGAGTATACCCCTATTTTTTTTTTTTTTTAATCAAAAAATATTTAGAGAGAAAAAAAAAACCACGGCGGTCCTATAAAATATAGTTACTAATAAAAAATTGTTAAAAGAATAATTGGGTTTTATTATTGGGAATCTGTTGAAGAGACACAGAGTCTTCCGATCGAAAAATATTGCTATTCAAGAATTCCATACCATTTCCACGAAAAGTTCTTTTTATTACAACGCTTTTATCAACTTGCAATGTTGTGTGTCCAGAAACTTTCAATGTTGTGGATCCAGAAACTTTCAATGTTGTGTGTCCGACACCATAAAAGCTTTGCTTTGAAAAGTTCCACTAAAAAAGCATAGTGCATAGGGCGACATCTGTAGTGAATAGGGCGAGGTAGATGACATCTAGATGTCGCCCTATGTACTACGTTTGCTACAGCGGAAATAGACGACACGCCATTTCTTTAAATAAAATTAATTGGTGCTCGTTTGTATGTACATACATATGTAAATGCATGTGTGTGCACCTTTCTATTAATATCGTTGAATTATTTTAATATCTATTGCAAAATTTTATTCAGACAGGACTAAAAAGTAGAAAATAAATAATATAAAAAAACTTTTTAATATACAACGCTTTTATAAATAGACTAAAAAGTAGAAAATAATATTTCTCAGTCCCATAGAATTTGTTTTGATAACTTTTGATTTTGAAATTTTAGCAAAAGTCATTATAAACAATCTATGAAATTGAAAATGAAAAGCGTGG
>NW_023458559.1:49550618-49579804 GCF_013731165.1 Rhagoletis pomonella
TTTTTTGCAGGACCGTACTGTTTTTCGAAGGTCGGTCCTGCGTAGTTTTTTGAAAATGTTCTGATTTTTTCCAAGTGTCCTGCATTTGTCCCGCATTTTATTCGTTATTTCAAAATTATCGGACAATGGATGGATTTTTTCAAAAAAGAGTTTTTTGGTACTTTTCGTAGCTTTTCTTCAAAAATCTCCAAATCAACGTAAGCGACTTACAGCTCGAAGGGTATTGATGTGCCTCTTCCCAAAATATATAACTTGTGGCGATTTCAATGAAAATTATTAGTGCTACAGGCGACCATTTGTATTTTGTCTTCAAAGTCGAAAAAAGTGAGATTTTCAATCAAATACGCAGTTTCATTTGATAATTTTTTTCATTATTTTAAAAATTCGATAAAGAAGATATATCATTACAGTAAACTTTGAGCCAAAGATAATGAAAATCGGATTAGAAATGTAGATGCTATGGAGCGCAACCTGCACAAATTATATACATATTTTTGTAAAGGGCACTTTGTAACTCGTCGTTTACGTCGATTCATGTCGTCGATTTTTGACAAATAACTGCGGAAAGTACCAAAAAAAAACAAAAAAAGAAGGGTATTGTTTTCGTTATTGCCTATAAAATAATCTTTTAAAGATTTTCTCTTTTCGTGTAAGCTATTGTAATTATAATATGTTTTACTATAATTTGATAAATATTCATGTAAAAAAGATTAATATCGATGAAGAAAACGTGATTCATTTTTAAAGTTTAAAATGTATTAAGAATTTAGAATCATAAATACTCTTGATATTTTTATACTACGTAAATATATGTATGTAGGCATATTTTTGAAAAATTGTCCTTCATTTTGAATCCATATTTATGGTCACCGTAGGTATATAGCATAATGGGCTTGGTGATCCCTGTTATCGTTAACGAGTTTCTGTCGAACGATTTTACATGCGGCATACACTTCATTCTGCTCAGAGGAATAGTTGATTTAGCGAAGTCGAGCCGGTGGACTGCGGTCAAACTCCGCACAAGGTTTGGGTGGGGTAACACAACCGCTTGGTCAACTTAAAGCGCTCGATTATAGGAACCATAGGAATGAGTACTGGTTGTGGCTGTGAAAAAACACAATGAAATGCTTTACGGTAACTTCGTGAAGTGCGAATATGGTAATAAACAGATATTTAATATTTAAAAGTATCTTGTTACTGATAACTTCAGAAACACTTGTACCATAAGACCCACTCAAATGCCCCTTTCCAAATTGTAAGTTTTTTTTAGGTACTTACCCGGTTTTAAAAGTTACTTAAACTAACTAACTTATTTATTTTTGAATGTATTATCCCAAATTTGCACTAGGCTTTGGAATGACAAAAAAATGGCCGTTTAAAAATTCTATGGAAATCTGGCATTAGTTAGAATTTTTAAAATATATTTAGAAGTGAATCTAAAAAGCTCTGCTTCATCGATCACAAAATTTTTGGCATAACTGTATAAACTATAAAAATTGCAGCAGTTAAGCGAGTTAGATAACTAAACGGGAAGGTACTTAAGAGAAGAATTTTCTTTAGATACATATGTATATGTATGTAATAAAAACAAGTCACAGTGCACAAATCTGTGGGTTACCTAAGCGGATTCCACTTTATTCATATTTTAGAATTTTTACTATAAGCTATCAATCATTTATTCTGTTGAAATTTGGTACAAACAGCAAACATACCAAGCATTATAGTAGCTACAAAATCTCTTTCAAAAAAAGAAGAAGAATACACCCTTATTACACTGCTCGCTAAATGTCATTTAACTCTAAGTACAAGCAATAAAAATTAATCGTCTGCTTATTGAAGAGGCAAATATGCGGTAAATTTGGCTTTAAAAATTTGCTCCCCCATATAAAGTCATTCACCCACTACAACTCAAAAAAACAAAAAAAAACAACAAGAAACATAGTAGGAATTAGAATGCCAACAAAAGTGTGCCGTTGGAATTCCAAAATTGTTTTCATTACATTTTTGAAAATCTATAAAACTCACACCCACCAAAGGAGACATCGGAGTGGGACACGCCAGTGTTTTGCATAGAGCGTATAGGCTTGTGTAAATTGTAATGGGTGGTTAGATGCTGAAGTCGAAACGATGAGGGACAAACATTTGACTACAGTTTACGTATTATTCCACTTTAGATAAATTTCTTTATTTGTTAAAGGGCAATCGTTTTAAGGTACATACTTACATAAGTACATACATACTTACATACATATGTATGTAGATATTTGAAAATAAAACGCATTGAATAAATACATACAAAGAATATTGAGGTCATAAATTTTCCCGTTCGGTTGTTGGTTGAAAGTGTTATTGTTGGCGGTCTAATAGAATCGATTGCGCGTTTGTGTGATTTTAGAAATTTTCAACACGTATTAACGTGTTCGAATTGGTGTAATTAATTGCCTTGACTTTGACTGGCTGATTGCACCCCCACATAGCCTCTCGGAATGTGTGTGCGATAATGATTTGAGTGTGGCATTGATTTTGCGCGCCATTGCAGGGAGCATTTGGTTTTATAAATTATGTGTTCATTTAAAAGGATTTAAATCTTTGTATGCATATTTTCCCAGCAACGAGGTCGACTTATTAGATCTTCTGAAGGAATGTAAATATCGTAATTTATTAAATTATTTGCAAGCTAGAGTTTATTTGTAAACGAAACTTTCACACACACCGGATCTGGCAGAGCGTTTGAGTTAATTTAACCCTCTCATGACCATAAGCCTATAAATAAAAACAAAAAGCATAATTTGAATTGTAAAATGTTATTCATCAAGGGCCGAATAAAAAAAAATAAAATATATGTCTGTATGTAAAAACTAATTTTCTCTCAAAAATTTTCATTAATTTCAGTTGAAAAGTATTTTTTCCCCTAATTTTTTTAGTCTAAAAAATTTTCCTTAATTCGCTGATTTTTTCCTAATGTAATGAAGGTGTTCACAAGTGCCTCATTATCAGGTTACCTAGTTATGATTATTCTATAATATATTTTAATATTGTAAACTGAATAAAAAATGCGTTGTAATATAACCACTTAATCGGATAAGTTCAAAACTAGCTAGGCAGGTGTGAACATCCACAATGTTTTCCGAAACTTTTTTTCTAATTTTTTTCTAGGTTTATTTATTGAAATTTTTTTATGTGTTTTTCCCAAACGATTTTTCTCAAAGAAATAATTTTTGCACACATTTTTTTCATACAAGCTTTTATAATTTTGGTAGACATTATCTTTCCAAAATATAATTTTTATTGTTATAATATGAATAAAAAATATAATAACATAAGCTGATAACCAGACAGGTGTGAACACCGACAATGTTTTCCAAAACTTTTTTTTCAATCTCTTTTTTCAGGTATCTTTTTATACCCGAGCGCACTTGTGCACAAGGGTATATTAATTTTGTTCACATAACGGTTGTTTGTAACAGCCAAAACGAATCGAGATAGATATAGACAAATGTATACATAAATGATCAGGATGAAAAAAGAAATCGATTAAGCCATGTCTGTCTGTCCGTCCGTCTGTCCGTCTGTCCGTCCGTCCGTGTACACGATAACTCGAGCAAAAATTGAGATATCTCAACGAAATTTGGTATGTAGGTTTCCCTTAATCCAAGGTAGGTTGGTATTGAAAATGGGCGAAATCGGACTTTAACCACGCCCACTTCCCATATAACGGTAATTTCCAGAAATACGAAAACTGCGATATTTTAGTAACTACTGAAGATAATTCACTCAAAATTGATATTTACAATAATTTTTAGACGAAAAATAAGAATATTATAAATTTTTGGAAAATGGGCGTAGCCACGCCCACTTATGGTTACATGTGTATATCTTGGTAACCGCTGCACCAATTTCTTCCAAACTTGGCACAGTTGTTGGCCTTCGCATAACATACCAAATGGCCGAAAATTTTTAAAATCGCTCAATAACCACGCCTACTTCCCATATAACGGTAATTTTCAGAAATACGAAAACTGCGATATTTTAGTAACTACTGGAGATTATTCACTCAAAATTGACATTTATAATAAGTTTTAGACGAAAAATAAGAATATTATAAATTTTTTGGGAAAATGGGCGTAGCCACGCCCACTTATGGTTACATGTGTATATCTTGGTAACCGCTGACAATCGGACAATAACCACGCCCACATCCCATATAGCGGTAATTTAGAGAAATACAAAATCTTCGATAAATCATTAAATATTGAAGCTAATTTATTCAAAATTGATGCTTGCAACAAATCTTTACCAAGAAATACGATTATGGTAAAATTTTGGAAAATGGGCGTGGCGCCGCCCACTTATCATCACATATAAGTATATCGGTAACCGTTCTACCAATTTGTACCAAACTCGGTATGGTTATTGTACTTGCCACGTGTAAGCAAAACGTTGAAAATTATTGAAATCGGACTAAAATAACGGCCGATTCTCATATAACGGTAAATTTAAGAAATGCTTGAAACTTCAATATTTCGAAATTGAAGGACGCTAATTTACTCAAAATTGATACACCTCGGCTTACCATCTAGCGGAAGGTTTCGGAAGGGTGAAAAAACATATATTTAATACTTGCGCCGGGTATTTAATGTTCGGTTCCGCCCGAACTTAGACTTTCTTACTTGTTTAAGAGTATTTTTCCCCACACTTGATTTTTCCCACAGAAAGGATTTGTTGCCCACAATTTTATTTCATACAAGCTTTTATAGTTTTGGTACACATTATTTTTCCAAAATATAATTTTTTCCTATAAACTTAAAAGGAAAATCGTTCTTCTCTAAAACGATTTTGTCCTAAAAACTACAAAACATGTCAATGACTATTGCCGCCTAATTAGATAACTCTCAGTTCATCCATTGAGTCCCCGTGAGAGTCTTCTAGTTACGTGGACTGGCAGACGTGGTCAAATGCCTTCGACAAGTCCAACACTACTGGGACAACTCTCGAATTTCCAAATCGATATCCCTAATGCGGGGCATACCCGGGATGGGATGGGGTGGATTGAAGCGAAGAGCTGCAGCTGTGACCGCCTTGCGAAATTCCCGATCGACAAGATGAAATCTGTTGGTGTCGGAAGAGCGGCTAATGTGTTCTCGGTAACTACCGCCAAGCGGGATATCACTTACCACATTTAAGTAGAAGACATCCTAAATTACATCTACTTCAGCTCATTAGAATGGGTCTATGATTGGCTGCATGCGAGCCAGATTAAGCTAACACCTTGCTAACTAAGCACAAAAATCAATTAATTAAAAATTTCACAAATTTTATTGGTAACTTAACGGAAGTCTTTGCCAAAGATTATTAATACGAGGTTGTGAAAAAATTTACATAAATGCCAGCCAATATTAAATGCACTAATTAATTTTTTTCCACAAATATGTTTTCATAACTTTGTACCTCAATTATTTTCCACTTAACTGAACTCATTCAAACGTGTCGAATGGCCAATTAAATCAATTTAACATGTATTTAATTAAATGCCCACACATTACTGTCCCTGTTGTCGTTTGACATGCCTCAGCCGTCATAATACAGAAACGGGCAAAACCAAAGCCAAAAAACTCTAGCCAAATGCTCTTCTAATTTTTTTTTTTTTGCAATTGAAACAGACCACAACAAAAAACAACGCACCCAAAAAATATTTCAACTGATTGTAATTTTTTTTATTACGTTTCATTCGTTCTTCACCACAGATGTCCACAGCAACAATGGTGGCGGCAGCAGCAGTAGTAGTAGTAGCGGTGGCGGTGGTGGTGGTGGTGGAGGTGGTGGTCATGGTTTGATCAAAGCGTCATCAGCAGCTGCAACAGCCACCTCCATGGCGGCCGCCGCTGCTTCTATAGCCGCCTCAGTGGCGTCAACAACATCCTCGCCTGCGTCAGCAAGTCATCTCGGTCATCACCATCATCACACACATCATCATCACCATCATCCGAATGGTGGCCTGTTGGCCGCAGCGGGTTTGGGTGGCATGGGTGGCCTCGGCATACCGGTAAGCTGTGCAGGTTTACGTGGTGTGGCGAGTGGTCTCAGTGGCTTGACCACAGCTGGTGGAGTCGGTGTGGGCATTGGCAGCGGTGGCAGTTCGAGTGGCAGCAACAGTAGCGGGCTTGGGGGTGTGCTGAGTTTGCCGCCAGGTCATGTGCCAGATATTTGCCCTATCTGTGGTATAAAAATTTCGGCAGAAGAATGGAATTCACACTTTTTGACCGAACTAGACCGACTCTACAAGCTAAGCTCGGGCATGGAACGTACGAATTTACAGGCATCTTACATGTTTGCGCCGCCCTGTCCGGCGCAAGAGAATGCCATACGCACCAGTCATAATCGGTGGGAGGTAAGTTAGTCAAAGTTTTTATATGTCTTCGTAATACTATACTTATTTTGCTTTGCCAATTCGTAAATTAAAGTTGGTATCAGTGCGTTGATTGCTATGAATTTCATTTACAGACTTTCCAAAGGATACGCAATAATAGACAGAATCGTTTAAGAATAAAGGGTCGAAAACGAAAATATGGCAATGATTTGTACTTCATGGAAAACTTGTTCTGCAATTCCTGCCCGATTTGTAAGCGAAAATATGCGATCGAAGCTGGAAAGATCCAACCTGAGGTGAGTTCATACAATTACTTGTAAAAAGATAAGAAATCCTACTAAAAATAGATGTATAGGAGAACATCCATGTTATTCACTTTTCTTAAAAATTTTCACAATTTGGCAAACTGCAAACTGATTTTAGACCCATGGTTTCTTTAGCAAATTTTCTTGGAATTACATGCAAATTGACCCGCCCTAATGTAATACATATATTAGGTTAGTCCATAATTTGTTTTTCCAGTCACCCCCAGAACTGAAGAATATCGAAAATAAGGAGACCCGAAGGGGTGTATTCCACAAACAAAAAATATTTTTCTCATATAAATGTTAACCGGTTTGGAGATGGCATCATGCATCCACCTTGCCAGTTTAGGTCTTATGCCCCAGTTCCGTCTCATAAGTTTCCTACAGGTTCAGACAGAGGCCCTTGTCTTTTGAATAGTATTAGCTAGTTGCGGATTCCATGAGAGCTTGTCATCATGTATAGCTCCTAGATATTAACGCTCTTTGGAGAAGTGTATCTTTTCACCCTGAAGTAATAGTTCTACTGATTTTTCTAAATTTTCCTTGTTACACTCTGAAGAGCGTGGATGGTAGATCTTCCTGGAAGATAGGCATATTGGTGTCTATGTAAAGACAGTGGGCAGTTGCTCAGATCCGCGATCTATAAAATGAAAACTCCACTGTTCTAATAGGTCGGAGCAAAGAACTTACCCCTAAAAAATGTCAGAAAAGATCAAAATAATTTCTCATCTCATCTTCACATTACTGACAAGCTGCAAGAATGTAAAATTCACCCAAAAACTGTATTCTAGTTCTACACAAAGTTGGACATATACAGAGGAATTTCTTCGTTTTTTTTCTCTTCAGTGAGTTGGAACTCTGGCAGGAATCTAGTCTAAGTCTAGCAGCGTGTGATTCTAGAGGCCGGGCTGTTCCAAAACCTAGCAAACATCGTCTTAAGTCTGCAGTATTTCTACAAATTTCCGAATGCAAAGCCATCGATATGAAAGTCGGACGAACTGATCCTGGTACCACACCACCATTTATTTCCATGAAGAAAGAACTCCGTATTAATGAATTTCAGTATATCATACAGAGGTATGGCTGCACTCTAAAATATTCTGAAGGTATGGTTGACCAACTGTCTTTAGCCTCATTCCCGAAAAGGTTGAGCACTTGCAGAGAAAAAGTTCAACTGTCTCTTTTCAGCCCGGGTCATGCAGCTGCGACAGACCTATGGGCTAGTGAATTTTCGCCTGACTGACTACCTAAGCAAATATTCACCGGCGATCTCAAGCATGCATGGTTTTTTATGTTCCTTACCGCCTCCTCATTTGCAAACGTTTCCGCCTGCGTGGTCCAGAGAGCTTCGAATTGAGTTGCTTTGTCGTCAAATAATTAATAATGGCTTTAGACATTTGTTATAATTGGTTCCAGTTTTACATAGGGGTATATTCAGAATGACACTTCTCCAGAATAGTCTTTCTTTCTAGTATCCTAAAGATCGCTATCTGACTCTGTTGGTAGCCCTGAATTTTCGATAAAAGGAGTACAGGTTAATATATATCGGAACTTTTACAGCCTCCGCTGGTCCGAATATCACTCCACCCATAGCGCCAGTAGTAGCTTAACTCTGGCTTCACCTATGTTGTTTAGTCTGGTAGGCTCTAGCTTACCCGATTGTTGATCATTCAAAAAGATTCTCGCATCTTTATCACAGCTCTTTATATAAACAACCGTGGACATCCCAAGCAAAGAGCAATTGAATATCTTTCGCGTCCTCCATCTATGAACTATCTTTGTCGACTAATCAATTATGGGTTCAAGTAACGGAACCCAAAGCTGACATAACTTTCAACGACAATAACGTAACTCGCCGGTATATATGTAGATGTCCCAAAATTTCCAACACCCAACCCGAAAGTATCTTCAAACATTTTGCGTATAGTTATCTTCTAAAAATTAGTCCACATGGTGTTAGTTACATTTTTTACTTCGTAATATCTCAAATAACATACGAACGGGTCCATGCTTCTCCTATGAGTATGAGCGTTTCTTTTGTCTTAATAATTATGCCTTGAAATAAAATTATAACCCATTAGTTTCCAGTTCCATATTTTTATAATTTTGAATCTTTGTTTGTTTCCTTAAAAAACCCAACCAGGAGGACACCAAAATGCAAGAAGAAATCGAAACGGTCGATGTTGAAAGTTGCAATGACGATGTGCCCGACTCTGGCTCCGAGCTGACGTCACACTCCCAACTCAGTGTGAATAGCTTGAGTCACGCGCACCATCAGCACCAGAACAGCATTGGCAATCAGACTCTGGGCAGCAATATGCACAGCAGTAATAGTCAACCCGGAAAATTAGATGGCATCTTATATCGAACGGCTTGTGTTATGAATAAAGATGCTGGGAATAGTGAAGATGATTTGAATGCAACCAGTACTAGCGGCGGAGGTGGTGGCGCTGGCGGCATGACACAAAATTGGAATCACGCGCAACACAACACAGCTCAACACAACACAGCGCAACAACAAGGACATATCAGTGGTGAGTGTGATGAGTGGTTTTAATGATTTGTTTAAATGTTTTTATAAAATCTTAAATGAATATACACACTTAAGTAGTATGTACTTAACTGGCTAATTATATGTATACATACATCTGTAAGAGTGTGTTTTTGTGTAGAATTGAAATATTTTGTGTGTAAATCCATTTTCAAAACTCAGCTTCTGCTTTACTAATTTTTACTTCTTCCCCTGTATTCCTCCAATTACAGTGAAAAATGTCAGCGAACTGTCATCGACAACCCATCACTTCTACAACGCGGACTCGTGTGGCGCTGTTGATGAGCGCTCCAGTGGCGGTGGTGGCGGCAGCGGCAATTGTAACGGCAAGGATGTTTCAATGGAAACATGCAATGCCAACGACAGCGACGAGGATGTCATTGTAGACGACGATGATTCTATTAAAATGACGAATCTGTGCAGCAATAAAAAACGAAAGCATGACGAGACGGTGGTTAGTAGCAGGTAAGCAAAGGCCAAAGGAGGAGGCGAAACAATTCGGCACAATTGGGATCACACTTTAAAGTAAAAATTGCACAAATATTTTTGCTACAGTAATAAAAAAATGGACATAGACGGTTATTTAAAAGCTACACAAAATATTAGAGTCATTTAAAATAAATACACTTTTTTCAAAACATTTTTTTCCTCCTTTCAAAGGTTAAAGACACTTGCCAAAATTCATTTTATATGACCGGACTTTAACCAAAATGTATGTCCAGTTATCCAATGATCAAAAATCTATGTTCATTTTTTATTTAGTTTTTAAATGAAAAATAAATTATTTTAAATTTTTATTGGCAACAATTTAGGTTTTAATTTTGTATCGCCCCAAAAAAAAATTGTCTGAATTTTAAAATAGCAAAAATTTACGCCCACCTTTCTTTTACCATCCTTTTATGCCCAATTTTTAAATGACAAACAATCTATGTTCGTTTGTTATCGGCCCAAAATGTGTTTAAGAGTTTTTTAACTGTCGAAAATGGTGTGTGTTTTATTGAATGCCAAAAATGTGGGCAACAATTCCTGTCCAGTTTTAAATGACAAAACATACATATCTATATGTCCAGTTTTTTATTTAACCAATAATTAATGTTCATTTTTTAATTAACAAAAAATTGTTTACATTTTCTCAGTTACCAAAAATTTATGTCCAGTTTTGCTTTTAATTGGATCAGTTCAAATTCTAATTTTGAAATTAGTAGAAAATTTATGACCAGTTTTTTAATTACCAAAAAGTTATGGCCAAGTTTTTAATTATCAAAAAATTATGTCCAGATTTTAAGTGACCGAAAATTCATGTCCAACTTTGAATTACAACAAAAAAAATCTAGCAATCTATATCCCGTTTCTAAAGTACACGAACTGATGTTCAATATTTACTTGAAAGAGACATGGCTGTACATTAGGGTGGTCCAAAATAAGTAAAGTCGGAGTTTTTATGCTCTCACCCCCTAGGATTGTTCTACATCGAAAAAAGTATACCCCTATTTTTTTATTTTGAAATCAAAGATATTTAGAGAGAAAAAAACAACGGCGGTCCTATAAAATATAGTTACTAAGAAAAAATTGTTAAAAAAAATAATTGGGTGTTATTATTGGGAATCCGATCGAAAAATATTGATTTTCAAGAATTCCATACCATTTCCACGAAAAGTTCTTTTTTCCCCATACAAAATACATGGAAAACTTTGAGCGCTTTGAGCGACCTCTAAATATTTTGTTTCAAAATAAAAAAATAGGGGTAAACTTTTTTCGATATAGAACAGACCTAAGGGGGGAGAGCATAAAAATGTCGACTTTACTATTTTACATGAATTCTTGGACCACCCTACTGTACATAGTATGTAAACATGTTTTCTTTGTGTCTTTTAGAACATCAGATGACCACACGCCAATGCTGGAGCAGGAGAGACCACGCTCCGAACCACAAGTGACAAGTACCGAGCCAAATATGGAAATGGCGAACAATAATAATAATAACAACAATTCCAAATACAGCACCTTTGAGGAGATGCGCTCAAAGCAACAGCAACAACAACAACAACAGACGGAACTGGATAATGGCCACAGCAATGTGAGCGGCGTAGGTGCTGGAGGTGGTGGTGGTAATGCAAACATAATGGGACCGGGACTTACGCAATTGGACACAAAGGTGGGATTTAGTTCGGATAATAAACCGGACGATGAAAACAAATGTTTCATTTGTAAGGTACGAGTAATTTGAGTTTCTGTTTTCCGTCTTGAAACATAAAACAAACAAGAAATACAAACAAAAAATTAAAAAAAAACTGCACTAACCTCTTACAAGCTCGCTATCCTTCTAAGTCCAACACTCTAAATTCTAATTGCACTCAATTTTCTTACAAAATTTCTTGCCTTTAAATGTTTTTTACTATATTATGTCCCTCGATTTGTATTTATGTACATACCTACAAATATACATATGAAAATATTTCAATCGCCTTCCATTTTTGTTCTTCTCTTTAAGACAGGTATAAAGGATTTTGCCACGGAATCTTTCTTTCGCGGACGCAACTTGTATTTCCATCAGAGTTGTGCGAATGTGATGAGCAGCTATCGGCTAAGTAAAGACTTGCAACAGCAGCAACAAAACCTGATACAACAGCAGCAGCAGCACCAACAGCAACAGGACGCTCAAAAATCACCATCTCCACAACAATTGGTGAATCTTTAAGAATTTATTAAACACTCACATCATAAACACATTCAAACGAACACACATAGAAACATACATAGAAAGCGCTACACAAATAAATTTATCGTAAGCCGTTTAAGAATTTAACATGTTATCTGACTTAGCAAAAATATGCTTATGTGTACCATATAGTATTTTAAATAAAAATAAAATGTAGACTTAGTGCTAATTGTGTGAACCGAAGTATCTACAAAGCTAAGCATTAGGGAGGTTCTTATGTGCGTGAATTTTTGCAATGCTATTTATTACTTGTGTATTTTTCTTAAAAGTCTGTTAACTACTTTGTACATTATGTTATCTTTTTGATGTATTAAATTTTCTAAAGAAATATACTTTCGATAACAGATACCCAGAAATGTTTTAAAAAGACTAGAAATAGCCTCTTTGCCATTCGAGCACGGCATTTCATTATAAAGACCCTTTTCCCCACTTACAGCTGGTATGAATTTTTATAGCTGGCGCAGTCACAGAAGCGGCCTAAAATTCGATAAGCAAACCACTCCGGCGTGCAGTGATGTGCGGCCGTTCTGAAACTTCCATTTCAGGATTCTTATCTCGTTTCTAACAAGGAAATGTTGTTGCTTGCCAATCGACTGAAAAGAGGATTTTACCGACGGCTCGAAAATGGAAGAATTAAACGCAATGGTATTTATTCGAGGAGCCTGCAGATCAGGCGCTTTAATCGATTGCCTGTCAGCTTCTGATTCTATAATGCAGAAATCTTTTCCGAAGGGTGTTCCGTTGGGTTTTTCGGGCATGTTAACATTGAGGGGAACGAACCAGCTGATGAAATGGCTAAAGAGGGTCTGAAAATCCAAATAAGCTTCGCACGGCTGGAAAAAAACGACCTACGAACCAAACGGTATGACGTCGAAATAAGTACCGGGGTAGCGGGGTAGATAAGCCTCAAGCCTCCAAACTTAACCAAGCCTCGCAGGATAGTCCTTTCAACCTTTGTAAGCGGATCTGCCCGAAACCCGCAATTCTGTCCGAGGTAACTGTGGTCGAAACAACTATTTTATCAAATGGGGCAATAAATATTTCGAGCGCCAGCCGCTAAAAAAAAAACCAAGTGACTTTTTTTCAAAATTTTCTCTTCTGCATTATAAAGAAAATTTTAAAAAAGATGCAGCTTACGTTTTTTTGGTGGTTAGCATTCGATATGTCGATCCCATGAGTGAGCTATCCAAAGATTTATTTTTACCGTAGTTTTGAGTCAGGTATGTTCAATGTTCAAGGCACGTCGACCTCAACTCTCATGGATGCGTTATCCAATGCGCTGAACTCTAGTTCCATCTGTGTAAAAGTTGCTGGCAATAGGCAAGTGTATAGTGAGGGATGCTGCACCAGTCCCATAATGTTTACATTATAACTTTGTAATTCTAATCGAAAACGATTGATTATGGTATACCCAGAGGAACTCTGGATTTCTGAAGGGTCTGAGTCTCCCTCAACGCACCATGCTATGGCGTAAATCAAAGAGAAAGGTCTACCAAAAATGTGTTTATATAGGGTGATTCAATAAGAACGCAGATGTTCGCAGTAGGGCTATGGTGTCATGCGCTGTGCGGCAAGTGCCATCGTTTTGTTGAAACCATATACATAGGCGACACAAAGTATTTTATCATATCATAATAACGAGCGTTCACCGTAACAGCGTTACTGGCATCATTTTCGTAGAAGTACGGTTCGATGATTCTCTCAGTCCAAAAACCATAACAAATAGTGTCTCGTTGTGGGTAAATAGTTTTTTTTTTGCAGTGGATGCAGTTTTTCTCCGTTTTGGGTTCTCTTTAGACCGTCTGCATCCTTTTAATCACTTTACGCTATGTTCAAGTGAGTATCGCTCCATGACTAAGCTTGCCAAAGCCTGTAGCACCAATTGCCTGATAAAATATATTTAAAATAAACAAAGAATTGTTGTCAAAGATCTGCATTAACCTTGTATAACCCTATATAACAGAGGGACTCTGGGTTTTTTATCTAAGAAATTGTGAATTTTAGGTATGTACTTACATAACTTTTCCCTACTTTAAATGCCTGTTTCTTCCAGTAAGTCTTTCAGGAGCACTTTTTTCAACTAGTATATTTCTAAAAAACCAATTTACGAGTACTTGTATGAAAATTCTGGAATTATTCTACACAATATATTTCGTTAAATTTCAAAAAAGAAGGTCATCCCTAACTTGCATATATGTACACAAACTTAAAGGTACATAAACGGAAATACACAACGGATCAAATAAATACATATGTATATGTATAAGCAGCTGAATTTTAGTGAAAATGTGTGAAATCTGCCTGTATGCCGAATAAGTTTAAAATAAAAAAAAATATATGATTTACATGTTTATTTTTTTCGAAATAAATTCCTTGCATTGCATTTAAATTAATTTTATATTTAATAAGTACAATCTGATGCAATATGTTGACATGTAAAAATTAGCCGTATTTTTATTAAAATCTTTACAACAGTAAAGGTTTAGTTTTCACATCACGATGTATTGTTTGTTTAGTAAATATGTATTAATTTAATGTTTATAACTAATTCTATTTAAAAAATAATGTGTGCTATAGTTGTTAATTATGTGTGTATAACAGATTAATACGAAAAGATGTATTTAGTTTTAAGCAATAAATGTATCTAATGAGAATATGTAATTACCTAAACAATACTGTCGAGAAAAAATAGTGCTAAATAAATTAATAAAGAAAACTAACTTAATAAAAATAAATAATAAATCCCAAAACAGTATCTGTTATTTATTCCATGTAATGAATGCTGGTTTGTATAATTTACACGCCTACAAAATTCAATTGACACAGGAACTGAAGCGAAGGGTCTATTTGCGGCGCTGTATATTTTCACTTAAACGTTAAAAAGCAAAACTGTCGCGTTTGGAAGTCTGTAAATCTATGCACCCCCAAAAACGAGTCTTTGTTTGGTATGTTTTATGGGCTAGCGGAGTCATCGGACCGTGTTTCCTAGAAGTTGATGTCGGTAGCGCTTTTAATGTGAACCATCAACAACATGATAACAAACTATTTATATGGATAATATGTGGTTGCCCTTTCCACACCGCGCATGAAACAATGGGCCCATTGCGAACGAAGTTCCCAGAACACATTATTACACAAATTAACGAGTTCAAATTGCCGCTGAGATCTTTCAATTTGGCACCACTGGACTCCTCTATCTGTGGCTACGTGAAAGAAGGGTCTATGCTAATAAACCCCAGACGATTCCAGAGCTGAAGAACAAAATCGCACGCGTTATCACAGCGCACGGCAGTGTGCGCGAGTGACGAAAGCAGCCCCAGTAAATGATATACAGCCGGAACTAAGGTAAAAAGTCATGGAAAATCATGATATGCGCATTCTGTAGGTATAGGCAGAGGAGTCGTGGTGGGCATTTAACGGATATTTTGTTTCATACATAAATGTCATAGCCTAGAAAACATTATGAAAAAAAAAAAATTTAATTTGTTGTGTTATTATTGAATCACCCTATCTATACCATGTCATTCTTCGTAAGAGCATTCGAATTTAATTCATTTTTTTTATTTTTGGTTGACGATATAATTGGAAGACCATTTCTCAAAGCGATGACTTACTATTCTTTTGAAAGGGTATTCAAAGCTCATTGCCTCAATTCCTTCAACAAAAAAAAAAAATTATTAAATTGTGTGATTTCGATGTTAGAAAACTATTGTCTGAAATCTACATATCAAAAAACAGAATTAACACAAGTTTTGAGTTCCTTAGATCGTCAAAGAAATAACTCCATATAACTTCAAGGAAACTGTTAATCGATTTTTGTTTCAAGTCTTTGAAATTAGCAACGGAACACAATGTTTTTCCATTATGATATCGAGAACCTTTTCGTACATACAGTCAGCGTCAAAAATATGAACACCCTGACGTTTCTTTATTTATATTTTGCATACCAAATTTTTCCTATTTCTTATAAAAATTGAGTTCATGCAACAGCAAACACAGGAAGAATTAATTAATAAGCTTATTATTATAATTAAGCTCATTGCCTCAATTCCTTCAACAAAAGAAAAAATTATTAAATTGTGTTATTTCGATGTTAGAAAACTATTGTCGGAAATCTACATATCAAAAAACAGAATTAACACAAATTTTGAGTTCCTTAGATCGTCAAAGAAATAACTCCATATATCTTCAAGGAAACTGTTAATCGATTTTTGTTTCAAGCCTTTGAAATTAGCAACGGAACACAATGTTTTTTCATTATGATATCGAGAACCCTTTCGTGCATACAGTCAGCGTCAAAAATATGAATACCCTGACGTTTGTTTATTTATATTTTGCATACCAAATTTTTCCTATTTTTTATAAAAATTTAGTTCATGCAAACACAAAAACACAGGGAGAATAAATTTTTTGAATTTCATATAGAAATCCGGAAAATTCAAGAAATAACAAAAAAAAATCTTCAAAATTTGCAACATTTCAATTCCATTTCTTTTAAATTTTAGTATAACAAGGTGCAAGTGTTTTTTGTCGAGGGTATTGCGCATTTTCTTCCATGTAAAAATAGATTTTGTTCTTTCGTTTTATGGAAGAAAATGCGAAACACCCTTGAAAAAAAATTCTCAAAAATCAACCGTAATTTTTACAGAGTTTAAACTTGCACCTTATTATACTAAAACTTAATGGACTACAAAATTGCATACTCAATTGAGTGTTCCCGAGTTCTATATGAAAATGAAAAAACTGATTCTGCTGGGCTTTTCTGTTGAATGAACTATATATATATATATGGGAAATAGTAATAAAGAAAATCGTCAAAATGTCAGGGTATTCATATTTTTGATGCAGACTATATATAATTATCTACTTCATTAAGATTTTATCTTTAAAAAAGAAATATGAATGTTCTGTTAGAATGGCAAAATGATATTTTGTAACGACTCGCGTATGAATATTGTAATAGAGTCGCTGAAGATGTTTCGTAATGAGTTATCCTTGACTTTTCCAGAAAGGTCTCGAAGATTTATTTCTATGAATCGCCTGAAACAGACCGAGAGTGCTTACAAACAGTTATTCCACGATCAGATAAAATACTACCTTCTGATCGGAATTATTGGAATAAATGCCAACGAAGGAAACTTCCACGATCGAAACTGTTTACTGGGTACATAAGTATTATCTATATAATCCTGTATGTTTGTGTATGCATGCTGAACACTTCAGTTCGCTCAATGGAAAGTTTTGTCTTCAACTTGTTCAATTGATAACGATATTTACAGCAGCAAACACCACCAACGACTCACAATTTAGATCCGCTGCGAACTAGACTTTAGAAATCTATATTTAGTAGGAATATTCAAAATAAGTTTCTCTCTTCTCATCAGAGATAAGAAAGCTTATTCTTAACCAGAAGCAAAAAAATTAAATAAATGTAAGAGTGGGCCGTAGGGGGGAATGAAAAAGAGGCTTGGCAGTGTGAGCACAAAATGAAAACTGGGAAGAAATTCTCTATGAGTTATCAGTGCCCCTAGGAATTATCGAAAAACGTGAATAAGTATCTATATAAATGTCAGAGGCAGTCGTAAAACTTCGAGCGATAGCAAAAGACTAGCGCAGCTAAACAATTGCTTCGAGCGTTCGTCGCGGGCGTGAGCACCGATCAATTTCAGTTATATGGGAGAAGTGTTTGCGTTAAGTGCTAGTAGCGGAGAAACTACATAAACAGTGGAAGCTAGCAAAATATAAAGTGATTTTATACGTAGATACATACATACATCGATTTTCCTAAGTTGTATATAAAAAAAAATTTTAACGCAATCTTAGAACATCTAAGGGCAGTAGGTGAGTGATTAGCACGATTTTTGATATTTATTTACAAAATTGAATATGTTAATGATATCTTTTTTGGGATTTGTTGGATTTTTAATTGGTTATACTACAAAATTAACATTTATTAGTTTCAGAGACATTTCTTCCACTCACTCAATATGTTCTCAAAATTATCAACCAAACTGGCGGCAGTGCGCTGCATGAGCAGCCAACAGCATAAGCTCCAGCAGATGGCACAAAAAGTGACATCACAACAAGTTTTTGACCGTGAAAATAAATACGGTGCGCACAATTATCATCCCCTGCCGGTGGCATTGACACGCGGCGAGGGTGCTTACGTTTGGGATGTTGAGGGTAAACGTTATTACGACTTTCTAAGTGCCTACTCAGCCGTCAATCAGGGTCATTGTCATCCAAAAATTGTGCATACTCTAACAGAGCAGGCGAAAAAACTCACGTTGACATCCAGGTGAGTAGCTATAAACACTTACTTATCTTATTAGTGTCTATCGTTCGTTACAGTATAAATAAAAGTTTGACAGGTGGTAGTTTAATTTGTTTAAAATATTTAAAAAGTTCCGCCTTTGTAACAGAAATCTGTTTGTTTTTTAAATGTGTGTTCCTAAATTTACGGGTACCGCACAATATGTTGAATGAGAATGTCGAATTTTTAAACTATTTAAACCTTAAGAGCTCGAACAGTTAAAAAAAAATTTTAATATGAAAAACTAAAAAATGGTGATTTTTGTAAAACAGTTATTAAAATGTATCAGCGTCTCTCCAGTTAAAGCGGTTTTGTTATACACGCTAACCAAAACATTCCTTCAGAAAGTTCGATGTGGTGAATTTCATGAGCGGAATTTTGTCGTTGAAGATTATTTTTCGTGTGGCACACGGTTGCATTTTGTCAACATTAATTTGAATCAACGAGTTCGTTAAATTTGAAAATGAACAATCTTGTTGCGATTTACTAATGAAAGAAGTATGTAAATATTCGTTTATTCAATTAATTTAATTATTCCAAACATTTGAAAGGTACTCGGCTGAAAAAGCTGTATTCGTAATCGGTACGCACTCGACACCACTGTCGATATAGGAAATCCGACAGTGACTTCCACAATGAAATTGGAACGTATGTTGAAGAATGTCAGAACAAGAAGAAATATACGTATAGGTCCTGTTTTGGCTTCCACCTAAAATAATTTAAAAAATTTATTATGCTCGAAATGCAACCGTGGACGCCAGCTGGCAGTGAAGCTTGCAAATGCTTGCTAATTTCTGTTCGCGCAAAACTAACCCTGCAGTGAAAAGCCAAACCAGTTAGAAAAAATACTATTTCATTAACTAGTATGTGCCTACCAGTTCGACAATTTCGAAGAACTTAGGCGATTAACGACATCTGCCTTTGAATTGCCAAAGCCAAAAATAAAACGCAATTACATAATTGCTTTTCTTACAAATGTCGGCTGTGGCGTCACGTGAAGACTACTGGTTCTGATTCTGAAATCGCAGGTTCGAGGCCGCTTGGAGGTGGTTAAGATTTTTAAAGTTAAATAAATGTAAGTAAAAATAATTTATTCAATTTATAAATAAATAACAAATTTGAAAATCTAATTGCGTTGCAAAAAAAACATTTAGGAAGAAATATAAAAACAAAGAAATTAAACAAAAATATTTTTTTATTAAATTAAAAAATTACAATAAACAGCATAAACAAAAAAATAAATTTATAAAAAAAAAATAAAATACAAAATAGAAAATAAAAAAATTTTACCTGCGCCAGGATTTGAACCTGGGACCTCAGGCTTACCACGCGAGTGCTCTTCTCTGTCGGCCATTGTGACTGCTGGAGCGTCGCGAGCAAAAAGGCACACTTATGCTTTTCACGGGGCATGAATTGGCAGACTATTTCATCAACTGGTATGGTGCTACTAGTATTTATACTAGTAGATGCTGATGCATAGCCTGACAATTGACATCTCGTAGGCCATCGCAATGTTAAAAATACCAGTCGCTAACATTGAAAAAGGATAGAACGTGAACTAGTTCGGCTGAAACGCAAACCGGTAGAATTCTAGTTCAAAACTAGTAGTAGGGTAGTAAGTTTCTCTCTTTGGGAGAGTAAGGTACCTTATTCTCTGAATCTTGTTACTGGCTAATTCTTACTGGCAGTTGCATAGCGAACACTCCTTATATCTTATAATTAAATAGGTTTACTTTGTCAAAATAAAAATAAAAATATTTAAAATATTGAAAAAATAATTTATGATGGAAAACATTTTCATTACGAATACTTCTGGCAGTGACTGTATGTATGCACACATATGTGTAAACTGAAGCGACGAGCATCAAAACGATGCAAAAAATGTGTGTATCCGTTTTGTAATGCGCAAAGCAGCGCTGCCGGCCACCTGTTGCAGCTAACGCAGCGTTTTTATGCAATAATTCTTGCCCAATAAAAACATTAATCAAACTAACAACATATTCTGCTAAAAATCGCTTACCTCGCGTAACTATGTTATCAAATTGGTAATCTTACTGCACTTATGCATTCCATTTCCTGCAATTCATTGACTTTCTTTATATTTTCCTTACGCTGGCTGCGCCGCCCACTCACTCCACTAAAACATTTGAGATATTTGCTTTTAAACTAAACACCTTTGCACTTATTTTGCTCATTTTAACTACCAAACATTCACTTCTATAACATTTTATACTAATCACTGCATTTTGAGCCATATTTTGTACGAATTTCACATATTTCACCAATTCTAACTCACGCAAAGTAAACCGACGCGCAGCTGTTCAAATGGCGGCGGAAACTGTTGATTGTTGTGCAGAGTTGCACTTGCGCTTAGAAAACATTAGTGGCGGTTTTCACGCGAAGTTTTAAAAATACGCATATATTTCGTTAAAGGGAATCGGTTTGATGTTATTTTACAACTAAAGATAATATTGCGATTCATAAACAAACAAACATTTAAAAATACATATCGTCGTTTAAAGTGCAAAACAAAAAAAAAAAAACAAAATGCAAAACCGCGTATCAGCAAAATGCAAAAACGCGTATGTGAAGTTGTAGAAATTATTTTCTCGAGCGTACAAACACTCATATTTCAAAATGGTTCTCTTTTTTATAAAGCAATCGCATTTCTGGATAGTATATTTCAGGACGAATGGGTAAGAATTGAGCCAAGAGCTTGTGTGAGCAAATCCAATTTTTGCCAGCCAATGTCAGTTACGCGATTTTGCAGAATGGCGATACGCGGTTTTGTACTCTAAACGACGATATGTAAATATCAATTAAGATTAAGGCGGGTTCACCATTCGTGTCCGGACAACTTTTTTTTTTGCTCTCGAAACATTTTCGCCGGAGATGGTGCTGAAGTACGGTTCACCGTTCAGTTCGGCACATTTGATTTTGTTCTGAAGCAAACAGCTGATGATATTGTTGCCTACATACGATTTTGAGGGCAAATAACACATGCAATTCGCTGCAAACGCATACAAAGGAGAACGCGACAACCCGCATCATCAAGTGGTTCGGACAGAAACATGAACCAACTAACAAGATCTCCCAGCACGGCAACCGTGTATTTGTAATTGCATTTGAGAAAAAAAATAATGGTTGATGACGTCATGTTTTAATCGGTTCTTTCATTCACACACAGGTTTCGTTCCGTTTTATTCACATGGCGTCGAAAAAATGACGTCACTGCAAAAAAATAACTTTTTTCTCGCCCGCCGTGCTGGGTGATCTTTATTCGTTCGTTCATGGGACAGAAAATAAAAATCAATTTGATCCGAACAAAAAGTTTTCGGCACATTTAGCCTTTAGAATACATAGCAACCAAATTATCAAAATTGTAGTGATATGATAACCAAATCAAAATCGTCGCGTTATTAAACTGAATATAGGCACGCTTCAATTCAAAAGATTAAAAATGTGTTCAAGCATTAAAATATAATCTAAATAAGTGAAATAACGAACTGTTTTATTTTCATTTTTGATCAGTATTAAATAGTTTTTGTTACAAAAGCATTATAGGTACGGTGACCATAAATATGTATTCAAAATGAAGGACAATTTTTCAAAAATATGCCTACATATATTTACGTAGCATAAAAATATCAAAAGAGTATTTATGATTCTAATTTCTTAATACTTCTAATTTCTTATTAATCACGTTTTCTTCATCGAAATTAATCTTTTTTTACATGAATATTTATTTTTTTTTTATGAATATACTTGATTGGGAGATTTTTTCATGAGATATTGAATAAAAGCTACGAAAAGTACCAAAAATCATTTTTTTGAAAAAATCCATCCATTGTCCGATAATTTTAAAATAACGAATAAAATGCGGGACAAATGCAGGACACTTGGGAAAAATCAGTACATTTTCAGGTTTTTCAGATCTGAAAAACTACGCAGGACCGACCTTTGAAAAACAGTACGGTCCTGCAAAAAACAACGGATGGTCTCCGTAATTATAGGTAACCTTAAATAAAAATTTAATATAAAAAATAAAAATATAAAAGATACATATGTATGTATGTTTAAGTGCATATACGTGTAATTTCTTAAATTACATCATCTAGTCGCTGTTTTAGAACTTAAAATTAACGTTTGGTTAGCTGATAAGCTCGGTATTCAAGTGCACTTGTCATAAGCGTAATCAAATGTTTTAAATCGTATACGTCTGCCTATATGTATTTAGCTCTTCCATGTACATACTTACATACTTATGAGTACATGCATAAGTACATTCTAAATAACATATTAATAAATGCCCTGCAATAAGTTGTGCAACTAATCTCCAAAAGCATAGACAGACTGCAGCGCACAGTGGTTCAAAACTGGCATTCACTCTTCATAGTTCACTAGAGTCACTCAAATTGATAATTTTATTTTTATAAAAGCTTATAAAATTTTCAAGGGACCAGTTGATCCCGATCTTTTTTTTCATTTCCTTGTATTTAATTCTTTAGCGCAAGTTGTAGAATATGTAGCATTTTTGAAGAAAATCGATTCTCCTGTTCCAGTAAATAAATGTTACGTAATAAAAACTAATGTAAAACAATTTTAGGGTTCCCCCAAAACAAAAAAAATTTAAATGTGTAAAAAAAATTCCAAAATTAAAATTCTTTTTAGTTCATAAACAAAGTTTTGGTTATGCAGTTTCATAGATAAAATAAAATTTTAGGACAATAAAGTGCAAGTTTAGAGTTCGCGCTAATTTTTAATAATATGTATGTATATATATTACAAATATAAACCACAAAACATGCAGATGTGCTCGAAAAGTGAAAAATTATTAAAAATCAACGCGAACTCTTAGTGACTTACAGCTTGCACTTTATTGTACTAAAATTTAGCGATATATAAAACTGCATACCGAAAATATTCCTAAAACCTTTAAAAAATAATTTTATTTTCATGAAATTTCTTTTATAACATTTCAAATTTTTCTTGTGATTTTTATTCGTTTTATCGGAGCCCTAAGATTGTTTTAAACTACTTTTTACTATGTAACGTTTATTGACCGGAACACGAGTATCGATTTTCTTCAAAATTGCTACTTTTACCGCACTTTTCACTAGAAAAAAAGTTCATAAATCGGGCTCAACTGGTCTCCTGCTGATTTTGCAAGCTTTCATTAAAAAAATATAAATCAGATTGGTTGAAAAACGAAGGCTCCAGTGAATTATGAACATCAAAATCCAGTTTTGAAGCACTGTGCAGTGTTTATCCGTATCAACTCGTTAATTTGGAATTATCAGCATTTAATCCAGTTGTTTGCCCCATTTCCACCAGATTAACTGCAGTTAAGAGCTCATGTAAGCTCCACTAATTTTGACATGGATCGATCGACAAAGGTTTAGGTCATACTACTGATTCTCAAAAATAATTTGGATCAGATGCATTTTCGATGACAACACTAGTTGTTCTCTATTGTTAATGAAAAATAAGTAAGACCTCAATTTCATTCCAAAAAGGAGAGGAAAAAGGCGCGTGTACTAGCGCCATAAAAAATCTAATAAGTGACATTTTAAAAAATATTTTCTTATTAAAAAAAATGGCAGCCCATTTGACAACTGTCGACTGTCAAAGCTTTAATTTGATAAAATTTCGTAACTGGCGTGTCTAAAACCCTAATCAGTGTCATTTTTAAAAAGATATTTCTATATTAGAAAACATTGACAGTTGATTTGACAGCTGAGAACCGTGAAACTTTAAATTTTATGGCATATTCGGATTCAGCATGACAAATTTACTACGAGCCCTAAACTGTGTCAAATAAAAGATCCTGCGGTCCCACTCGATGTCAGTCACAAACAAAAAAAAAACCTTGTGTCAAAATATCAGCACTCTATCTTCATTTCTCAGTTCAGCGATAACTGAAGTTTTGCGCACTACCTCCACTTTTCTCTTTTTCAGAGCCTTCTACTCAGATGTCCTAGGCGAATATGAGGAGTTCATCACAAAACTTTTCAACTATGACAAAGTTTTGCCAATGAATACCGGTGTTGAGGGTGGTGAAACCGCTTGTAAAATCGCACGTGCTTGGGCGTACATGAAGAAAAAGGTGCCAGAAAATCAAGCAAAGGTTTGTTCAAAAAATAATAATATATATATACTCTGAGAATGCCAAGAGCCACCAAACTCTTACTTACTTTATGTAATTTTAGATACTTTTCGCTGAGAATAACTTCTGGGGTCGCACGTTGTCCGCCATTTCCGCGTCGACCGATCCATTGAGCTATGAAAACTTTGGACCGTACATGCCTGGTTTCGAGATCATCAAATACAATAATACAGATGCGTTGGAGGTAAGCTTAATTCTTGAGTTTATGGTTGCTGAAAAATCACATTCCTTACTCTTCATTTTACACTTGCAGAAAGCGCTACAAGATCCCAATGTCTGCGCCTTCATGGTCGAACCTATACAAGGTGAAGCTGGCGTTGTCGTACCTGATGCTGGTTACCTACGCAAAGTTCGTGAATTGTGCACGAAATATAATGTTCTCTGGGTGGCCGATGAAGTCCAGACGGGACTGGCGCGCACCGGACGCATGCTAGCCGTTGATTATGAAGAAGTTAAGCCTGACATACTCATATTGGGTAAAGCGCTATCAGGTGGCCTGTATCCCGTTTCGGCTGTGCTAGCGGATGACCCAGTTATGGAATGCATACAACCTGGTCGTCATGGTTCTACTTATGGTGGCAATCCATTGGGTTGTAAGGTGGCAATTACTGCGCTGGAAGTGTTGCTGGAAGAACGTTTGGCGGAGAATGCTGAGAAAATGGGGAATTTACTACGCAGTGAACTAAATACTCTACCTAAGGATATTGTAAGCATTGTGCGCGGCAAAGGTCTGCTCAATGCTATTGTGATTAATAAAAGTGAGTAATGAAGGACAGTGGATACTCGATATCAGGTACCTCAATATAAGTAAAAAATTAGTTTGGCCAAATTTTTGCATAGCCTTTGGAAGACAATGTTTGACCTCGAAGGTCTTTATACCCTAACTGATCTAGCGCACTCATTTTGAGCATGAAAGCCATTTTTTCAAAAGTGTTCAATAAGTACTAAATGGCAAAAGTACTATTTGCAAAGTATTTAATGAAGCCTCGAAAGTAATTTGAATTTTCTTTGCATGTTTTATTTGTTGTTCAACTGATGTTTTGTTGCCTTTTAAATTCTTTATACCGAGATTTCACTGTAATTCAATTTTTGTGAAAATTATATCAAGTATCTATTATATTTATTTTTTGCCTCACTACAGAATTCGAAGCATGGGACATATGCCTGAGATTGCGTGATAACGGTCTGCTCGCCAAACCCACACATGGCGACATCATACGCTTCGCCCCTCCACTCATTATTACAGAAGAGCAAACACGCGAGTGCGCTGAGATCATAAAGAACACAATACTGAGCGTTTAAGTGAACAATGGAAATAAAAGCTGTTTTATATACCCGGTATTAAATACCGATTTTTGTAGATTAAAGATTGAATGCGAAATTTAGGCAATGAAGTAAATTTACGGTGACATTGTACAATAAATTTTTTTATGGAAAAAACAAACAATCCTATGTTTATATATCAATTTTGCTTAAGGCTCAGTTAGTCTGGACTTAATATACATACGTAACGTAACCTAATACATGGCCAACGCAATATGTTTTGTTCAGAAATTTTTTTGTGTGCCTCATAGGCGGCAAAGTTACAATCAGCAGAAAACGAAAAACCCGAAACCAAATATTTTCGCTTCCAGCTAGGTTGACGTGTTGAGTAATCATTGACGATTTCTTACGTAAGTAAGGTTAGAATAACTGAGCTTTTAGAAATCCAAATCTTCTGCAAGGTGCTACGTTAAACACTCTCGGCAATTAAATGAAATAAAAAAAGCAAATATTTGAAATTTCTTTAAATAAAAAAAAAAATAAATAAATCTGCGCAACCTTTTTTACGCCCCAATAAACCACACTTTTTAGTAAAGCAGAAAGTAAAATCACTAACTGTTTTAATCTTTTGATGTTAACCACCCGCCAGGAAAAGCTGACAAATATCTCTTTGCAATTGACTACAAAAAAAAAAAAAACAAAAAAAAAGTGTGTCACATTTAGTGAAAGTGGCAAGAAGTCAAACCCATCCCCTACTCTGCAAGTGTCAATGTCCATCACCAAAAATCAAAAATGACAGTGAAGAGACAAACGGAAGTTTAATAACGGCAAAGAAATGGTACTCGTTTACTACAAACTTCAACCGACCGGCGCTCAAAACCATAAAGATAAACATTCAACACCCACGGCCGTAGTCTTCATTGAATAAATGCGCACAAAAAGGCATAAAAAGTGAGAAAAAACGCTGTCAAAGAAATTAAAAAATCTAATAATGCAAATACTTGAGCGTGACATTATGAACACGCTCCAACTCCACTGTATTTGGATAGCGACAGCAACCACACGGCGAAGAAAATAATTAGCGATTTTAACGTTTTAATTAAAATAGAAAAGACGACAACAATGAAGGCATGCGATGAAGGTCACACAAATATATACATATATATAATATAATTCTTCGCGCATAACATCTTAGAAAAAGTATGATGCTATGAAGTAGTAAATGCCACAAAAAGCACCAAAAAGCAGAGCAACATAGAAGAAAAAAGTTATCAATACATACTCTCGAGCATTTATTAAGTTAAGATAATGTGGAGCCATTAAGTAAACCAACGAATGCAACGAGCTGTAAATTTGGGAAAAGGGCAGAAACCGAACGACAGTTCTCGTGTCGCATGCTCTTCAAAATATGAGCCTAAGGTTTCTTAAAGGCCTCGGAAACTTTAACAGTATAGACAGAGACTCGACAGAAGGAATGATTAAATTCGCTAAGGATTGAAGACATTTTACGTCTAGGTTCGCGAGAACCTTCTCAGAGAACCTTCTTTTTGTGCGCGTCTCAAGAGTTGGTCATTTGATTTAAGCCTGGTTATGGTGTTTCCTTAGTAATTGCCCTCTTCTTAGTATTTGTTCGTAGAGGGCAAAGAGAAGATAACCTTTTTCGGTAGCCATTAGTGATCCGGGCAATTTTATTAAAAGAAATAGCAAAAAATCAACGGAATTTTGTAGCTAATTCAAACTTATACCTTATTACACTTAAATTGTATGAGGTTTAAAACTGCATACTCACAAAAGTTCAAGGAGTTCTGAATAAAATTTATGAACTTTTTTTTTTAATTTTACGATTTTTTGTATTGTGAAAAAGTTGGAAACTTTGTTTTATGTGGATTTTTTTGTAGTATGAACTATATTTTCATTGAAGATTAATAAAATTTAAATAAAACAAAAGTAAAAAAAATTGCAAAAATTTACTGTATGATTTTCACTGACACTCATTTTCCAACCCGTTTTCCACCGTTTTTTTCCAATATATATGTAGGCGTTTTTTTTTGGAAATTTTAATTTTTCGAATAGCGAATAAACCGCATTTTCTTGACCTCTAAATAGTTTTGAGTGTTTCGAAGTTTTCAAGGCTTTTTCAAGTTTAAGGTAAACCCGTAAATAGTTTTAAAATTATATTCTAGGTTTTTTGGGGATAAACAGTATATCATATTTGATTCCAATAAATGAATGTTTGCCGCTTAAACGTTTTCTGCGTATTTGGCCGACCTTCTACTCCAATTCGCGTTCTGCTTCTTGCTGTTGTGACACATATGGAGAGATCTAAACTTTTACTCTACCTCCGAAGAAGCTTTTTTATTGAAGAAATGGAATCATGAGCCCCTCATAGCTGCATCTAAGCTCTCGGCTACGGCGGCAAGAGCATTACTCAAATCCGAAAAAATTCAGAAATTTTATGTTAAAATAAGATCAAACGTGAATTTTCCACTGATTTTTATTTGTTTTACTTTTGATCTAAAAAAACCTGTTACTTATTTTTTTCTCTGCTATCTAAATAAGTAGCTATATTTACTGTTAATAGCTTTATTGTAATTTTTTCTCATGAATTCATACCAACACGTGCATTTTCATTCTATGAAAACTGTTTAAAATAAAAGCGTGTTAGACGACCTAAGCACTCTTAGCAGCAATGCATTTTTAGTATACATTCTTATACCTAGACCCAGGAGTATCTCCAACTCTGCGCTTGGGCATCGGTATTACAAACGCATAGTTTTGTTATGAAAAAGCTTCAAAGATACAGTCAGCGATCAAGAATCACCGATCAAGCGCTTTCACAAACTTAAGCGAATATTTTGTTGAGTGACTGTGTTACATACATACGTATGTATTTTTATTTTACTCAAAAATAAATATGTTGATAACCTTGGCACCCTGATAATTTCGACAAATATTGCCACTTTCACGCCTAGCAAACCAAACTTCCGGCAACGCTTAGCCAGTCAAACGCTCATTCAAGTTAGGCCAAAAATTAGCTTTGATACTGTTTGCTACATTTTTTCTTTTTTTGTTTTTGCTTTCTCTCTGACCAAAGTTGCGTGTGCGCGAAAAAAAAAAAATAAAATGTGAAAGCAAATTCATCGGAATGCCGCCCCTCAACTTAAGGCAAAGGCACGCAGTTAAAGTGCGAATTGCGTCTGGCTTCCTGTGCGGCACTTCCTTTTTTAATTTTAACGCTTTATTTAATTATGTTCAAGATGACGATAAGATGATGACGACGACGACAACGATGTCGTCGGGTCGACATAGACTAGACTACTTGAAATTGTGAAACTGCAACTGTTTAATATAATCAAAGGAAAAAATCTGCTTTATTTTGGGTGAAAATGTCCAAAAAAAAAAAAATAAACAACAAAAGTCGAGACAACAAAAAACCAAAAAGATTATTGGTCGCATGCCATTTTTTCGCTATGCGAGTATCTTTGCCTTTTTTATATTTTAA
>NW_023458559.1:49579904-49594337 GCF_013731165.1 Rhagoletis pomonella
TGCCATTTTTTCGCTATGCGAGTATCTTTGCCTTTTTTATATTTTAAAAAAGACATCTTGTCCAACAACAAAAGTTCAAACAAGTGGCGATAAAACCATAAGATTATGGCACCCTTGGCATGCAGTGGACTGCAGCAACACCCTCGCCCACCCAACAGTGAAGTGGTTGAGTGTAATGTCCATTTGATGACCGCCTTTGTGCGCATACACAAACTAATACAACTTACATATACAGACAAATATTTGTTGGAGTTGGTAAAAAAGTGTTGTTAGGAATGGGCGATGTCGTATGTTGATAAGCCAAGATTCGTGAAAAGAAATAAATTCAAATAAAAAAAAAATTGAGCTGCATTTCTTTCTCTTTTTTATTGTATTAGCATTTCACACTGCATGCACTGCTTCCTTCCACCCGCTTGCTGGCGTAAAAAGCAATACAAAGAGCATTTTACACTTCCCATTGCTATAAAATTGCGGAAAGTGTTAAAAGTTGCAGCTTCATTTTTTGTGCTATTTTCGCTTTTTTATAACTTTAAAGATAAGATTTGAAAATAAATGGCTTAAGAACTATGTACATAATTTATTTAGGTACAAGACATAAACTTAATTAAAAGTTAGCTCATTTTACGGGACTTGAATTTGAATTAAAAAAAAAAAAAGTAGAATGTACGGGAGTAGTCGAAAGCTATTTGAAAACCAATTTTTTTTTTTAACAAGTGCAATGTTTTTCAAACTTAATGCTTTAAAATGCTGCAAAATATTTAAATTGTTTTCTATTTCGCTTTTTTCTTTTTTTCGTTTGAAAAAAAAAACACTATATCACAAAAATATCATGATTCAATTATTAAAGGTTTTGTAAGTAGCTATTTTCTAAAATTTGACACTCCCACCCACAGGGATGGTTTTTGGAAGCAGGAGAAAAAGGGGAAGAATTCAATCACACTTCCTAAAAAGTAGCGAAATTCTACAAAAAGGCGTCGATAATGGTGCATCGTGGTGTTTTAATACAAAAACGAATTTGATTTATTTAGTTAATTTAAACCAGCTTATTTACATCAAATACAACCCCTGATTATTATTAAAAATAAATTTTGCTATGAATATACCAAAGTTGCGTACGTCAGACGGCGCAAAACTCAAGAATGGAAGGTCCCCTTAGAGCTATTTTTTTATTCTTTGTCTGCCTTGTAAATTCTTTGCGGTACCATTTACATTAGATAGATATGAAGAAGCTATTTGTTTGTGGAAAAGTTATGGTGTTTTGATTGAAAAACGCCAAATAAAAACATTTGGAGCTTACGATTCTTTCGCGATTATGGCTCGATTGCTTCGAATATGGGTGTTTCCATACAGCCGTACGCGACATACGCTTATAGAGGAACGTAGATCTATCAAAAATAGGAGTTACAGAAAAAAGAAGATTACGGTTATGTTTCAACGAAAGGGTACTATGTTTGAGAAAAATATAAGCAGCCTCGAAACTTTGGTGGGGAAAATATCCGTTCAAAACCAGGTGATAACGTACGCGACAAAAAAGAAGTGGTTTTAAGGCACATATACATATATGCGAAAGTCTGCGAATCATGAGAGTTTTTCTTTTCTTTAAAAATTCCTACACTAAGCTAAATAATGTACATTTACAATTCTTTCATTGTTTGATAGAAATTATCTCTGGTTAGTTTTTATTAAAAAAAAAATATATAATAACGTACGCGACAGATTTTTCCTCCATACAATATTTTTACTAGTAACACATACTAAATTAAATTTTTTCAGTCTTCTCTCCACCGTTTCGCGTTTTCAAAACCGCATTGATTTTGATGTATTTGATTGAAATTTTCGTACTTACAATAACGTATGCGACAAACTTTAAAGGGTAATAGAATTTTTTTTACTTCGGTTGGAAAGAAAATTTTACTGTATATCTTTAACTAGAAGAATTCTCGCTTAAGAATTGTAATCTGCATTACCTGCGACTGCCAATATACAAATGACATAGACAAACAATGTTTTTGCATAACGTACGCGACATTAGAATACTATCAGAAGCAAATCAAAAAATTACCGTTAACCGAGCACTAACTTCTCCTTTTTCTCATTTTTATAGTTAGTTGTTATTGCAAATTTGATTTTAAGATGTAATTGTAATGTTTCAAATCTCTTAATTTAGTTAATAGGGAAGAGAAAATAGTTCATTTCATTAGAGAAAACTGAGTCGAAGAGACATTCAGTCTTACTCTTCCATTTTTTAGTTTTAAAATTCCAATAAGCTGAAATACTTCTATAATATAAAAATTCGAGTATTTTTCTCTTATTAATTAGTCTTAAAACCCCTTTTCAGTTGTTTTTATTTTTTCAGTCCTGGTTGACATTTTCATGGAAACACCCATATGCTAATTCGAGTTCTTTGATATTGCACTTTTAGTGTTCTGGGGAGATTATGCCGCCGTCAGAATATTAAACATTGGCTTATACAGTTGCGATTGGCGCTTGGTGCCGGACGACAGGAAGAATAAAAAGGACACGCAGCTACTGAACGATCTACATCGTCAAATGAGAAGTGCCGTAAGTGTGCAATTATATCGCGCCATTGACTAAACCGAGCTGTCGGGTTTTACGATTGGCCCCATGGACGCGGTTTGCTAATATTATATTGCGTCAAAGTCTCATTCGGAGACACCAGCAGCCGGATTCCAGCATTCGCTATCGCTAATTTTGATCGCTAAAGGTCTCCAAAAGAATAGCAGGCGCGCTTAACAACATGTAACGTTTAGTTACATGCCCCTCATACTGCCAGATTTGCCTGATTACACTTTGCTTCTGTTACTTTTCAATATTGCGCACTTTTAGGCCCCGCGGCTGTTAATTTAGAGAATTTTAGCGATGGAAATGTAGCATAGCGATTGTCAGAATTCCACTGCAGGATTGTGTTGTGTAGGTCAATACCTAAATATCTTCGTTGGCTCATTTACCAGAACCATTGCGCGCTTTACTTTACAGCGCCTTGGCAGAATCAATAGGTCTCCACGAATATCGGCAAAGACATTTCGGCAATTAAGGGAATTTCGTCTCTTTAGCCTGCATTGAATTTCTGTAATCCACCCATTTCGTCTGGTTGTCGCAAGCGAATGAAGAACAAACATTTCTTCAAAATTTAAAAAGTAAAAGTTTCACTACTAAAAATTTAAAAATGTTCTTAAAACCTGCAAAGAAATTTGGAAAAGAAATATCACTGTTTTTGTTTTTGGGAGTAGGGTGGGAGTGTCATTGATAAAATTAGAGCGAGAGAAAGTTTTTCTTACAAAACCTTTCATTATTGAATCATGCAAAAATATATACATACTCTTCGATTTTTCCCGCAACGTCAATTAGCATATTCTCAGCACGTTCATTTAAATCTCCCTCAAATTAAGTACATTTCAACTTCACACCTCAACCGATGTGTCAAGCATATCAACGCCCGAATTCCCCGCTATCGTTTTCTTTTTTTTTCGTTCTACAATTTCGCCTCTCTCATCTAAATGCAAACACTTGACTTTATCACCTTAAATTTGCCAAATTACTCTCAAAGCCATTACAACAAATTTGCTTCCGGCAATTTGTTGACTTCCACCAACAAAAAAACCCGCGCTGTATTGATTTCAATTGATTTTATTTACACAAATCTGTTGCTTACAAATAGCAATTGGGAGAAATGCGCGCGAGGCGGTTCGAAAAAAACCCTCCCCTTTGCAGTTGGCGCAGGTGAGTCTACTGGAATTGGCTTAACATAAAGTGGTTACGATTTTGGTTTTCGAGGGGCGAGGGAAAATATCGAACAAGTTTCTCACACGACTTCAATGGGTAGAATACTTATTGGCATTTAAATTATAAGGAAAATCTCTGCCTAAACTTTTTTTGCCGAGATGTCCGCCATAGCCTCTTGATAGGCCTTGTAAAGCCTCTGGTGGTCTCTTTCCTTTAAAGAGAGACCCAGATGGTACATGAAAACGTATTCGATAGGCATCTAAAATGAAGGTTATTGTTACTCCTACCGAGTTTAATATTCCTCCTACTAATCGGAGAGCCAAAAGCTACCTAAACCCATTTGATATTCGTAGTTGCATCTCTCCTTTGCGTTGTTACGGCAGTTATTTATTCACATCAAGTGTAAACTGGTACTTCTGTACTTGGTCCTTCCATTGAATTCGTAGGCGCCATTGCCTGCATTGGCCACCCATGAGAGCCAGGTCGAAGTATCCTTTCACTGCATCGTCATCATCTATACAACGCCATGTCGAAGCCAGCGCAGACGTTATAGTAATTAGTTTTGAATATACCGGCGTCCACGCCGACATAACCATGGTTCCCTCGAAATACCAAAATATGAGAAATATGTTTTTTATTAGAAAATGCAAAATATATTTAACCAAGTAGGAGATGTTCTATCTTTTGGTTTCGACAGGCAACGACAATAATTTGCTCGGAGAGCTATTTCCCAATTTGGACGGAGCTTATACTCCTGCATGCCGGCGGATAAGCAAAGGATGCAAAAACCCTCAAATATGGTATTTTTAAATTCCCCACAATTTTTTTTTTTTTAAATCGCACGGGTAAAAGTCGATTTTTCTGGCACATCAGTCTTAAAAAATAACTATTAGGCATTCGCATTGCAGCAATTTGTAAAAATCGTTAATTGTGGGTGTACGCCGTATTACACGCGGATCGGATTAGAAACTTAACTTTAATATATTTGAGAAATGTTGCCACCAGTTTAATATAAACTTAATTCCTTCTCACCTTATTGAGTACTAGCCACTAAATAAGGATTGTATTTGTTTTCATTGCACATATTTCCTTAGGCCAACTATCATTGCTAATGCCATCCGTTAAACTTAACTTCCCAATCAGACCCTACCCAGCGAAATCACTTTATATATATACTGGCTACTAAACTGTCGTCTCAGAGCCTCACTGATTTAAGTTAAACCTCCACGCCAACCTTTTTGGATATTAAGTGCATTGCAGGCTTTCAACCTCTAATCAGCTAAAAGTTGTACACATATACATATCAGCCAGAATGCCGTTCTACTGAGAAATGAAATTCAGGCAGGTCCTTCTGATCGCGATCAGCATTACCTTTGTTGTCCACACATGGTTGAGGAGGCAATGAATTCATATAAATGACATGGCCGAGATGAGTGTAAATTAAGTTAGACGACCTGCTCTTTTCAAAAGTTCACTCGATGACCCCAGAGGCATATATGTAATACTTCTATATTGGCAGTAAGCTAACTTCTCAATGTGTAAGCATTCCGAAATCAAAGCGAGACAGTCTAGTACCGTTTTTGTCAATGGCTTGTGTACTTGAGTGCCGTTTTTGTATATGTGTTGCGTACATGTTTATTTATAAACGGATGTGTTCCTTTTCTTTCGTACGTATTTATTGATATATCTGTACTGTAGTGTTTTCGGACGGTACTAGTTCTTACTGCCAATATAGGAGTATTACATATATACCCAGAGGCCCATATGGGGCGCACAGCAAAAATGTTCTACTGGCGAACCCAGCAGCCACTCCATGGCTGCGATAAAGCAATTTTTAAATTTTATGCGTTCTACTTTATCCACATCGTTATAAAGCTCATGGAGCTCGTCATCACAAATTCTCAAGAAGCCCAGAAAGATCTTGCAATTGCGCATGTCCTAGTTTTAGCCCAGCGCTCGCTGAGCTGACATGAGGCCGAACCGTCTAAGAGTGAACCGAAGGAGGGCAGAGGCGTCCCTAGTTGTCCCATACCAAGTGCCAAGTGAAAACGTTTCAAGGATGCCTTTCCTTGCCAGGTGATCAGCCATGCAGTTTTCCGCAGTGTCACTGCGGCGCGACACCCAAATTAGTCTGATTAGAAAGTACTCCGACGCGGTTGATAGAGAGGTCAGACATTCCGTTTCCGATATCGAGGGCACCACTCTGATAGCTGCCGACATCACACTCTTCAGCAGTGAGTCTAACGCTTCCTTCATGGCGGCTATTTCCCCCTGAAAAACAATGGTGTAGTCTGGAATCCTGAACATAGTTTTGAAGGAGAGCTCGCGGCAAAAGATTCCTCCACCAACCCTGCTTTTAAGTTTTGATCCGTACGTGAAGAATTTTACTGCTCCCTGCTGCCAGTGACCCCGATAAGGGTAATCCGCTCTACGCGCTCCAGTTACTTGGCAAGTGAAGCCTTCTCTAGCGAGTTCCACCAGTCAAAGGCTCCGTAAAACAAGATGCGCTTAACTATGTTTTCATAGATTCAATTAATTACCTTGGGCGAGAGACGTCACCTCTTACCAAAAGCTCCTCTGCAGCAGTACAAGGCAACCGACGCCTTTCTTGCGCTTTCCTCAAAGCCTAAGTACTTGACCCTGTTGGCGAACTGCAAATCGGAAACCCCCTCCCTCGAGGGAAGAGCCACGGCGGCCGATCTTAAGTAAAATAATTTATTCGACTGATGATGATGAACAGTTGGAATAGAGCCTGATTTTTTTTTCGTCAGAAAATGAAATTTCAACTATTGGATTGCTGTATACTTTGAGGCAAGCGGTTTTTCAATTTTCAATCACCATATACACGAGGAATTTTTTTGCAATGTTAGCAATGTTAGATCGCCTCATGTAAATGTCGCTTTAGGCTTTGTATCAGATATTTTAGAATTTTCTTGAGTATGCAGTTTTGTAGCGCATTAAATTCGTATAAAAATGTAAGTTCGAAGTTAGTCAAAAATCGCATTGCTTTGTGAGAATTTTTTTGTTGAAGGTGTTTTAAATTTTTTCCGTTCAAAGCAAGATACATTGAACAGGTAGTATCAGTAGAGCAGCTGATTTGATTTATTTTCAAATTATTTGGTCTCGAAAATGTCAAATATTTTTAATTTGTTCTCACAAAAATTCTGAATTGTTAAAATCCATTTGCATGTGAAACCTTTTCCCATACAAAACAAGCGATTGAGTAGCAGCTTTTGGAACGTTCGCCCAACTCGGCAGCACGACCGCTGATTACTGGGCCTTGCAAAGGATGGATCAATGCTTCGAGAAGCAAACAAATTTACTAGGAATGAAAGTTGCATCAATTTTTATTTTTTCCAATTTCAATTTTTTATTTTTTATAATTTTTTGTATTTCACATGGCACGCTTTGATTTAGAAGAAAAAATTCAGAACAGTTTTTGACACTTTCGATACCAGAAGCAACAACAAAATACACGCAAATGTTGTTTTTGCTCTATTGATACTACCTGTTTAATGTGCCTTGGTTCAAAGTATTTTTATTTTTTGTATGGAAGAGACTGCGTGAAAAAAATAAAAAATTCCAATAAGCAACGGTGGTTCGTAGCTACTTAGAACTTCTACTTTATTTTAATAAAATTGATTGGGCTACCAATCTGCATACTCAAAAAATTTCGAAAAAATCTGATTAAAATGTTGAAAATTTGCTGAATTTTCACGAGCTTTGCACAAAGTTTAGATATTATATTTTTATGTTTTTTGTTGTAGAATTAACCATATTTTTACAACAAATTGACAAAAAAATATTAGAATAAAAATTTTCGCATATACGTATCGTAAAAAAGCAGCTGTGCCAATACTTTTTGCCGACGGTGTATGTATATAATAGGTTTCTATTTCATATCTCTAGAACCTTGTAAGTAAGTGCAAGTATCGTATGGATATCGAAAAGAAAGGAAAACTCGTTATCATATACGATTGGGAAGTTTTCCCTTAAACTTTTTAGTATTTTTTCGATTTGTGCGGTATCATTAACAGCTTAATCTCGATTACAAAAACACACTAGCATGTTAAGCGCAAATTTATGCAGCAGCTTAACGCACTGATTACTGTCACCACATCAACATATGGGACTCTCAACCGGCAAGGCATCGTAACCACATCACCCTTGCTAAACAACAGTTACTTTGTGCGAAAAAAATCGCTTCTTACTGGGGAACAGAAGCAATGTGAGAATGTGTGAATGTGGTTATTCTGGTAGTACACACATGATGTGCAAAAATCCTTATATGTACTAATATACTCGTATAAACCGTTATATATGCACTTTTCTATGTATGTAAATATGTATATTAAGAGGAAAAAAGTTAACATCAAATTTTTCGTTGATTACATGGCTTAAAAAAAACAAAAGAGGAATCAAGTAATAACTGCACGAAAACCTGAAACTATATATGCAACAACAATATTAAACGCTTAAGTATTTGTGACTTACATAAATATTGTGCAATATCTGTCTACTACAAAAAAGATACTGGCTGCTAAAAAAAAAAAACACAAAGCATATTTTTTTCACAGTGATGTTCGGAATGTGTCTTTCTAGTCTGAGAGAGGTGGTTGAAACAAGTGTTATTTGGGATGCTTTCTTCGTGTCGCATTCACAGCTAAAGCGGTGACTTTCTTTTGAATCGTCCTTTTTTTTTGTTATGCTAATCTACAAGGCACCCTGGTTTTAGGTATTGCAGAAGGGTGAGGCAAAATGTGAAAGAAACAAAGTATACCACAAAGTGAGCAGCAACAGTGCCTTTTTGGTAATTATATTTTTATGAGCCTCTCAAGCGCTTTTGGCTATGTGTAGATGTGCGGAGCGCTACAATCGGCAGACCTAAGTATTGGCAAAATTTTTAGAACAGGCGATGAAAATTTTAAGTGCAACCCTTAATACATAAACTCAAATGTACACTAGATCATACGAGAAAAAAAGTTCCCTAACCTCAAATACCTACCCCATGCTAGTAGACACTCGTACTTAGAGTCCGACCGATTAATCGGCATCGGCAGACAGCTCACAGAAATGATTTTTTTTTTTTTAAGGGGTCTCACGTTTTTTCCATACAAATGTATGTTCGAAAATTTTCTTTTATATGGCAGCAAAAAAAAATTGCAAAAATTAATGGGATTTTATAGCAGCTTGAAACTTGCACTTCATTATACTAGAATTAAATGGTCTACAAAACTGAATGTCAAAATTCTGATTACAAAGTATGAAATTTTGGTGAAAGTAAACAAAATTATTCTAATTTTTGTACGAAGTCTGAAATCTGAATTTATATGGTGTTTGTTGTATAGCAGCTAGACTTTATAAAAAAAAATAATAAACACTAAATAAACAAAAGACCATAAAAAAAACGGTTTTTATGTAATGTACAAAAATTTGATATACATATGTATGTACATATATTTTTATGCATAGGTACATATCTGTGTTCGTATGGAAAAGTAGCTTATGTCGAAGGGCCGGCTTTAGTATAATGCGGCATTCCCTTTATTTTTTAAACGACAAGGAATTTTTTGATGAGACTTAAAAAGAATATTGACTTGCTAGTATCGGAACTATTTCTTGTACGTTTATTTGCTAAAAGTTGTTTAACGGCTTAGCGCCCGTGAGTCATTCGCAATCGTATGCTGCGAATGCCGATTTATACTAAAGCCAGCCTTTCGACATAAGCTACTTTTCCATACGAACACAGATATGTATGTACATAAATGTGAATGTAATGTTGCATAACAACCCAATTAATTCAATTATTCGTTTTCTTTTGTTTTGTTAACTCCGTTAAATATACTGATTTTATGAATTTATACATTTATTCGCAGTTTTTTATGAATCGGCTTCGATACCTAAAAAAAATGGAATCGGTCGGACTCTACACGTACTTATCCACACCAGATCTCAGTTCTTGTCGGTACGTACCACCCTTATGCCAATAAATTAAAGCTCACCAACAATCATCAAATTTTTGCTAAAGAAGTATTTTGATTATTCCAGTATAAGCATTTTTTTGTAAAAAATTATTGCCAAATGCAGGTCTCTCCGAAAAGTTAAAAAAAAGATCCTATGTTCTGCAAAAAAAAATCATCAATTTTGTTGTGACGTAATTTCGATTCTTCCTTGCAAAAATACGTTAAATTTATAGGTATACGGCGAACTTTTTTGTTTGCTTGTAAGGTGGTACATATTTTAGAACTGGCTAATTGCAATGTTAATGCGACATGCAAAATTTTCATATCCTCCCTGCAAACCAAAGTTCCCTACATCTTAACGAAATCTTCAGGAGTATTTCATTTTTGTAAGGATTTTTTTACAAATCTTCATAGAAAATTATATGAAGTTGTTGACACGAACTCATAAAGAAATTCCTGTACGAAAAATAAAGAATTTCCTTCCGAAATTTCGTAAAAGAATCGAAGAGCGTACTCTGAAAATGGTTTGCAGGGCTTTTTTATTTTCAAATTTCGTGTATTTATGTATTTACATTAGGGTGGGCCAAAAAGAGCTAAGCCAGAATTTCATTTCATTCATTTTTCTCATGCATTTTTGGATCACCATAATGTGCATACACATGTTTGTATGTAAGTTTCAGATTCGTAGCTCATTTCACAAGTCGACTCGTACCAGTCGCTTTCCTCATTTTCGCATAATTTTCAACGCTTGCAAGTGCTCGTAGTTATGTAGTGATAGAATAAAAAACACACATTTTCCGAAAATGAGAAAATGCTATATTATTTTTGTAATTTTCAGCACTTTATGCGGTATAATTTGCGCCCTGAAATCGTTGTGGCACTTGAGCTTATTATAAGATAATATGCTTATAGCGGAATAAATTTGCGCTGTGATAAAAAGAAACATTTTGTGGTTATGAGTATTGTTGTTAGATTGCACTTGGCTGTATACTTGTGTGTGTGTATGTGTTTTTTTTTCGTTTTAGGTACTCTCTTGTAGCAAAATGGGGTGCATTTCGAAGATTTTTTAATACATTTGTTGAAATCATAAAAAAAGTGCATGCTTCACTTTTGAGATATTTAAGGCATCCATTTTCAGCATGATTACACAAAATAATTTTTCTTATTCAAACAAATATGTATTCCTATTTATGTATTATACTATGTATGTACTATATTCCCTGGAAAGCATGATTCCAGGATAATCGAAATAGTAGAGAAATCTTAAAATCAAATTTCGCAAGAAAATCGGTAAAGCAATGAAAATAATTTTGTGATGTGAAGAGTTTTGTACAGAAATTTTTTTACGTGTGAATTCGGAACACACTTCCGATTCTCTTAAAGATTGCGTTAAGACTTTGTGAACTTTGCTTTGGTTGTTAAATCTAAATCACCTTTGGGGTTTTGATTCTTGAAAAAGAAAAAAAGCAGAGCTCAGGCGTAATTTAACTAAATTTACTAAAATCCATATGTGCGAGGGGCAGATGATAAGGTCGCTGCCTCATGTTTTATATTAGGACAATTCATATAAACCTTGTAGATTTAATTTATTTTGCTTGGAAAACTGGTTTATTTACGAGGTATACACAGTTGCGAGGCATTTACGTGCTTAGATGAATACCCTGATTTAAAATTGTTCAATCTCCCTCATTCGAGCGAAAAGTTTCACATCATGAAAAAATACTCTTAGATTTCTCTCAAAAAGATGCGTTCCCTTCATTGTCGTCCGAAAATCTTTCGTCTCCCTTTAACTTCTCATAATAAATAATATTAAAAAAAAATCAGTGGGAACCAGATCCACACTGTAAGGTGCGTGGTCAATTTCTGTGAATTCCATAAATTTCAAAATATTTCAAAATATTTTTTACCTTTATAAAAATTTTAAGAGCATGAATGAATGAGTCAAGCAGTTAGTGTAGTTAGTAGTTAGCTACGAGAAGTCACCGCTAAGTACTTTAGTTGCGAACTTAACAGCCACCCCTCGTATAGTAAGTAAGTAAACTTTTTGATGGCAAGTTAGTAACACAAACCAGTTTTCGTTTGTAACTTCTTTATATATGTAAGTATTTGTGAGGTCACTTCACGGATTCTTAAATAAAACGCCACCTCAAATACAATTAATTGCTTAATTTTTTTCGACTAAATTTTTCATGGACTGTACTAATTTCTAGCGAAAACTTTTCAAAATATTTGAAATTTTGTTTCCATAATTTCTCGAGATCAGAATATTAGAAGTTGCACGCTTGACCTCAACCCAACCATGTTTGATTGGCTTAAGATCCGGAAATTATGTAGGCCAGTCAAAGATCTGCAGCTTAGCATGAAAAAACACGTCCGACATCCCACATCCCATATTTATAGGAGACTGTAGAAACCCTGTTGAAGCACATAAATACTTACTATATATTCGTTTGTATTCATTCATCCTGGTACTCGGACTTATTCTCACACTCCCTGCATTTTATAGCATGCTCCCATGCAATATCAGCATAATCGCACCATACTTCTCAGTTGTTTTTTGGAGCACTATACTCTCAATTATCTATTTAATCCATTTCCATGGCCGGAAGAACTGAAAAACGCTTTTTATATAATTTTTTTTTTTAATTCATTGCATGCTGATTTCAGGCCAAAAAAAAGAAGAAATTCAAAAATTTTGGTTTTAAAGGTCGGCTTTTTTTTTACATAATAACAGCTTGTAATGAGTTTTTTTAATTTCTTGCTGTTCTTGAGATGTTTGATTTTGTTCCTTTTTTCCCCAAATAGAACACAGTGTGCCGTTTTGATAAAAAAAAGTGCTCTTACCGCGTCCGTCTAGGCCATTTTGTCGCAGACCTTTTCTTCTAACTTCCATATTAATTCGCTATAGATAAGATCACGCTCGATATGCGCTGCTCTCGATACCTACTAACGTTATTTCTGTGAAACGATATCAGTAGAAGTATTTATCATTCTTCTTCTTGTGATCCTAGGACAAAATTTCCTGCACGCCTCTTCTTTCTTTTTTTTTTTGTTTCAATCGAAGGAAAGAGTTACAGATTAATCATAGTTGCTTCGCTACATATTCGACTGACCTTCTCAATGACAAGCGTGCCGGTGAGCATTTCTCTGGATCATATTGGATTACATTCCACGTTCTCTTTTTACAATATTTACGCTCCTTAAGTAAACTAGTAAATTTATGATGGTTTGGTTTCGATTATTTTGAAAATAATCGGTTAATAATCGTTCGATTAATAAAAAGAAAAATTTCAATACAATTAAAGCGTTAACCGAAAGAAGATAATTGATAATAATTGGATTTCTGATAAATCTGGCCATCCCTACTCAAGGCGCTCTTAATCAACTGAGTGTATTTTTGAGCTTTTTACTATTGATTGCAGGGTACCGCATTCAGAAAAAAATTATAACATCAAATAAAGAAGTTATAGAAAAAAAAAACGATTTAGCTGTTTTTACAGGGTGCCGAAACAAGAATGTTTACACTCCTTTGAACAAATTTAACTTTTTTTATGATACGGTCTATTGTATGTACATGCATATACGTATGTACATTAGGACGGGTCAATTTGTACAGGAGATATTTTCGACTATGCGCGTATAGCACAGAAGGATTCTACGTGTAATTCTTAGAATTTGGAGTTTGCCAATTGCGAAAATGGGTTTCTTAGCATTTTGCTGTAGTATCGAAAAGAATGTTGTTTTGGTATGAGGACTCCATATTTGGACTTATCTTTTTCTTTAAGCTTCCACCAGAGGCGCAACAGTGCAAATTTTAACATTTAATTCAAACCAAACTCCAAATTGATTTTACACCCATGGTTTCTTCGGCAAATTTGCTTAGAATTACACGTAGAGTTCTCCCATACGCGCATAGTCAAAAATAATTGACCCGCCCTAATTTACATACATATCAATTCCAGTTTTCTCATTCCTATATTTTCTGTCACGACAAACTACAAAAATTGGGAAACTAATTTTTGCTTTTAATCTTTCTTAGTAACTTTGAACTGCTGCGAACTCTCGATAAGCGCAATAATTTTACGGAAAAATCTTTAGCGGAGTACTTATTCAAGTTATCTTGAAAAAGGATGTCTGCATGCATATGTACATATGTATGTATGCATGAATTCGTACATGCATATAACCTGATATGAATTTTAATGAAGTCCACATGGTCAATGAAAAATTACAAGAAAAAAAACACTTTGCATTGCCAGCTTTTTTCGGGAATTTACAGTCCGTTTTTTCATTACCCGCCAACGGAACCGGAACTGTACATACTCGCGACAGGCGTGACAGATGGAGCATGTGGCAATAACAAAATAAAACTAGTAATTTTACTACCTTAACATCAGGAATTTGTTGTTTAACAGAAGATCAACTCAAATCGCACAAATGGCCCTTTGCAAAATAATAATAATATAATAAAACGAGAGTTGATAGGGTCACGATGCGTTCATGCTCTGCCTTATTTTGAACTAAGGCGAACTATAGAGCAGTGATGAGATTGCAGTTAGATCACTTTGACTGATTTATGTTTGCAGATGTTCTTGTATATATAGCCACTATAGTGGCCTCACAACAAAAATAAGGTTTCCCTCCGCGTTTCACCTGGTTTCAGCATTTTTTACAAATGCAAAAAAAAAACTAATGCGTAAGCAATTCCATTTGGGCTAATGTAAAG
>NW_023458559.1:49594437-49609879 GCF_013731165.1 Rhagoletis pomonella
TGCCATTTTTTCGCTATGCGAGTATCTTTGCCTTTTTTATATTTTAATAAAGACATCTTGTCCAACAACAAAAGTTCAAACAAGTGGCGATAAAACCATAAGATTATGGCACCCTTGGCATGCAGTGGACTGCAGCAACACCCTGGCCCACCCAACAGTGAAGTTGTTGAGTGTAATGTCCATTTGATGACCGCTTTTGTGCGCATACACAAACTAATACAACTTACGTATACAGACAAGTATTTGTTGGAGTTGGTAAAAAAGTGTTGTTAGGAATGGGCGATGTCGTATGTTGATAAGCCAAGATTCGTGAAAAGAAATAAATTCAAATAAAAAACATTGAGCTGCATTTTTTTCTCTTTTTTTATTGTATTAGCATTTCACAATGCATGCACTGCTTCCTTCCACCCGCTTGCTGGCGTAAAAAGCAATACAAAGAGCATTTTACACTTCCCATTGCTATAAAATTGCGGAAAGTGTAAAAAGCTGCAGCTTCATTTTTTGTGCTATTTTCGCTTTTTTATAACTTTAAAGATAAGATTTGAAAATAAATGGCTTAAGAACCATGTGCATAATTTATTTAGGTACAAGACATAAACTTAATTAAAAGTTAGCTCATTTGACGGGAACTGAATTTGAATTAAAAAAAAAAAAAAATGTACGTGAGTAGTCGAAAGCTATTTGAAAACCAGCTTTTTTAAACAGGTGCAATATTTTCCAAATCTAATACTTTAAAACTGCTGCAAAATATTTAAATCGCTTTCTATTTCGCTTTTTTCTTTTTTCTTTTGAAAAAAAAAAACAAAAACACAAATATATACATACTCTTCGATTTTTCCCGCAACGTCAATTAGCATATTCTCAGCACGTTCGTTTTAATCTCCCTCAAATTAAGTACATTTCAACTTCACACCTCAACCGGTGTGTCAAGCATATCAACGCCCGAATTCCCCGCTATCGTTTTCTTTTTTTTGTTTCTACAATTTCGCCTCTCTCATCTAAATGCAAACACTTAACTTTATCACCTTGAATTTGCCAAATTACTCTCAAAGCCATTACAACAAATTTGCTTCCGGCAATTTGTTGACTTCCACCAACAAAAAATCGCGCTGTATTGATTTCAATTGATTTTATTTACACAAATCTGTTGCTTACAAATAGCAATTGGGAGAAATGCGCGCGAGGCGGTTCGAAAAAAATCCTCCCCTTTGCAGTTGGCGCAGGTGAGTCTACTGGAATTGGCTTAACATAAAGTGGCTACGATTTTGGTTTTCGAGGGGCGAGGGAAAATATCGAACAAGTTTCTCCCACGACTTCAATAGGTAGAATACTTACTGGCATTTAAATTATAAGGAAAATCTCTGCCTAAACTTTTTTTATTAAATTAACACCTGCCGAGATGTTCGCCATAGCCTCTTGATAGGCCTTGTATCGGATAGCCAAAAGCTACCTAAACCCATCTGATATTCGTAGTTGCAGCTCTCTTTTGCGTAGTTACGGCAGTTATTTATTCACATCAAGTGTAAACTGGTACATCTGTACTTGGTCTTTCCATTGTGTTCGTGGGCGTCTTTGCCTTCGTTGTCCACCCATGAGATCTAGGTCGAAGTATCCTTTCACTGGATCGTCATCATCTGTAGAACGCGATGTCCAAGCCAGCCCAGACGTTATATTAATTAGTTTTGAATATACCGGCGTCCACGCCGACATGACCATTTACATATGTAAATATGTATCTTTCGCAGAATGGTTCCCTCGAAATACAAAAAATTTAGAAAAATATTTTTTATTGGAAAATGCAAAACATATGTAACCAAGTAGGGGATGTTCTATCTTTTGGTTTCGACCGGCAACGGCAATAATTTGCTTTTAAACGGCTCGGAGAGCTATTTCCCAATTTGGACGGAGCTTATAATCCTGCATGCCGGCAGATAAGGAAAGAATGAAAAAAATGCTTGCCCCCTTTTGAGACTCGTCGATACTTCTATAGCCAGATACCGAGCACAGTGGATGTAACCCTCGAGTATGATACTTTTAAATTCCCCACAATTTTTTTTTTAATCGTGCGGGCAAAAGTCTAGTTTTCTGGCACCTCAGCCTTAAAAAATAACCATTAGGCATTCGCATTGCAGTTATTTATAAAAATCGTTAATTGTAGGTGTACGCCGTATTACACGCGGATCGGATGAGAAACTTCACTTCAATATATTTGAGAAATGTCGCCACCAGTTTAATATAAAAATTAATTCCTGCTCACCTTATTGAGTACTAGCCACTAAATAAGGATTATAGTTGTTTTCATTGTATTTCCTTAGGCCAACTAAAATTTATAATTGTTGCTGCCATCCGCTAAACTTTACATCCCAGTCAGGCCCAACCCAGCGAAATCACTCAATATACATACTTGCTACTAAATTGTCTTCTCGGAGCCTCGCTGATTTAAGTTAAACCTCCACGCCAACCTTTTTAGACATTAAGTGCATTGCAGGCTCTAATTAGCTAAAAGTTGTATACATATCTCAGCCAGAACGCAGTTCTACTGAGAAATGAAACTCAGGCAGGTCCTTCTGAGCGCGATCAGCATTACCTTTGTTGTCCACACATGGTTGAGGAGGCAATGAATTCATATAAATGAAATGGCCGAGATGAGTGTAAATTATGTTAGACGACCTGCTCTTTTCAAAAGTTTACTCGGTGACCACAGAGTCCCACATGGGGCGCATAGGAAAAATGTTCTTCTGGCGAACCCAAGCAGACGCTGAGATAAAGCAATTGTTAAATTGTATGAGTTCTATTCTATCCACATCGTTATAAAGCTCATGGAGCTTTGGATCACAAATTCTTAAGAACCCTTTGGTTCTGGTTGACCCAAGAGGCGCACTTGGACAATTAAGAGATTGTCCTTTGTGATACCACGAGAACTGAACGGAGATCATTAATTTGGTCGGCGAAACGCCGCGAGCCGATTACGTAGTTACGAATACGACTAATTTCGATGCCTAAGAGCTCCTCAGGGTGAGTCAGGAAGTGCGAGCCAAAATGTTTCCTTAGCCTCGCAAAGGCTGGGCAGTGTAGTAGTAAGTGTTGAGGTGATTCCACCTCACCATCCTCTTGACAGCTGATGCAAAAGGTATCAGTTAAGATTCCCAATATTACCGCTTGTTTACCAATCGCACAATGGCCTGCCTATGGAACCTCCACTTATAGCGAGAGTTTAAACTTTGTAACCATAAGGAGCTCCTTTGACCACCCGCGGTCCACGCCAGTCTGGAAAGATCTTGCAATTGCGCATGCCCTATTTTGAGCCCCGCCCTCGCTGAGCTGACATGAGGCCCAACCGTCCAAGAGTGAACCGAAGGAGGACGGAGGCGTCCCTAGTTGTCCCATACCTAGTGAAAACATTTCAAGGGTGCCTTTCATTGCCACGTTATCAGTAATGCAGTTTTCCGTAATGTCACTGCGGCGCTGCATCCAAATTAGCCTGATTAGAAAGTACTCCGACGCGGTTGATAGAGAGGTCATACATTCCGTTTCCGATCGCGAGCGCACCACCCTGATAGCCGCCGACATCACACTCTTCAGCAGTGAGTCTACCGCTTCCTTGATGGCGGCTATTTCCACCTGAAAAGCACTGCTGAAATCTAGAACCCTGAACATAGTTAAGATGGAGAGCTCCCGGCAAAAGATACCTCCACCAACCCTGCCTTTAAGTTTTGATCCGTACGTGAAGAATTTCACTGTTCCCTGCTGCCAGTGACCCCGCCCCTCAAGTCTCTCTTGAGGGAAAGTAAGAAAGAGGAGGAGCTACTGGGAGCCATTTCGGAGGCGCAGTAATCTGTCCGTGCGGTGACGATATCAAAGCCCTTCAGAACTGAATAATCTCCAATTTTTGAGCTAGTTAGCCACCTGGTTTCCCTAAACCTAATGACCGTTCGTGTTGCGACAAGTTTGCATGCAATATTTTCAGGCATAATGTTCAACATGACGTTAAGCGCATGTGTAGGTGTGGTTCTTAATGCACCATTAATGCCGATAAGGGTAATCCGCTGTACGCGCTCCAGTTACTTAGCAAGTGAAGCCTTCTCTGGCGAGTTCCACCAGTCAAAGGCTCCGTAAAACAAGATACGCTTAAATATGTTTTCATAGATTCAATTAATTACCTTGGGCGAGAGACGCCACCTCTTACCAATAGCTCCTCTGCAGCAGTACAAGGCAACCGACGCCTTTCTTGCGCTTTCCTCAATGTTGGGCTTTCACGACCACTTCCTATCCAGGATCAAGCCTAAGTACTTGACCCTGTCGGCGAACTGCAAACGGAAACCCCCCTCCCTCGAGGGAAGAGCCACGTCGGCCGATCTTAAGTAGAATAATTTATTCGACTGATGATGATGAACAGTTGGAATGGAGCCTGATTTTATTTTCGTCAGAAAAAGAATTTTCAACTATTGAATTGCTGTCTACTTTGAGGCAAGCGATTTTTCAATTTTCAATCACCATATACACGAGGGATTTTTTTTTTAGCAATGTTGGATCGCCTCATGTAGATGTGGCTTTAGGATCGCCACAGTATCATTAGACCTACAAACAAATAATTCTCTATTAAACTGATGTGTAGTTCAAGAAAAGCGCTGCAAGTGATGAATGATCCTGAGAAACTCAGCTACTGTCCTGTGTGGCCATCATATTACCTGTATCCCTATTCTAAATGTAATTAAGTATGTATACTGCCGGAAAAAAGTATTGGCATAGCGAATTTTGCTCAATTTCTATTCTAATATTTTTCCGCAAATTTTTTATAAAAATATAGTTCATTCTACAACAAAAAACTCAAAATTATAACTTCTAAATTTTGTGGAAAACTCGCGAAATTTTTGTAAATTTTCATGCAAATTTTCAACTTTTTATCAGATATTTTAGAATTTTCTTGAGTATGCAGTTTTGTAGCGCATTAAGTTCGTATAAAAATGCAAGTTCGGAGTTAGTCAAAAATCGCATTGTTTTGTGAGAATTTTTTTGTTGAAGGTGTTTTGCATTTTTTCCATTCATAGTATTTTCGAAATTCTTTTTTTGTATGGAAGAGACTGCGTGAAAAAAAATTGCCAAAAGGCAACGGTGATTCGTAGCTACTTAGAACTTCTCCTTTAGTTCAATAAAATTGATTGGGCTACAAATCTGCATACTCAAAAAAATTCAAAAAAATCTGATTAAAAAGTTGGAAATTTACTGAATTTTCGCGAGCTTTGCACAAAGTTTAGATATTATATTTGTATGTTTTTTGTTGTAGAATATTTTTACAAAAAATTGCCAAAAAAATATTAGAATAAAAATTGTTGCATATACATATTGTAAAAAAGCAGCTGTGCAAATACTTTTTGCCGGCAGTGTATGTATATAATAGGTTTCTGTTTCATATCTCTAGAACCTTTTAAGTAAGTGCAAGCATCCTATGGATATCGAAAAGAAAGGAGAACTCGTTATAATATACGATTGGAAAGTTTTCCCTTAAACTTTTTAGTATTTTTTCGATTTGTACAGTATCATTAACAGCTTAGTCTCGATTACAAAAACACACTAGCATGTTAAGCGCAAATTTATGCAGCAGCTTAACGCACTGATTACTGTCACCACATCAACATATGGGACTCTCAACCGGCAAGGCATCGTAACCACATCACCCTTGCTAAACAACAGTTACTTTGTGCGAAAAAAATCGCTTCTTACTGGGGAACCGAAGCAATAAGTAATACAACAGGCCAATGTGAGAATGTGTGAATGTGTTTATTCTGGTAGTACACACATGATGTGCAAAAATCCTTATATGTACTAATATACTCGTATAAACAGTTATGTATGCACTTTTCTATTTATGTAAATATGTATATTAAGAGGGGAAAAAAGTTTACATCAAATTTTTCGTTGATTACATGGCTTAAAAAAACAACAGAGGAATCAAGTAATAACTGCACGAAAATCTGAAACTATATATGCAACAACAATAATAAACGCTTGAGTATTTGTTACTTACATAAAAATTGTGCAATATCTGTCTACTATAAAAAAGATACTGGCTGCTAAAAAAAAACATAAAGCATATTTTTGCACAGTGATGTTCGGAATGTGTCTTTCTAGTCTGAGAGAGGTGGTTGAAACAAGTGTTATTTGGGTTGCTTTCTTCGTGTCGCATTCACAGCTAAAGCGGTGACTTTCTTTTGAATCGTCCTTTTTTTTTTTGTTATGCTAATCTACAAGGCACCCTGGTTTTAGGTATTGCAGAAGGGTGAGGCAAAATGTGAAAGAAACAAAGTATACCACAAAGTGAGCAGCAACAGTGCCTTTTTGGTAATTATATTTTTATGAGCCTCTCAAGCGCTTTTGGCTATGTGGTAGATGTGCGGAGCGCTACAATCGGCTGGCCTAAGTATTGGCAAAATTTTTAGAACAGGCGATGAAAATTTTAAGTGCAACCCTTAATACATAAACTCAAATGTACAGTAGACCATACCAGAAAAAAATTTCGAGTGCACCTTCAAGCTTAAAGTATTTTTTACAAGGCAATTCAGAAAAAACAAATGTGTCGCCTTTTCACATTTTTCGTCAAATTTTCGGATCTTAAAGTACGATACATATGTACATATGTAGATGTTCTTATCCCGAAGAGAAAAATTGGTTTTGTTCCGAACGTCCCTAACCTCAAATACTTACCCCGTGCTAGTAGATACTCGTACTTAGAGTCCAACCGATTAATCGGCATCGGCATCGGCTAGTATCGGCACAAAATTGAGCATCGGCATCGGCATCGGCCTTTTTTCGACGATTCTTTGCCGATCATTTTGAATTTATTTTCATATTTTCAGGTTAAGCGACAGACAACAGCCAACATCAAAAAACGTTTGCAGACAGCTCACAAAAATGCCCTTTTTGTGTTTTTTTGAAGGGGTCTCACCAAGGCGCATCAATACAAGGTGGTGTTGATTTATCAGCTGATTGGATATTTTTGTCTCTACACTAGTACAGGAGAATGTCATCCAAGACGAAGTGGCGCAACTTTAGGATGTCAACAAAACGAAATGACGAAAATTATCTCCTATTCCCTTTCGTTTTGACATCCTCCGGTACCAAAAAGCAATAACAAAACACACGGGACTTTTACTTATATGCAATTGCCACCACCTTGTCTGGATGCGCCTTGGGTCTCACGTTTTTTCCATACAAATGTATATTCGAAATTTTTCTTTTATATGGAGGACACTGCCAGTAAAAAAAAAATTGCCAAAAATTAATGGGATTTTATAGCAGCTTCAAACTTACACTTCATTATACTAGAATTAAATGGTCTACAAAACATACAAAATTCTGATTAAAAAGTGTAAAGTTTTGGTGAAAATAAGCAAAATTATTCTAATTTTTGTACGCAGTCTGAAATCTGAATTTATATGGTGTTTGTTGTATACCAGCTAGACTTTTATAAAAAAAATAATTAACATTAAATAAACAAAAGACCAATACCAAAACCGGTCAAAATATCGCAATTCTTTTATTTTGTGGACCGCTATATGTATGTACATCAAGTGATGGGCAGCGTTGGCAGAACTCCATAAGCAAATGCAAACTCTGCCTGCGCTGCTCATCACTGATTTACATATATACCTACCATATATGTTCTTATGCACTGAATGCAAAATAGTGTATTTTAGTACAAAATGAAATAAATTGTTCCTAAATATTTCTTGCTTAGCACCATATAAAAAACGGTTTTATATATTGTACATAAATGTGATATATGTACATATATTTTTACACATATGTACATATGTATGTACCTACATGTGTATGTAATGCTGCATAACCACCCAATTACTTCAAATATTTGTTTTCTTTTGTTTTGTTAACTCCGTTAAATTAACGGATTTTATGAATTAATACATTTATTCGTAATTTTTTATGAAATCGGCATCGGCCGATTCTTTCCCCATAAGCCGATGGATTAATCGGCATCGGCGTCGGTACCTGAAAAAAAAAAATTGGAATCGGTCGGACTCTACTCGTACTTATCCACACCAGTAGCTCGTTTCTGTAACTCTTCTCTACCGATTATTACTCTACTGGTAGAGAATATACGTCATTCTCTACTACTCATTAGCAGTAGAGAACAGGGCGGCGAATTCATATCTCAATTCGCCTTGGTAGAGAATTGTTACAGAAACGAGCTACAGATCTCAGTTCTTATCAGTACGTACCACCCTAATGCCAATAAATGAAAGCTCACCAACAATCACTAAATTTTTGATTATTCTAGTATATCCATTTTTTTTATAAAAAAGTATTGCCAAATGTAGATTTCACCCACAAGTTAAAAAAACGACCCTATGTCGTCAATTTTGTTGTGGCGTAAATTTCGATTTTCCCTTGCAAAAATGCTTTACACTTAAGCTGCCTTTACATGCCCTCACCCCCTAAGATTATTCTATGTCGAAAAAATATACCCCATTTTTTTTTTTTTTTTTTTTTATTTAGAGGTCGCTCAAAGCGCTCAAAGTTTTCCATGTACATATTTTATATGGGAAAAAAACACTTTTCGTAGAAATGGTATGGAATTCTCGAAAATCAATATTTTTCGATCGGAACACTCTGGTTCTCTTCAGGAAACTTCCAATAATAATACCCAATTGTTTATTTAACCATTTTTTAATACTTACGACTTTTTATTTGGCCCCTATTGCATTTGTCAGGGTTTTTGGAGTTGCTTGACGGACCTATAAATTATAGTTACTATGTAAAAATGGTTAAATAAACAATTGGGTATATTTATAGGGAAAAATATTGGTTTTTAAGAATTATTTAACCATTCTACGAAATTGTTTTCCATTTAAAATACATGGAAAACTTTGAGCGCTTTCAGCAACCTCTAAATATTTTTTGAGTTCAATATAAAAAAGGGATATATATTTTTCGACATAGAACAATATAGGGGGTGAGAGCATTAAAATTCCGACTTAACTTTTTCTCATGCATTTTTGGATCACCATATTGTACATACACATGTTTGTATGTAAGTTTCAGATTCGTAGCTCATTTCACAAGTCGACTCGTACCAGTCGCTTTCCTCATTTTCACACAATTTTCAACGCTTGCAAGTGCTCGTAGTTATGTAGTGATAGAATAAAAAACACACATTTTCCGAAAATGAGAAAATGCTATATTATTTTTGTAATTTTCAGCACTTTATGCGGTATAATTTGCGCCCTGAAATCGTTGTGGCACTTGAGCTTATTATAAGATAATATGCTTATAGCGGAATAAATTTGCGCTGTGATAAACATTTTGTGGTTATGAGTATTGTTGTTAGATTGCACTTGGCTGTATACTTGTGTCTGTGTGTGTGTTTTTTTTTCTTTTTAGGTACTCTCTTGTAGCAAAATGGGGTGCATTTCGAAGAATTTTTAATACATTTGTTGAAATCATAAAAAAGTGCATGCTTCACTTTTGAGATATTTAAGGCATCCATTTTCAGCATGATTATTCCTATTTATGTATTATACTATATATATACTATATTCCCTGAAAAGCATGATTCCAGGATAATCGAAATAGTAGAGAAATCTTAATATCAAATTTCGCAAGAAAATCGGTAAAGCAATAAAAATAATGCTGTGATGTGAAGAGTTTTGTATAGAAATTTGTTTACGTGTGAATTCGGAACACACTTCCGATTCTCTTAAAGATTGCGTTAAAACTTTGGGAACTTTGCTTTGCTTTGGTTGTTAAATCTAAATCACCTTTAGGTTTTTGATTCTTGAAAAAGAACAAAAAGCAAAGTTCAGGCTCTACGTAATTTACTAAAATGCATATGTACGAGGGGCAGATGATAAGGTCGCTGCCTCATGTTTTATATATTTTATATTAGGACAATTCATACAAACGCGTAAATGCCTCGTAACCACGTAAACCTTGTAAATTTAATTTATTTTGTATGGAAAACTGGTTTATTTACGAGGCATACACAGTTGCGAGGCATTTACGTGTTTAGATGAATACCCTGATTTATAATTTTTCAATCTCCCTCCCTCGAGCGAAAGGTTTCACATCATGAAAAAATACTCTTAGATTTCTCTCAAAAAGATGCGTTCCTTTCATTGTCGTCCGAAAATGTTTCGTCTCCCTTTAACTTCTCATTTAATAAAAAAAAATCAGTGGGAACCAGATCCACACTGTAAGGTTGGGTGGTCAATTTCTGTGAATCCCATAAATTTCAAAATATTTCTAAATATTTTTTACCTTTATAAAAATTTTAAAAGCATGAATTAACGAAATGAGTCAAGCAGTTAGTGTAGTTAGTAGCTAAATGAGAAGTCACCGCTAAATACTTTAGTTGCGAACTTAACAGCCACCCCTCGTATAGTAAGTAAGTAAACTTTTTGATGGCAAGTTAGTAACATAAACCAGTTTTCGTTTGTAACTTCTTTACATAAGTATTTGTGAAGTCACTTCACGAATTCTTAAATAAAACGCCACCTCAAATACAATTAATTGCATTGTTTTTTCGACTCAATTTCTCATGGACTATACTAATTTCTAGCGCAAACTTTTCAAAATATTTTAAATTTTTTCCATAATTTCTCGAGATCAGAATATTAGAAGCTGCACGCTTGACCTCAACCCAACCATGTTTGATTGGTTTAAGATACGGAAATTTTGTAGGCCAGTCAAAGATCAGGAGCTTAGCATGAAAAAACACGTCCGACATTCCACATCCCACATTTCTAGGAGACTGTAGAAACCCTGTTGAAGCTCATAAATACTTACTATATGTTGGTTTGTATTCATTCATCCTGGTACTCGCACTTATTCTCACACTCCCTGGTTTTTTAAGCTTTTGAGATGGAGAGTTCAGGGAAGATAATCTTGTTGGATTAAAGAATTACCTTCACCTTTAAAAACACCTTTGAAAATATAAGGATTTTAATTTTTTTTCAGAAACCAGTAAGCGATGAAACAGTTTTTAACGCATATTTTTGTTGTTCTTGCATTCAGGAATCCATTTCCATGGTTGGAAAAACTGAAAAACGCTTTTTATATAATTTTTTTTTTAAGTTCATTGTATGTTGGTTTCAGGTCAAAAAAAGAAGAAATTCAAAAATTTTGCTTTAAAAGGTCGGTTTCTATTTTTTTTTGTTTCAATCGAAGGAAAGAGTTACAGATTAATCAGAGTTTCTTCGCTACATATTCGACTGACCTTCTCAATGACAGGCGTGCCGGTGAGCATTTCTCTGGATCATATTGGATTCCATTCCACGATCTTTTTTTACAATATTTACGCTCACTTTGCGTAGAGTGACGCCTTGCAAGACTACACTCGTAATCACAATCTTTTTTAGGTTTTCGTGTTGGGGACCCACGTGGGTAAAAAACACTTTCCAGGCCAATATTTACTATCGCAGTGGTCGCGCCGATGATGAAACCGAGAGCAACGAACATTTTCTTTGCCATTGACTTTGGCAGCGTGGATACTTTTCCGACTGTCTAACCGACCTAAGCTCGATGAAAATCTACAAACTACGATGCTTAATTAGACTAACGAGCTGTTTCTTTTTCAAGGTAAACTGTCGAAATCAGCCTTGGACCAACTAAAGTGTTCCTCCATGTAGGACCTGAATGAGGGCAGTCACCACTACGAATATCAAAATAGCTAACGCTGCTTGATCTTGTGTATAGTTAATGCAGAATTGTTCGCCAATAACTGTCTAGCATCGGTAACAGTTGCACAAGAATAGCCTCATTTGAGATATGTTACTTATACGACCCGCCGCGCCGCACATACTATTTTCACATACGATTCTATGAATCTTAATACGAATTTTGTTCGCTTACGAGTATGTATGTAAATACATATCGATCATTTATTAAAAGACAATTCAAAAATCTAAAATGTTTAGCAAATGATGCAGAATTGCTCATTATATCGAGCCCTCACCCACAAAAAAAGGTAACCGACATTTTTTTTTTTTAATTTTCTTTTCGATGCAGAAATGCGTCCAGAACATCTGCATCCAAAAGAAAATTATTAAGAGTTTTCGGTATTCATGTTGGCTGTATCGTACTCGGCTATTAAGCTTGGCAAAAAATTTAATAATCGATTAATCGGTTAATTGATCAGTTGAAAGCATTCGATTGTTAATTTCAATTATTCGTAGGAAATTAACCGATTAATCGGTCGTTGCGATTTAAATCGAAAATAAATAAAAACCATTTAATAAATTATAAAAAATGGCTGTTCTATTAAATGATAGATTTTTTGTGAAATGTGTGGAAAAAAACTAAAAACTATATGAAAACAATATATAAAAAGTTTAAAAATAGTATACCATCCGTTATACAACTCGTGTCAAAATTATAAGCGCGCCATATATTGACAAATTTTAAAAATCTACTTTAATGTTATTTAATTTAAGTAATTTTTATAAAAATATAGTGTATTCCTTGACAAAAACCGTCTAAATCCAATTTTCAAACTTCGTGAAATATTAAAAAAATTGCAAAAACTTTCGGGAAAATCTCCAGCTTTTTAATTGGATTCCTTATTTAGAAAGGTTTTGAGTACTTATGTAGTTTTTTAGATCACTGAATTTTTGTATGATAAAGTTGAAGCTTGAAGTAGCTTGGCCGGTACTGTTGATTTTTTGCACTTTTTATGCTGGCGGTATCACGCATTTTCTTCCATACAAAATATGTTCGACCATTTTTTAAATGAAAGAAAATGAGCAACACCTTTTTATTTCGTAAGTTAGATGCATACCTTTTTTGGGAAGTGATTTTCACATTTCACATCTTTTGAACACCGACTATAATGTCAAATAATTAATAACTTTTAACCCTTTTCAAGTTGGCATTTTTTATATTTCATTAAATATTCAATTACGTGCTGTGAGATAGTTTTGAATTGTGTGAATTTTTTGGTTTTTCGACCAAATCCATTTATAGATTACTGAAAGGGAGCAGGAACTATGAGCGTTGTGTGACAAGAGCCAAGACGTTAAAGTGGTGCGATACTTTAAGGCGCCTAGTTGCGAAGTTAGAAGACTTCGTTGGGAGAACAGCTGCGATGATTGGAAGATGCTTCCCGTGTTTGTGAAAATAATTTCAACGCGAGTGATTTTATTACTTGCCCATTTGCAAGCAAATATTTTTATGCGCCTGCGTTAATACCCAAGTGCAGTTCCCATGCCCTGGGAAGTTCCTGTGCCTGAAGCACACGAAAGTTCAGAACTGAGTAATTCTGCAAGAAATAAGTAGTCTCTTACAAAGTTATGCTCGCATAACCACGTCAGGACCTAAATTTACACTTATATACATACATACATACATACGTATGTAGAATAAAGTATTAAATCATTTTTTTATAAGTGAAGGATGTTTTTTTAGAATTAAATATTTAAATAAGAGACTAAACGCGCAAAAACATTGGGCGAAACGAAACAAAAAAAAAATTTTAAATGGTTTCATAAAACATTTCTTTCTTTTAATTACATATGTGGTTTCCTTTATAAGGTATTCGTTTCTGTCCATATGTATATGTGCATATAAGATGCGAATGCAGTTAAAATTCTTTGAAGATAATATTTTAGTAGTTCTTAAAATTAGTAGGTATTCGTACATATTTATGTATTTATGCTGATGCGTTTCCAAGATGAAATTATAAACTTTATCGCTTTATTTTCCTGGCATTCGGCTATCTTATACACATTTTTAAAGGCAAATTTTCAAAAAATATAATAGTCTCAAATCTTTCATCTCGCTCTTATTACTACACCTGGTATAGTTTCACCATGATGTGTTTCAATTGATGTTAATTTGTAGCAAACATAGCACTCGCACCTCAAAGGGTTAATTTGTTTGTTTACAGTTTTTTGACATTTTAACTAGCTACAAGAGAGTTCCAGCTAGTTGTCCGTACTACCTTATTAAATATGCCTTGAGTAAACTAGTAAATATATGATGGTTTCTTTTCGATTATTTTGAAAATTAATCGGTTAATAATCGTTCGAATAATCAAAAGAAAAATTTCAATACAATTAAAGCGTTAACCGAAAGAAGATAAGTGATAATAATCGGATTTTTGATAAATCTGGCCATCACTACTCAAGGCGCTCTTAATCAACGGAGTGTATTTCTGAGCTTTTTACTATTGATAGCAGGGTACCGCTTTCAGAAAAAAATTATAACTTCAAATAAAGAAGTTATAGAAAAAAACGATTTAGCTGTTTTTACAGGGTGCCGAAAACAATAATGTTTACACTCCTTGGAACAAATTTAACTTTTTTTGTGATACGGTATATATGTATTTTCGACTATGCGCGTATAGCACGTGTAATTCTTAGAAAATTTGCCGTGGAAACTATGGGTCTAAAACCAACTTGGAGTTTGCCAATTGCGAAAATGGGTTTCTTTGTATTCTGCTGTAGTATCGAAAATAATGTTTTTTTGGTATGAGGACTCCATTTTTGGACTTATCTTTTTCTTTAAGCTTCCACCAGAGGCGCAACACTGCAAATTTTCAAATTTAATTCAAACCAAACTCCAAATTGATTTTACACCCATGGTTTCTTCGGCAAATTTGCTTAGAATTACACGTAGAGTTCTCCCATACGCGCATAGTCAAAAATAATTGACCCGCCATAATTTACATACCTATATCAAATCCAGTTTTCTCATTCCTATATTTTCTGTCACGACAAACTACCAAAATTAGGAAACTAATTTTTGCTTTCAATCTTTCTAAGTAACTTTGGACTACTGCGTACTCTCGATAAGCGCAATAATTTTACGAAAAAATCTTTAGTGGAGTACTTATTCAAGTTATCTTGAAAAAGGATGTCTGCAGGCATATGTACATATGTATGTATGCATGAATATAACCTGATATGAATTTTAATGAAGTCCACATGGTCAATGAAAAATTACAAGAAAAAAACAATTTGCATTGCCAGCTTTTTTCGAGAATTTACAGTCCGTTTTTTCATTACCCGCCAACGGAACCGGAACTGTACATACTGGCGACAGGCGTGACAGATGGAGCATGTGGCAATGACTAAAAAAAGCTTGTAATTTTACTACCTTAACATCAGGAATTGTTGTTTAACAGAAGATCAACTCAAATCGCATAAATGGCCCTTTGCAAAATAATATAAAACGAGAGTTGATAGGGTCACGATGCTTTCATGCTCTGCCTTCTTTTGAACTAAGACGAACTATAGAGCAGTGACGAAATTGCTGTTAGATCACTTTGCCTGATTTATGTTTGCAGATGTTCTTGTATATATAGCCACTATAGTGGCCTCACAACAAAAATAAGGTTTCCTCCGCGTTTCACCTGGTTTCAGCATTTTTTATAATTGCAAAAAAAAAAAACTAATGCGTAAGCAATTCCATTTGGGCTAATGTAAAG
>NW_023458559.1:49609979-49667795 GCF_013731165.1 Rhagoletis pomonella
AAAAAAAAAACTAATGCGTAAGCAATTCCATTTGGGCTAATGTAAAGGGTATAAAATTCTTCGGTCATTAATGCAATCATGAAAAAATTCATAACTGTAGAATTTTTTAAAATTTTCATAATTGAAGCATGGAGTTGGAGGAGCTGGAATTGGTGAACTCGTTTGTTGCACGTGCAGTAAATAGCCAATGATGCGAACTTTAACTGTTGGCATGTAATTTCAATGTCAATTGTACAATCAAACAAGCAGCATTTTGTCTGCAAATGAAAGACACATATGTACATACATATGTATGTATGTATGTAGATAGATTTACTTACAAACGTACATTTATAGGCAAAATTTGCATGCAATATCTATCAGATGTTGCCCAAATGTCTATGCATACCTGTATACGTGTAAGTACATATGTACTTGTACATACGTACTTACATACATGTGTATATAAATATATCTGAGGCCTTGACAAAGCAATTAGGCAACATTTTTTAATATTCAAAGTTCATCGCCAACATGCGTCACCAGTACTTTGCCACAGTTTGACATTTGATTGTTGCTATTAACAATGTTTTACCTTCAATATTTTCTTCTATGCAGTTAAATACTCTAACTTCAATATATATTGACCGTTTATTTTTCTACAGGGTGGACTTAAAACATCAACATCTAAATGTGTCTGTAAATCCACGAAAATTACAAAATTAAAAAAAAAAAATGGCGTCGCACATTGGGACAGAAGACCGTAAAAGTGGTCAAAATTGTTGCTTGACTATTTAGTCGTGAAAAAAATCAAAAAAATATTTGTATGGTATAGCTTATTATCCAAGTTATCAATATTATAAAAAATCCGATAAGACGCGTATTTTGGATTTTTTGAAGTTTTAACAGCTTTAAACGTATTAACAATTCAGTGGATTTTTTTTATTATTATTATTATTATTATATAGAAAGAAAGTGATCAATCACTGACTTACAATAAATAAGGAGCGCTAGTTGCATAGACCTGCGGCTCTCGGTTTTATTTTCTCCCATTCTACTTGGTATTTTCTGTAGAAAGTTTCTGGAAAAAAATTAAAAAAAGAGTTGTCAGAAATATGAAAATTTCAAATTATTCAAAGACTTCACAGCATACTTCAATTTCTATAGTAAAACAGAACCTGTTTGAAGAGATTAAGAAAAAATATTTTGGAGTTGGGTTGCCACCTTTCTAAAAAGTTACAATTACGTTCATTAAAAAACTGTAAGCTTATTTATTATCCCAATATTGGTGTCAAACGGAAGGTGTTTGAACAAGCTTTGACACTAACATCATATATGTATGTAATACTTCTATATAGGCAGTAACAGCTAGTACCGTCCGAAAACATCACAGTAAAGATATATAAATAAACACGTACACAATTCACACACAACGCATACACAAAAACTGTACTAGACTGTCTCGTTTTGATTTCCGAATGCTTACACATTGAGAAGATAGCTCGGCTTGTGGTGCATGTTCGTCGTTTGTAGGGCGGTTCACGAGCATGCTCGCGAAAAATCAAAAAATTTTGATTTTCAGCGAGCATTCTCGTTGTTTGTAGCGTGGTTTGTTGCGAGCATCGCATTGGAAACAAAAACAACAACCTCATTTTGTGTTGATGCTTGCAGTGTGCACATCGGCGGATAAGTGCAGCCAAGCCATGTGCGTTATTGAATTTTTGATAAATGAGGCTAAATTACTATATGTATATGTATGTGCATTAGAGTGGTTCAAAAAAATTTTTTTTTGGAAATTCATAAACGCTACCTCAAATTATTGTTATTTGTGATAAAAAAAGAGAAACGTATTTTTATTTATTTTGAAAAAAAGTTTTTTTAGAGGTCGCGCTGGTCGGTTTTTTATAAAAACGCTGATGTTCTCAATTTTTTTATTTTCTTGACATGTTAAATTTCAGGTAAAAATGTGTTTTTTGCATATATGTAATTACTCTGGTATTATTGGGGAACATTCCCTTAATTACATACCTGTCTTGGGTAGTTAGAATGGGCCTAATGCCCGAAAATATGCTCTCGAAAAGAGACTAATAAAATTGAAACGTTGCTATTGAACGATTTACGCGTTGTCATGGGTTGGAACTTGTTATCAGGGGGTTTCAGGGGTTGCTAATTAGGAATCTGAACTCAGTTTTTCAAAATTCAAAATGGCGGATCCAAAATGGCGATTAATGGCGCGCACATGTTCGACGTGTGTAGCCAGTGTTATTACTGCCAATATAGAAGTATTACATACATATTTATATGACTAACATGTATTTGAGTAGGGTTGCCTATCTATCAACTAAGGCTATCAATTTTATTATTAAATTTATATTATTTAAAGAATTTAGTTTTAAAACTTTAAGTTTTGGCGTGCATGTCAAAGTGTTTTAAAAAATTCATTTCATTTGACATAATTGATAAACGGATTTTAAGAATTCTTTCAAAATTTAACCTTTTATTTGCCTCCTAATTGCCATACTTGCAGTATCCAGGGCCTACCACGAGGAGGTAACAGGAATTAAACACCCTCTACGTCTACGTCTTAAGTAATTACAGCAAACGGCGGAAAACACATAGGGCACGTAAATTTCTAGCAGCATATTAGAGGCTGCTAATATATCTATTTTAAATCATAGTTAAATCATTCGTTAAACTTAACTGCAGAAAAATTACACAGAATTTTCTGTAGTTAGGTTTAACTAATGATTTAACTATACTTTAAAATAGATAAGTTAACGGCCCTTAATGCATTTTTTGTTTTTAACACGGTGTGACAAAACAAAAAAAAATAAGTTAAATTAATGTTCAATACGCCCTCATATTTATATATACATATCGTCGATGTTTTTATAAAACCGTCCATCGTCCAATTGCAAAACCGCCTATCTTACCACCACTCAAATTTTACAGGAGAGCGAAAAACGGTTTATTCTTTGAAGGCATTGCCTTGATAGGCCGTATTTTGTCTAGCTATTACTTTACAAATCTGCTGTTTACATAACGATTTAACGAATTTTATGTATAAATCTCGATGCCTGAAATTCAGGCATACCAAATATCATTTTTGCCACAACGGCGATATAGGCGGAAGATATTTCGCTGCAAAGCAACGATTATAAATTATTAGTTTATCTTATCTTATCTTTTTTTTACATTTTTTATTTGGTTTACTATACAGGTATGTATGTAGATCTATGAATTTAAAAAATACATCAGGGTTTAGTTGAGATATTCGCCTTTGACCACTTTGTTCTGTACATTTGCCAGTACTGCAAAGCTTTTGGCTGTCATTCACCTGGGAGTGGTCAGAAGTGATTCGTGTGCTTACGGTTCAAATCGAAGCTCACTACGTGCGGATATTTATAGCCATGAATCCTCTCGGTAGCGACCGAACACTCGTTTGGGAGCAAGCTAAAGTGGGAAGGCGTAAAAATCCGCGGGCGCTGGGTTTGAGTCCCGCCACGTTAAAACCCTGCCCAATGAAAAAAAACTCAGTGCGTGTAGTCCCTACGCGCGGAAGAAGTGAAACTTAATAGAGGAAATGCCAGAAAGAAAGAAATGTGCGATATACATACATACACATGTACATATTTTCTAATATACAACAAACATATTTATTAAAAAATTTGTTTAACGACCTTTAACTTTTTATTTTTTATAACCAACTGCAAATTTTAATTATTATTTGTGCCTGAGAAAACATCCATATCTACAATATTAACTAGTAGATTGTGGTAGCTAAAATAAAATATGAAATGTTTTATTTCAATATTATTAATATTTCTGGAAAAAACCGCATCAATGGTAGCCGCTCTTTTGGTTGTTGGACCATTTCTACCATTCACCATTTCCAGTGAAAATTTTTCTTTAAAAAAAATTTTCAGCTGATCAGATTTGGCCTGCGAGAATTACAGGTCGATCATAACAGTCTACTTATCTTTATCTTCATCCTTATCATTCATCTTCATCTTCATCTTTATTCAAAACTATTTCTTTTGGTACCCATATTGGGATACTTTATTTATTTTTATAAATAATTTGAATTTGATTTTCGTATATATGGCAACCCTTTAAAAAACTAAAATCATGTTACACATCTACAGGTCAAGCACTTTCATTTGACAACGCATTTTTGAAAATCGAACGAACGATACAGATTTTATGACTACCATCTCAAACTCGTATAAGAAGTTTCACTTCAAAAATAATACTTGCCTCGGTAAGGCCCAAGTAGCGGTTTCTGAAACGTGCCACACTTGTTCGCTGCATCGTGATGTGTTGAAAAGAAAAGCTGGCAGCACTCCGCAAGGTTGCAGAAATCTTTCAAAATATGTTCGAAAAATATCTTGATATGGAAGGAACTGCTTTACACTGTCAAGGAAAAAAATTGCCGAAACTCAACGCAATTTTTAGCAACTTCAATCTTGCACTTTTTTACACTAAAACTAATTTCTTTTTAGATTCTAATTAAAATGTTTGCAATTTCAGTGAAACCTTGCAGAATTTTTTTTAATTTTTGTACAAAGTTTGATCCAAAACCCGAGATCTGCCACAGTTGTTTGAAATCTACCACCTTTTTTCCAGAATCTACCACACAGAATTTTTTAAGTCCGATCAATGGTCGCAGAACTGAACCGCTCTAGCACAAAACTTTACAAGAGCGTAAAATTGCTGGCGTATGCCGACGACATCGACATTATTGTTACAAATAAGGGTTACGTCTGTTCTAAAAGTATTGAACGCGGGCCGCGATGGTGGAACAGGAAGGCCTACTGCGATGGAAGGACCAAGTAGATAAGGACTTGGCTTCGCTGGGTATTTCCAAATAAGCGTCAGTTTGCACAGCAGAGAAACGGCTTGCGTACTGTTTTGGACTCGGCCAATAATAAGAAGAATAAGAAAAACTTTGTGCGTCCCAGATGCATTTGCTCAAGCGAGGCATGGTCTAGACCCATCAGCAATGTATGTCTTGTCTGGCTACAAAAGATTCAGTTGGTTGGCGGACTTTAGCTTTCACAAATTGGACAGATAGGGAAACATTTTACTTTCTCTTTAAACAAAACCGCTTGTGTAAATCCTTTTTGGGTACTCGCATTGTTTTAACGTTTGCCGTTTCTCAAGTCCAGCTTCTATATTTTGTTTATCTTTACTTTGGCTTTCATTGTTTATTTTAAACAAATCATACACTCTAAAAAGTGCATGTAAAACTACTACTGAAAAGTGTTTATTTTTCAACCAGAATCTGTTCAAGTATACGCACAAGATGTTCAAGATTTGATTTTGAGCATGAGTTGTTTAAAATATACACATGAAATTTTTAAAATTACAAACATTTTGAAAGTAAAAATATATTTTTTACAAATAATAAATACTAAGTGCCAGGGGCGCACGCAGGAATATATTTTTGGGGGGAAAGGATTTATACTTCTAAATATATATCGTCAGAAAATACTGAAAATTCGCTCTTTAAAATACATTTATGCAAGTTTTATGTACAGTATGAAATAAATAAATAAACTTTTTAAAGTTTCATAAATTGCATTTTATTTACATAAAATTTACAAAGAACTCAGACATTTTCAACCGGCTTCAAAAAAGGGCAGGTTATCAATTCTTCGGAGTATTTTTACTTCTTTTATTTATTCCACCGTATAACTTTGCACCGCGTGAACCGATTCCAATAATTATTTTTTTTACCGGAAAGATGGTACCTTAAGGGTCGTCTCGTAATTTGGTTTAGATCCGATCATTAAATCATGAAAAAATTAACGGTTAAAGATGCACTCATTTTTCAAAAGTAATACAAAATTTTACAAAAGAATTTTAATATAAATAAATTAAATAATTTCACGAAATTTTTACACTTTTTTATTAATTTTCGTCGATTTCTGGTTTCTCATTTTTTAATAATTCGAATAACGAAAATTTAACTGAAATTGTATTTTTATCACGTAGCTCATATTGGTGGAAGGAATTCGAAGTTAGCAAATTAAATCTTCGAATGCTTATTAAGTACATATTAGTGGTAAACTTTTATAGGCTGTAAAGTGTAAAAAGCAACAGTAAGTGAGTATGCATTGCATATTTTTAGGACAATGTTTTCATTCGCAGTTAAACTTTAAAGAGCTCTCAAGAAAAAATTACAAATTCTTACAAAATGACGCACAAGAAATGGAAAAGAAAATTTTTTCTTTCAAAATTTCTTATATCATAATAAATTTAGCCCCAAAACCCACCCCTTGTGTGCGCTACGTGACAAATTTGATATGTAAAAGTAAACAGACATTGTTTAATTTTGCACACTCTAGGAGAGGAAACTGGTTACCTCTCTTTATATGCGTAAATTTAAACGAACATTTTTTAGAGGAAATTTTAAACATTTTATGTGTAAACTGTGAAAATGTGAACAATAAATGTTTAAAACTCAAAAAACAAATTTGAAATTTGTTCTACGCCACACATATGATGAGTAAAAGTAAGCTAGCAGTGTTTAAATTTGCATTCATTAAGAGAGGAAACTGGTTACCTATCTTAATATGCGCAAATTTAAACAAAAATTTTTTAGAGTGTACATCAGTTTAACGGAAACAACACTTTTTTCCAGAATTCTAATTCCCTTAATGAGCAAACCTTAAATTATTGAATCATGTGTGGCATGCCCAAACAAAGAACGTTGTAGGCATTGAGGTTAAATTGTTTTGAAGTTGCTTTTATAAAGGTTACAATGTTTTGCTTTAGAGACTTGCATTAATCAAGGAATATCACGTATTGAGGGTTGCGGTTACCGTGTACGCACTGTAAGGGCCGGTTGTTCAATGTCTGGTTATCACTACTTGCCGGTTAAACATCATTATCGACGTTTTCGACATCATGCATATAACATTTGATCGATAAATAAGTCGTTGTATTTAACCGGAGCTTCTACCTCCGATTAATGCTAATCAGACATTGAACAACCGGCCCTAAATGTTTTTCATCGGAAAAACAGAAATTAAGGTACGAACAAATATATGGCTCAACCTATGAAAAGCGCGTTTTTAGACCTTAAGTCCAGATTTGAGGGGGTATTCAAAATTCCATGTATGCATATTTTTGGGCTTCAATAGGTCTATAACTTTAGCAGTCACACAGTATTATAATCCCGACGAAATCCTTGACGGAGGTACCGGGAGGGGAACGGTACTTGACGGTTTGGGTTAAAGTCTCACACTGACGGAGTTAGGTTTTCGATGCATCCTCCTCGTAGAATAAACTTGATCAGTAAAAAGATAACTATTCAAATCGACGATCAGTTTTATATCGACTATTGTGAACATCTGTTTATGTGTTTTTGTACAACATATGTACCTCTATTGGTTACAATAATTTTAAGCTATAATAAACAATTTCTTAGCAAGTAAGTTATTGGTTTTGAATTTTTTTTTATAGGGGGCCCCCCTGATTTTCGTTCTGCCTGCACCCATGGTCTACCGTGTACACAGCTTGTAGAGTACGTGACAGGGAAAAGCTGAGATTTCTCTATTTTGATTCTAGCAGAGTGAATATCTCCTAGAGTTGCTCTACCGTGTTAACTTAATTGAGAGAGCAGATTTTTATTTCATTAAAACTCTACCGATATTTGTCTACCGTGTACACTTAGCTTAAAGATAACCTAATAATTTCCATTTGAAAATGTCCAATAAAAACATGCATTTGCATGAGATTCCTAGCCCTATTTATTTTTATGAAATATGACCGGAAAGGAAGGTGATTCATACGCCGTGTCTTGAAAATTTAACAATTATTACAAAAAGCGCAAAATATCCGCCGATTTTTATTAATGTACTTAGAAATATTTGGCTATAGAATAGCTCGTAATATTTTTATTTTTATACAGCGGTGGCTAGCCTGGTGATAATCGGAATAGTGTACTTTGCTTAAATATGTAATTTTTATTAATGCAAACGTGTTTAAAAGAAAAAATAAATGCCAACATATTTTGTTACAGTACTTTTTCTGAGACTTATTGATAATTTAAACAAATTCAAGAGCTAGATCTATGATATAATAATTTTTAGAAGGTAGTTTCACTTCAAATTTTTTTACATAAACCGTGTCTGTGAAAAACACGCAATGTGGCCACTGCTACGATATAGAACTTGGGGATTTTCGCTTGTTATTTTAGATATTTTTAACAGAACATGTAAAGATTTATATATTTCATAACTGATCATTTCATTTTCAATATACATACATACATATACGTAATTAAAACATACATTCTTGCCACTGCTAATCACATGAATAAAAATCATAAAAACGAAAATGTGACGGTAATATTTCTTGTTTAAAATGTTTTAGATCCATCGCACACCCCGGATTTAATCGACACCGCGGTTAAGTTGGTGTAGGGTGCGCACCTCCATACATCTTCATGTACATATTTAAGCGAGCCCTGCTATTTAAATAGGCGGCCGATAAAGTCTGTGGTACGCGGTGGCTCTTATACATAGCTGTATCCTACACCATCCATTGCGTGTGTTGCAATATCCACGGAAGCAGCAGTTAATTTTTTCATAATTTTTTTTTTAAGAAAATTTTTAAAAAATATTAGAAAATTTTATACCTCTGTATGTATACATATGTTTGGCTTTCCTTTGTTTTATTTTTCCAATGTTAAAAGCTGGTTTTTTTTTTAAAGTTGGTACAACAAAAACTACAAAACACGTTTTCTGTCAGATGGCTAACATGGCGTATAAGAGGAAGAAGCGAAACTACCTTCTAAAAATTATTGTATCATGGCTAGATCTGTAGTTTTAGAATTAACTAATATGTAATTTGATAAAATTTTTTCATAATTAACGCTTTTTCATTTTTTATAGATTCTGAATTTGTTATGAACATAATAAAATGTTTCAAATTTCATAATATTTTGTTTTTTCATGCTTCACGGTAAAAATGTAGTATTTAGATTAAATAAGTTTATTGTTTTAAAATTTTAAATGAGATTGGTGTTTGGCCACTTTTTCAGTCTTCTGGCCTTCTTTGCGTCCTTGCCGCCCCAACGGATGTTGTCATTGTTCAAGCTTCTGCGCCATATACCAAGACTGGCATGATGACTTTTATAGAGTGGGGTTTTCGCACGTCGAGCGAGGATTTTACTTCTGAATTGCCTACTCAGTCCAAAGTAACACTTGTTGGTAAGAGTGATTCTGCATTGGATCTCGATGCTGACATTATTATCGGTGGTAATGCTGGTTCCCATGTAAACGAAATTGCCTACTTTCTCGGAACTAAAACTTTCAACAGTGACGTGGGTGCCAAGGTGGCAGTGTGCTGAATGTTTGTTTGGTGACAGGAGATACTTCTTCTTGCCCTTGTTTACCACCAGACCCAATCGCCTTGCTTACTTATCCAACTTGGAAAAGGCAGAACAGACCGATGATGTCGATGTCATCGGCGTACGCCAGCAATTACACACTTTTGTAAAAAATTGTTCCTGAGCGGTTCAGTTCTGCAGCTCTTATTATCTTCTCCAACATCATATTAAAGAAAGCACATGAAAGGAAGTCGCCTTGTCTGAAACCACGTTTGGTAGCAAATGGCTCGGAGAGGTCTTTCCCAATTCTGCCGGAGCTCGTGAACTTTCTCAACGTCGGTTTACACAGCCGTATCAGTTTCGCGGAGATACCAAATTCAGACATCGCGGCGTATAGACAACTCCTTTTAGTGCTACCCAAAGTGGCTTTGAAGTCGAAAACTAGATGATGAGTGTCAATTTTTTTTCACGGGTCTTTTCTCAGATTTGGCGAATCGTGAATACCTGGTCTAGGGTGGATTTACCAGGCCTAAAGCCACACTGATAAGGTCCAGTCAGTTCGTTGACGTGGGGCCTCGGTCTTTCACACAATATGCTCGATAAGACTTTGTATCCAATGCGAAATAGAAGGCTGATCCCGCGGTAGTTGGCGCGAATGGCGGGGTCGCTTTTCTTCTGGATTGGGAAGAGCCCACTTAAATTTCAGTCGTCGGGAATGCTGGCATCTGATCATATTCTGCATAAGAGTTGATGCATTACATGCACTTCATCAACTCTTCGCCACTGTACTTGAATAGCTCAGCGGGCAGGCTGTCAGCTCCAGTAGCTTTGTTGTTTTTCAGCCGCGTAATTGCTGTTACCTCGTCATAACTAGGTGGTGGAATATCGACTCCGTCATCATTGACGGGGGCTCCGGTTCGTCTTCTCCACAGCTTTCAGTGCTGCTGCGATTCAGTTTGGTAGAAAAGTCTTTCCTAAATAATTTAAGAACTTTCTGGACATCCGTCGTGGAGGCAGCTACGGAGCTTGATGGATATTTTTTTGCTTGAACCTAGTACTGCATACTACGATGTCTCACAGTGGTTCCAAAGATCCCTTCCTTGCCCACCCTGTCATAGAAGTCACCAAGCACGATTTTGATATCACGGTGGGGGCAGCGCTCGTATGTGCTCCCCAAGCTCTCATAGAAGCTATCCTTGGACACTTCGTCCTTCTCTTCCGCCGGGGCGTGGGCGCAAGTCAGCGAGTTATTGAAGAATCTCGCTTTTATGCGAATTGTGGCCAGACGTTCGTCCACCAAGATGAACGACAATACTTGGCGACGGAGGCCCTCTCTCGCCACAAATCAAACACCGACTTCGCACTTCTTTACATTGCAGCTATAGTATATAACGCAAGGCCCCAGGCTTTCCTCACCGTGCCCAGTCCATTGCAATTCTTGGATGGCGGTGACGTCGGCCATTGTCTTCACGAGGACATCAATCAGCCGAGCAGAGGCAGTTTCCCCATTAAGGGCCCGATTGTTCCAGATGCATACCCTCAAATCATAGTCCTTTATACGTTTGCCATGGTCCTCATGAAAAAAGAGGGTCTCTTCAGAGACGTGTTTGTATTTTTTATTGGGCAGGGTTTTAGCGTGGCGGGGCCCAAACCCAGCGCACGCGAAGATCTACGCCTTCTCACTTTAGTTCGCTCCCATACGGGTGTTTGGTCGCTACACAGGGGATATGTAGATATAGATATCTGAGGGGAGATTCTGTAACTAGTTAGCGACAATGTGAAATTCTAATATTAAAAAGTATTAATCAGATTTTAATCTTAAATAACTGGTCGCAGTTTTTCGATATGTAATAGCGACTGCTACTTTATCAGTCACATTTCGTAACAGTGACTGCGACTGTTACTGTTATTATGGAAGGCGCAATCACGGTGACTTTTTGGAAGTTGTCACGGCAGTTACACCTGACTTTTGAGTAACCGTGACAAAGTCACAGGTAGGCAAATATCTGCCACCTCTAATGTGCACAAGATCCTGAACAGACCTATTGCAGTCTAGGAATTTGTTATGCACTTAAGTTATATCAAAGAACGTGGATAACAAGAAGGGACAACTCGTTATAATTGTGGCGAAAGTGCGCAACAGGGGCACGTTCTTTGGTTATATTTACTTGAGTTATAATTTTTTTTTAACAAACGCTTCTGGCAATGCCGACAAGAACTTTTTTGTTTCAATTTTCAATGCAACCATGCTAATCGACGACAAGTGCAATAGAAGATAAGAAAAAGGGGTGTAGGAGTTGTGATTTTGAGCAATTTTAGGCATTCTGCCTTTGAATAATAATTTTTTGCTTTTTGTCACTGCATGAGTGATTAGTATCTTACTTAAATATATTTATTAATACCAGTTATCAGTTTCCATGTGCTTCCAAATTAGTGTGTTCGAGACGTATTGACCTCGAGTGAACCGAAGTTGAGCGACCTCCCAAGAACATCAATGTAGCGGAAAGCAACATAAAAGAACACAATTAAACCAGTGGAAATAATCAGTCGTAGGTACATGCTGGACTATCAATGCACTATGCATATTAATTGTAAACTTTGGCTTCAAGTCACACAATAGAAGATAGAACTAAGGTCGTACAAATAAGAGCATCTGAAGTGTTTGCATTGGTATATGTATCACGTCCGATATGGGCGCAAATGGTTTCAAAACCGAAGGTATGTATAAACGCGTAAGGTTTTCCATGTTGTATGTTACTGTTTATGATTCTTACTTTCCACCACATTCGTAGATAACAAAGCAGCAGTTACAATTGTGCATCACGTTACTGGAAGCGGCAATGGTACTAGTAGTGGCAGTGTAGCAAATAACACGACTGCGGCCAATATGAGCATTGAGACGTGTCTGGTATGTGGAGATCGCGCATCAGGTACGTTAACATAGATAATGAATATAATATGTGTTATATGTTTTAGAAAAATAGGTTAATATGAATTTCTACTAGGTCGCCATTATGGAGCTATATCATGTGAAGGTTGCAAGGGCTTCTTCAAGCGTTCCATACGCAAGCAGTTGGGTTATCAATGCCGAGGCTCGATGAACTGTGAAGTAACCAAACATCATCGCAATCGCTGTCAATTTTGTCGTCTACAAAAATGTTTAGCCAGCGGAATGCGAAGTGATTGTACATACTTTTCATTTATTTCGACAACACATTTTATTCCTTTAAAGCTTTCTGCTAAATAGTAGTATACACAAATAGGATACGGGACGAGATTTTGTGAATAGGACTTGATCTTAAATCGCTCGATTTTTTTGGTATACTACCACACTTCAATGCAGCAGCAAACACAAAATTGAAAAAAGGAGCAATAACCTGAATAACGAAGTTTAATTAAAAAATTGCAAAGTTAGGATTATATAATGATAAATATTTTATTTCGGTTTTAAGTTGGGTTGTTGTTGTTGGGGATTGTGTGGTGTTGACAGCCCTTGGCCAGATATAGATATGGGTCATTCCGATTACGAAGACCCAACTTTCATCATAACGAGATTAACCTAAATTTTTGTTGGCTATATCACCATGAAAGCCCATCAATCAATTAAGAATTACATCAATTTAATTTTATAATTTACCAAAAACTTTGGTGAAAATCATATTAGCCCTTATCTAGAGGATTTCGCTGCAGCGCACAACGTGCGTCTAGAAGTTCTTGGCTCAATCACGCTCATAGTCATATTCATTATTCGTCTATATTGAGGTCAGCAATAAATAGTATGTTTTAACATTTCTTCAACGTAGCTGTTCAACATGAACGAAAACCGATTGTTGATAAGAAGGAGTTTGCCGGCAGCTCTTCTTCGGGCTCTTCTACTTCAACAGTTAATGCTGCGGCAGCTGCAGCTGCTTTGAATGCCAACAATTCTGCTACCGGTGGAGGAAATATGCTATTTAGTCATAACTTAGCAAACAGCGGTGTACCCGCCAATAACAATGAAGTACCATCGACCTCGAAGCCTTCTTCCATATTTCCATTTAATTTGGCATTGCCTGAAATGAGACAGGGTAAGATTTGTTGCGAAATAAAATATAAAAAAAATTTACGAAAAGTATTTCCGTTTTTAGCAATGGCAAACAATGCTGATGTAGCCGTTCCACCTTTACCATTTCACCTTACTTTTGCTGATATGAGACAAAGTACAAAATAAATACACAATTTTTTTATCGCTGTAGATCAGTCATTAATTATAAATATTTTTGTTTTCTAGTAATACAAAATGCGAAAAACTTTCAGCAAGAAAAAGAACTTTCTGCGCAAACTCAACCACCACAGTCGCTCTTCTATTCACCGGATTTGGCAAAGATCGGCGATGAAGATGAAGATGATGACGAATCTTTGGACAATAGCAGCACCACGTGCCTACAAAACCTAACCACAAACGCCAATAATAATAACACCCAAAATTTGAACCTTAACATTGACCCAATGCACAGCCCTGCCACAGCGGTCGCACAAATACAGGTGTCATTGGACAGACGTGTTATTGAAAAAGCATTACAATTGCTGATTCCCATTCAAAATCAATTGGACCGTTTGTCCTTGGCCGCAGGCGGTGCAAGCATAAGTGGCAACATCGATGGATCGCCAATCATCAAAAGCGAAATAGAAGACGAAGACATGGGCGAAGGTTCGTAGTAAAGTTAGTTTAAAAAATTCCATGTAACTTAACCCCATTCTAAAAAGTAATATTACCTTTCATTCGGCTCCCGCATATTCATGGATCGGCTCTTTTCGTATTGTATATGCATTGTATATATGTTTTTGCCGTCTACAAATTTAACTAGATATTTCTAAACCTTCCAGACAGCGGCGCCGAGGATGTATACGATTTGGCTGAAGCGATACTTGGAGTTGGGAATATAAAGAATTTCGTTATAAACGAGTCTGTCTTCGAGAATGAAGTGTTGTCGGACGCTCAAGCCACTTTTAACCTTCAAGCTCCCACTTTGGTGTCAGCTTATCTCAATCTTCATTACATTTGTGAAACTGGTTCACGCATAATTTTCCTTAGCATCTTTTGGATGCGTAAAATAATGGCTTTCGATCAACTGGACATACGCTCTCAAATTAAATTGCTGCGAGCCAGCTGGCCCGGCTTGTTGGCAATAGCATTAGCACAAGTGAGGAGCCTGTCGGTTAGCACAATTATTACCACGCTGGTGGCAAATGTACGACAACTGGCAGAGATTGAAAAAATCGAACCGCAAAAGATACGAAAGCTGAGTGAACACATTTCTCGTCTGCATTCGTATATTCAAGATACGCTCGCATTGGATTTGGATGACATGGAATTCGCACTGCTGCGCCTCGCTATTTTCTTTAACCCGCACATGCTACCGAGAAATCGAGAACGCAATGTAAGAGACTTTGTGCGACGCGTACAACTTTATGTACTGTCAAGCTTACGTAAACATATCGCAAGTCAATTAGGTAATGAAATGCAAGCGGAGGAACGTTTTAGTACGCTGGTTCTCACTCTATTACCATTAGCGGCCTTAGAATCGGATGTTGTGGAAGAATTATTTTTTTCTAGCTTAATTGGACAAGTGCAGATTGACAATATGATACCTTATATTTTAACACTGAGCGCCAACACAAGCCTATAATAAGTCATTCATTGAGCGGCTTTAAGCGCCAAATGGCAAGAATTTTCCACGAAATGAAAGTAAGTTTATGTCGGTTAACACTTTGTCCACGGAAGTAATACCTCTAACTCTAGACTGTGTCACCTTTGCTGTGCTCTCAGAGCAAGCACTCGACTGCATCCACCCGGGGATCACCCACCGCGCTCCTTCAATTCAATATCGTAGTCTCATTGAAATCGCATAACAGCGACTTGGATGGCTAGTACTTAAGTATTCGAAGACCAACTCCACTTGGCTTCGCTTTCTTCCCCAAACTAGGGTAACCGACTTAAATACGTGTTCTGGGAAGCTAAATAAATTACAACAAACCTAGAAGTTTCGAGTCCGCACTTGAGTGTTAGTAAATGCATTGCATTCTGCTAATGCTAACTTTTAAAGTCAATAAAAATTATATTATACATAATTAAGTGACAATAATAACAGACTGAAGTAAATATATGTATAAAAGTTCAATCTAGCACTTTTATGTTTCTAAATATTTTGCTACCAGTTATGAGCAAAGCAGCGAAATGAACGTGAAATTTCAAATTTCACAAAGGCATTGCAAAAATTTAAGTGCAAATAATAAAGATCAGATCTTGGCAATTACAAGTGAATGTAAATTTTACATTTTAAAGTAGCAGTGAGTTAAGGTCAAGCTACTACATATGTCATAGATTTAGCTAAAATAATTTATACATAAATACATATGTATGCATAATGCGCATTTTTAATTTGCAAATAAAGTCAACTTTTTTACCAAAACTACACTTCGTTTTCGTTAATAATATAGCCGTAAATCTGCATAGTTTTTATTCTTTACAATTGCGCTATAAGTTGTACACGTTTTCGCCATTCGGTTAAAGTCGGTGTGAGGTCCCTCGCTGTTATGGCGGGCAAGCGTTTCAGCGAACTGTGTACTCCAATATCTGCAATTGATATTTCATCGCCACTAAAATATTTTTGTTTATCCAACCGTAGGTTAAGTTCACGCAGCATTGCAGCGCGACTCTTGCTCGTGCAACGTAATAGCTGGTAGCAAATGTCAAGTACAGCATCGATTTCATTGCAGTTTGGCGAGTCTTCATAGCGGTAAGCAGGTGGGCCAACACGACCCAAATATCTAACAATATTTACTTCGCCGTAGATGGGCACATACATGGTGGGCGAGCTGATCATCTCAGTATGTTCACCTTAAAAAGGAAGATATTTAGTCCTTAAAATGAGTGGTGAGCACTATTAAACACTTAATTACAATTTTTCCAAATCAACGACACATTCACTTTTGGCTTTGATGGATCAACCTTCACTTGTGCTAATTTCTTCTCAAAATCGGCAGCCTCTTTGCCAATATCTGGCATAGTAGAGTGCTTAAATGTTTTCACGTCAATGGTAAAGAGATCTTTCCAGGCATTCTTTAGCGCTAACAAAGCATAAGGTATGAAGTTAGGATGTCCATTAATGACTATATCATGTAGAGGTTCCTGAAAAAATATTGTACGTTTTTTTATTTATGTTGATTAAGAATGTGCCTCACAATAATTAAAAATTTGTTCCTACCTCTAATAAGCCCCCATTCTGCAAACTTTGTTGCACAGAGTGCTCCGATCCCTTTTGACAAAGACCCAGAGTGGCCCGTATGCTGGCCATCTGTTGTTTTAATTCCTGTAGTTGCTTTAAAACTTTTTCTTGTCGAGTGGTAACGGATGAGGCATCATTTGATGACTATAAAAAAAGCAAGGATTTTGTTATTAATATCAATGAGAATACCTAGTATGATTTATTATGTTAGTACGGGGTATATATTTTGCATTTCTATTATATTTTGTTCTTCACCAAATGCAACCTATCCTCGAGTTATTAAAACATTGGTAAAATTCTGAGCAACTAAGAAATGTCAGATGACAAACAGAATGCCATTAGAAGACGTATGCGTTGGATTAAAATAGACCATGCATTTTTACATTTCTATTGTACATACATACAGATATCAGATACAGTCGGGGGAGCCACTAGTGAATGTTATTCACGTACCTCAAAGTTTTGAACAGTTTTGACTACTTTTCTTTTGCTTTTTTAAGGTTAATTAATTTTTGAATAATGTATGCATTTTTAACCAACAACACCCATATAAATCCAAATTTCAAACTTGGTATAAAAATTATAAAATTCCACAAACTTTTCATCTCGGTTCCAAGCATTTAGAATTTCTATGCATTCATTTTTGATATTTTTTTTCTTAAGGTGTTATGCGCTTTCTTACATATAAAAAAATACTTTGTAATTAAAATGCTTGAAAATGGGATGCAAAATTTTTGGAACTTTTATCATTTTTCGACAACGTTTGAGATTTGGATTTGCATATGTACATACATATGTATGTCCTTTGTTAGATAAAGGGCTACATGTTCATACATACTTTTAAAGAAAAATAAAAACATTAAACAAACCAAAGATAAAGTCAAAACTGATCAAAATGTTGAAGTGCTATCGTTTTGTCGTGGACTGTACATGTATACATACATACTGTCAAGTTGAAACTGTTGAATGTACATATCGTCGATGTTTTTGCAAAACCACCCATCGACCAGTTGCAAAACCGCCTTAATCGCCGTTGTGACAAAACTGCGATTTGGTAACCCTCTCTAAACTCCAGGCATCGAGATTTATGCATAAAAATCGTTGAATCGTTATTAAAACAACAAACTTGTAAAATAATAGCTAGAGAAAATACCGCCTATCAAGGCAATGCCTTCAAGGAATAAACCGTTTTTCCGCTGTTGTAAAATTTGAGTGCCGTAAGATAAGCGGTTTTGCAATTGGGCGATGGGCGGATTTGCAAAAACATCGACGATATGTATTTGAAAATAAAACTAAAAATAATTTGCATATGCTTCAACTGATAAAGTAGTGAGGTATATGTCTGTTAAGGAAAGTTAATCAGAGACTGTATTCGAAATGCATTAACAACCATAATACAAGAGAGGCATATCGCATTTCTCTAAAAGTGTTTAGATCACACTTTTTCTTTATTCGTCGAGCAACGGATATTTTTTTTATAATTGGAAGGACCTACAGTTTTATGAGGCATCTAGGCGAAGGCGGTTTTAGGAGTTAGTTTGCGGCAGCACTTGTATACATATATAAATAAGTATGTACCACAGCAAGAGGTTTGTTTACGAGTACTAAGGTATTCAGAGGCTTGTTTAAGGATAGAACGTCAATAGTTTAGTTTTTTGGAGCGCCACGTCCGCTGATAATTGAAATTAAAATTTTAAATAAACGAACTTACATTGAAGGCTTTACATTTATGTATCTTAATGGCATCCGCATTTTTTACATGCATTTGGCGGAGTTCGTATTCATGTTCTTTACACAATTATTGAGTTAGTTTCTAAAAATGATGTTTAAACAGAAACACAGCATATACATACTTAAAATAAAAATTAAATTATACATAATTTTGAAAATTAACCTTGAGTAAAGTCTGAATTTGTGCACTTAAACTGTCCAAATCAAGCACGCACCCATTTTTCTTCGGCCCACAGGAGTTGATAGCGGACGTGGCGATAGAATAATTGCCATTACAAAAACCCTTTAACACAATGCACAATTTTTAATTTATTCTCAAATAAACTAAAAAAATCGTTCAATTAAAACATCTGCACTTACGCTGCTTGCGTTAGCTTTTGCAGGAGTGGCTGCCAACGAAGCGTTGAGCACTTTCATCGGATACATGCAAGCTGGTAATTTTATATCATGTTCCGGCAAAAGTGTTTTTAATTCGTACATATTTGTTTCAACTTTTTTATAACTGATTTTTAAGAATTCGTAGTTTTTCGGTGGCGATTTTCGACTTCCAATTGGATTTTTTTTTGCATAAAAAGCAAAATTCTCGTTTGACAGCCAAAGGTGTGCGCGGAATAGAGTAGTGACGGGCGAGCCCAAGACGTTTTAATCGATTGTCTCGATTGTTCAGATATTCGAGGTTTTCTCTCGTAGGCGAATTACCACTCGCTTACAGCGTGTTTACATTAGACAATGCTATCAAGACAATAAATAAATACGTACTAGTTGTCAAAAACGCTAATATGGAAAAGTATGCATATATTAGTGAATAAGTGTGCATGTTTTGCTATTTTCATGACAGTAGCTTCCGGTGTAAACCCTAAAAGTATGTTCACACATCAATATTATCTAAATCAAAGCTCACTTTTTAATCACCCCGTTTACACAGGCAAATCTCAGATTATTAGCCGTCAAATTTGTTATGCTTGTTATCATGAACCAATTAGAACAAATTACTTTTTTCTTTTGCTTCATCTTGTCAGATCTTGTGCAGTTGGCTTGTTATTCTTACATATCAAGGAAAAGTTATGTTTCTTCTCTGTGCCACCGTGATAACGTTTTTCTGCTATATTGAGCAATATAAATATATTTTAAGTTAACATGTTATTAAAAATACCTTTACAAACTTCTTTTCCTTGCTAGCGTCCATTTTGTTTACTTTTACATTTGGCATTTCTCCTCTTTTTCGCAAACACAATCGATAAAACTAGGATGGACACCGAAAAGTTATCGGTTAAATCTGAGATTATTTTATAATTACAGATTAACAAGGGACGAATTTTATTATATGGCTCATTTCTTGTTCTAAATACAGATTAGGGTGTTAAGCTCGAAAATGAGGATAATCTACTTATATGTGAACCTTGTATAAGTAAAACAGCGATGGTAAGAAATTCGGCACGACAGATATGGTTTGACAGTGGGGGTCAATTCCCGTTCTGCGTTATCGTGAAGTGAAGTGAAAAGTCAAAAATTCAAACCGAAATAAGTGCGGTGTGCATTAAATAAATTTGTCAATATCACAAGCACTACTATTTTACACTTTTTTTTTTAATTAAATAAGACTAAGGCCCAATTTCAGATGGCCTACTTAAGTAGAGATTTACCTTGTTTATATGGCATCAAACGCGGTATCCAATTAACTCGTGTCAGCGTACTCCCTTGAAATGCAAGTGTTTATATGCAACACAAGAAATGAGTCGATCGAACACACTTTCAAACAGAGTTTATCCCGATGCAACCCTGTTAATACATGTGTCAATTCTTGAAAATAGTGAACATTGAGAAATAATAATTCCAGACTTAAACAGCCTTGTAAAAATTATCTAAGTTGTTAATTTTATAACAAAGGACGAATTCCGTGTTTATATGCACTCTTAACCCGATTCATCAACTCTTATCTCGCATTCAAAATGTGATTTATGGTGGCACGGTTAAAAGTTCCAATCCGATTAGAGAATGTGTTTACATATAACATGGTTTGACTTTAAGCTCAGTTTGAGGTCTATTCTGCGCTGGTAATAAACATTTTGTAACCGGTAAGTAAAGTTCCTGTCAATTTTTAAACCCTTTTCGCATTATGTGCTCTTGTAACCGGTAAATTTTGTTACTATCTCATAAGCTGGTAACAAAGTATTACCCCGTGAAATATGCAATGCCAGAATTTATTTATTATTTTAACTGCGTTACCAACGTACCCAGAATCGCGATGACAAGAACTGGTATAATTTTTTCGTAATAAAATTTTCCGGTTACAAAATATTCGGTAACGTGCAGAATTGATCTGTTAGTCTAGACTTAATTTCCGTAACTTAACTTAACTTAATATTTTGGCCAACCTGTTATATGAGAAATTGTGTTGGCGGTTAGTTAAAACTAAGTGATATCTTTATAATTCCGCTAACTAACATGGGGCCCACTGAAATATGTTGCTCTGTGGCTACGCCTCTGAATATTTTTACGTTTTCGCGTTATCGAATGTTCTTGTCCATTGCAAATGGAAAACATCTGTCATTTTTGATTTTTTGCTTTGACCTGTCATTCGAGTTTTGCAGTCGCAGTCGCCACAGTATTTTTCTTTCATTTATTATTTTCGTAGGTGCTTTGTGGTTTGGTTTCGTACAATTTGAATTTCACCAATTATATTGCATTGCAAATTCTCTAAACAATTCAATATCGTTAAATAAATGCGCAGTACTCTAAGTGAAAGTGAAATTTAATGAAAATATGTATGAAAAGGTTATAAACTTTGAATTCAAAAGAAAGTGAAATGCCCAAAGTCGACGCGGTCAGAAGTCATTGAGCAAAGAAAAACGGCGCCATTTTAAGAATATAAATGCAGACGGATAAATGTGTATGTATGAAGGAGTCGAAGCAACGAATAACAGACAAAAGCAACAAAGGGAGAAAAGTGCCAGCAAATAGAAGGAAAAAGTGAAAAGTGAATTTTGAAGCTAATTTTTTCTTATGATTTTTAATTAGAATAACTAAGAAATTGTGTAAGCGTGTAATGTGCATAGAGTAGTGAACAAAATTAATAAGCATTTAGCGTAAGTGTATAGGCTGAAAAGAAAAAGGCAAAAATAAAATTGCAGCGCTCAGAGGAGAGAAAGAAAAGGAAAAATTGCAAAACGTGTAAGTGCACTAGATTACCAACTTTTATTATGGCTAGATTATAATTGTTGTATAAACTGAAAATATTCCAATGAATTCGCACTTTTAACTTTATTTACAGGAAAAAAACTTATTTAAAATGCGTTGTTGAATGAGCTAAGTAGGCGCTTTGTGGTTTTTGTATGTGTGCGTTAATAGCCGTATGTATGCACTGGGTAACGGTGCTTGAAGTTGGCTAATTCCACTGACTATAGCTCACTAGCTGGTTGGTGTTTGGCTTGGTTGCGACGATGGTGGTTTGACCTACTTCATGCAATGGACTGACTACTGATGCAACCATAGCTGTTGATAGGGGGTAGAGGATTGAAGTTTTGAAACACGTAAATACATATTTTGGAAATAAGACCATTCAATTAATTAATAATAGGTAATATTCAATTTTTATGTATTACAAATAGTTTAGCTTTTCACAATCAGTATATCGTCCCGAACGATAAGCTATAGGTACATGCACCCCATTTATTTTGGTTTCGCATTTGTTAGTAGCACTTACATATTTAGTTGCAGCTGCATTTTTTGGCATTTATCCTGCGTCATGCTTCAGTTATTCCAGTAGTTGGCGCAGGAAAACGCTTCCAAAACCCGCCCGTGATATGACACACTGGCAATTTAAACAAGATAGCATGTACTACCAAACTAAGCATTTATTTATGTTACCACTTGGCTCGTGCTTGTAAAATTGCTTGTATCAGCGGGAGCGACGGCTCGGCTAAAACCTTTGTTCAAAGCCGTTGGTGGTAAAATTATAACTTTGTACGTATGTATGTTCGTACATAAGTTGGTAGGCATGCATGTTGTCTTAGTCACGTCGGCCTTTGATGGTATATTTTGAAAAGTGATACCTATGTAAATGCATTTTGGATGTATTTTTTCTTTTATGTACATTTCATACTTATGTATGGTTACTACAATATTTATGTACAGTGCACTCGCGAAAACTCGAACACACGATAACTAAAACGTTCGGAAACTTGAACATATTTTCTACACCATTGACTAGTTCACAGGATCTTAAACTTTTAAGATGATGGAACCCTTACTAAACACCACTAATTTTATGGAACCCCACATCAAATTACTAAAAATCAAAGGCATTGCAATTTATATGTGAATAAAAACTTTTACTAGAAATAGTATACGTACTTATACTTTTTACGAAGGTTTCAGATGATTTACCAAGTGCACAGTTATGACATTTCACATTTCATTTGGCAATTCATCGCATTCCATGTAGAACGTTGTATACATATAACAAGAGGTCGAAAATATCCCTCAACACTTTGAAAGTGTCCCAAAATAACCGTCCCTATTTAAGAGAAAAAATAACCCACAAAACAGAACAGGTGGTTTATTTTTTGTAGATGTGTACTCCTCAGTGGGATAGGGTTATTTGCATATATTTTTCCGTTGCTGTTGGACACGAACACTTATCGCTGGAAGAGGAAAAACAAGTTGTGGTTGTTGATATAAGCAACGTTAGCGTCATGGTCATGCGGTGGCAGGGTAGCGTGCTTTTAAATCCTTGTTGATTTAACATCCGCTATCAATTAAGAAATATATTTGATTTGTGATTTGATTTTTGACCAAATAAAAAATAAAATTTATTGGTGATTTGATTTGTCAACCAAATAAGAAATACAAATTTTTGATTTGATCGATCTTTCGATGATTTGACGGATCTTTGTTTTTGTTTTTAACATTTTCTTCATCAATAAAATAAAATAGCTTATTTTCGGTGTATCATATTAAGAATGTATACGCTCTCTTCTTTATCATAAATGTTCCCACATGTATGTGTACGTATATGTCCTATAAAGAAATGCCTAACGCTTTGCTTCGACTTATTACGCCTACTAATATTTTTCAGTCTTACAATAACCCACAAATTAAGACACTTAAAAATAAAAGTCCCTGACAAAGTGTTTTTGCCCAAGGGACATTTTAGCAGTCGATAAATTACCCACAACGGAAAACACAAAGAGATCACACAGAGTTGTTGTTGTTGTCGTTGTTGTAGCGGCTACAACGACTCCGCCCAGATCGGCTGATATCTCAGTCGTCGTCGAGTTCCACTAACGGCAGCCCCAGGAAGCGTGCAGCCTCTATGGGGTCGGTCCATAAGGACGACGCCGTTAGGGTTGTGGGGTTTTCCGTGCTTGCGAAGAGATGTCTGGAGTCATTTGGCTCACAACAATATCACTGTAGCCCAATTTGGCTCACTTAGACTAGGGTCGCACAGAGAAACTTTTGTTGCTCGTTTTCGGCGATTTCTCTTTTGATGTTGCCCTTCGCGTTCACACAGATAAATTCTTTTGTGCACAATTGTTGTTGTCAACTGCGAACGGTCAACTAGAATTACTCAGACGAGCGAGAGCACAAAGCGTGTTGCCCGAGCACGAGCAACTCGGTGCCCTTCCCCCTTCCTCGTCTCCCCCTCTCCCACAAGTAAGGAGTTGCCGCGACAAAGGTTTCTCCGTCTGAACCTAGACTTACAACAAACAGATTTCGTAGAAGAACAACACGCGAAATGTTCACGGACAAAAATCGATCGACTATCAGTTGGCATACAACAACGTCGCTGTGGCTCAGTTCACCGACACAATCGGTTCAACATTCAGTTGGCTTACAATAGGGCCTTTATACATATACGTGCTATTATTACCAAAGAAATATTGAATGTAGCCATGACGTGCCCAAAAAAAATGACTTATCAGCGTTCTTGGAGACATTAATTGGCACATAAACCGTACAAAAATTAAAAAAAAAACGAATTGGGCATCTTTTAATGCGGATTTATTGGGGTACTGTTTATTTATTTGTACAACGATTTTGGGTTGCTGTGCCCAAACGCGTGAATCGAGTCAAAAACCTTTTACACACACTTGTAGACAACAGTTCACGCTTTATTACAAAAATTTAATTTATTTAATCTGTATACCAATTTAACAATAATGTCGGTTATAAATATGGTATTTGTTGCAAATTTCCTAAATATATGTACACTGATTACTCTTATTCTGCCTTAAAGTAACCACTTAATATATACATTTTTATGTTTTTATTTACTTTACACATTACACTATTAGTTGTTAGTTGTTTTATTCCTTTAGTTGAAACTTATTCGGCGCCATGGGCGTAGCCAGGTAGGGGCAGGGGGGTGCTCGAGCCGCCCCCCCCCCTAACTTTCAAATTTTCCTTATATATATATAAAATAGTACCCTGAAATGCCAGCTTAATAAGGTCGATCAGTTTTTAATCAGTTTTTGTAGACCATTTCATTCTAGTATAATGAAGTGCAAGTTTCAAGCTGCTATAAAATCCCGTTAATTTTTGGCATTTTTTTTTGCTGGCAATGTTCTCCATATAAAAGAAAATTGTCGTACATACCTTTGTATGGAAAAAACGTGAAACAAATTCAACAAAAAAAAAATCATTTTTGTGAGCTGTCTGCAAATGTTTTTTGATGTTGGCTGTCGCTTCACCCGAACATTTGAAAAGAAATTCCAAAGAATCGGCAAATAATCGGCGAAAAAAGGCCGATGCCGATGCTCAATTTTGTGCCGATACTAGCCGATGCCGATTTATCGGTCGGACTCTATTCTGTATTCCAAAATACTCTGTTCCAATCATCTCGTTGATACATGTACTCAGGATCGATTCAAAGTACTCAGTATTAAGTGTCGAATAGGTACATAAAAGTACTGAGTTTACCAGCATTCAGAAATGATTCTACTTAATTTGAACTTTAAGTACAATACTTGTAGCCAGTAAAGTTGGCCATTCATTTGACGTAATTTCGGATTAATATATAAATTTGAATAAAGCGCTGCCAGCTTGAGAGATTTCTACACTAAGCATTGAAATGTTACCAACATGTGTACCAGAGATTGGAAAACGATGCTGTTTTTGTGACTTTAAACCTGCTCACATTTAAAACGGGGGATGAACGAACACCAGCACATAGCGTGCAGTGCTTGCAAATACAGCCACCGCAAGTGAACGATACTTATAACAGCTCATACTGATATCGACTTCGACCAGCAACCGCCGTATTTGATTGACTGCAGAAAGCACGATACTCCATTGGACGGTTGCCGAAAGCATAAGAGCTCATTTGGACGGTTGCCGAAAGCATGAGAGCTAATTTGGACGGTTGGCGAAGCAGTGTTGCCAGAGAAAAATTTCGTTTGGAGCTAAAACGGTCGAAAAAAAGAGCTAAAAAGAGCTAAATAATACTAATAGTAGCTAAAATATAGCTATATATTTTTGTTAACGTTGAACATTTATTGACGTAAGGTTGTTTTTACATTTTCGGCAATTTTAATAAAAAAAACGAATTTTATAAGTTTAAGTGCTGAAAAAATCTTTTTTAACCCAAAATAAGGTGCATATATTTCGAATTCTTTGCTATGACTAAAGCTAAAGAGCTAAATCTAGCTCCAAGTGCACCAAACTGGCAACACTGTGGCGAAGGCAAGACGCCGCAGTTCATTTGTTGCAGAAGTCGTTTGACTTGTTGCTGAAAGCCATTTGATTTCTTGCTGAAAGCCATTTGACTTGTTGCCGGAAGCACGACGAATGTAGTAACAGGCTAACCTAATATTCACTCACGCCGCCAATTTACTGTAAAAAATTTCTCATGCACTTACAACTTGTATGGTACCAACCAGTACCAACCATGATAAAGTGTACTGGTACTGGTACTGGATAATAGTAAGGTAGAACCGCTGAGAGGATTCTTTCAAATTCTAGATGCGTATCAAACGCAAGCCGCGAATATTAAGCGCCACGGAGACAATCAAATAAATACGTCATACAAGTAAGAGAAACACAGTTTTTTTATTATAGTAATTTTTATTTATGTAGTTTAACAGCTTATTTAATAACTTATTTATTCCGTTAGTTTAACAAAGAAAAATACGGTCTTTAAAATGCGTGACCGGAATAGACCTGCCGAAAAGGTGAGGTTAAGTAACTGACAACATCTTGTTATTATTCCTCCATGCACAAACCCTTCTTAAATTGATAAACAATGTTAGAGAAAATGTTTAGTTTCAAATGATAAACAATGCTGAGAATCATATTGAGAAATACGATTTTCTCAAACGTTTGTAAACTTTTGTTCCAGTGTTTGTTGGGAAGCGGTGAATCAGCAAAAACTAACGGGACAAAAATCGATCGACATTCATTCACTGCTGCCTCGAGTTGGCAGGCATTTACTCCCACTAGAACTTGAAGGCAGATCTCCCAATGTGAGGAATAAAAGAGTCCTCCCTTTGGCCTGATTACGGAGCAATAGGAGAGATTTGTCGATTTTGTTCTCCTTTATAATTCGCTTAGGAGTCAAATCGGAGATCTAAGTGAGCAACAAACGAATACTCCCAGAGGCATTATTTTGGAGTAATAAGCGATTTTTGTCGATTTTGTACTCGTTTAGGAGCATATATATAAGCAAAGTTTTGTTCATGCATTATATGGAAGAAAACGCGCAACACCCTCGACAAACAAATTCCAAAAAATCAACGGTAAATTTTAGCGACTTCAAACTTGCACTTTATTATACTAAAATTGAATGGCCTATAAAACTACAAATCTTGCTAGGAAATCTAATTTAAGAAATCAAAATTTTGTTTTTTTTTTTTAGTTTTATTAGTTTTTGTCAACTGTGTGCGAGCTTTGAAACTTTTATTTATGTGGAATCTGATATAAGTGGACCCATATTTTAAATGAAAATTATTAGGGGTATTCTCTGAGTCTTGCAAAGCCCTTGCATGGTGCACAGATTGCACGGTTAAAACCGGTTTTCGTATGGGACAGCTTTGCAAACCGTGCAATCCGTGCACCGTGCAAGGGCTTTGCAAGACTCAGAGAATACCCCTATTAACAATAAATAAATAAAGGTAAGTTGCAAGTCATAGGGTAATCTGAAATTTGACCCATCTGCGACACGCCTTAACCGACTTCAATTGGGACCAAAATTTATATGTGATATCATCGACTATGGTAGGTAGTATCAATTTTGGGTATTAGATGAAAAAAAATAATTTAATTTTTTGACTGTCCATAGAGGAATCTGAACTTTGCCCCCCTGTGCGACACGCCTTAGTCGTCTCCAATCGGAACCAAAATTGATATGTGATATCTTAGGCTATAGTAGCATCGACATAGGGGTTGAGGCTTAGGAAATCTATAATCTAGGATATAAAAGTCCTACAATTAAGGATCATTCTAATTTACATATTATCCATTTTCCAAAAAATATCACCGGTTTTTACCCCTATACTTTTTTATATTATAGTACATACCAAGAAAAATCCAATCCAGCATGAATATTGCAAATACACAAGAATACATACATATGTATGTACATACATACATCCATAATTACATATGTACATTAAAACCAATTTTTCTTTAAATAGAGCTTTTGCATTACTAAAATATGAACAAATCGATAAATGAGTTAGGAGAAGATAATGTTTTGGCCACACAATCGCAGGACGAGCAAAAGCAAACTGAGTCGGTTAGCGAAAATGAGGTAAGATACCCGATGAAAATTACTAACCTAAAATTCTTACAGTATGCTATTTATAATATTTTAGGAATCTGAATCGGTTACAGATCAGACGAGTAGCTCCTCATCTGAAACTACTAACACACAAAACTCGTTACCCAAGACTTCGAATTCCAAACGCAAATCTAATTCGACGTCTACGAAATCCTCTACAGTAACACAATTCAGCGTTGAACGTTCCGATGTGGATGGTTTACGCATGAAAATTTCTGCTATACGCCCATCTAATACTGTGTCTAATACTATTTCAAATACCAAACAACCTTCCCAAACTGCTGCGGCACCAAAAAATCAAGATTTCAGTGGAGAAAGTAGTGAAAAAACGAGAACTCAAATAAGCTCAGACAAGGATAGGGTGCTCTACAATAACAATAGTTTAACTAAGCCACTGACAGTTAAATTGAGTAACATAAAATTACAACAACATTCAACACAACCGGCGATTTCCTCGATAGAGTCAACGCGAGCACGGTCCACAACTGCAACTGCAGAACGCCAAACTTCCAGGAGTAGTGCCAACAAGATGTCAGTAGATGTGGTTCAACAGACTTTTGGAGCTGAATCAAGTGGCGTTACTGGCGCAAGTGAAAATACACACTTGGCTGAAACAAGCGCTAACGTAACATCTGTCGCGCCAACAGTTATAGCGGCACCCCCAATTGAGCTTCCACTGGCAAAATTTCTTCCGCAGGCACTGTGTTTCAGTGATGCCACTGCTGAGTCAGGATGTTCAGAGGCTACCACGACTACAATTGCTGCCTGCGCCGAAAAGACTTTTTCTAAACGCGTTCGAGTAAAACGAAAAAAAGTAATTATAATATATTGCTAATGTTTAAATTATTAAAATTTGAAATCGATACCCATTGCACGACTATTTTATGCATTTGCAGTAAAAATTATGAATATTTTAAAACAATAAGAATGTGCTTATATGATTGCATTTATCGATTTGATATTTCATCTTTTTTCAACTTTTTCTAACTTATTTATTTATTTATTAGAAGCTGAAGCTTACAATTAAAATTATAAGCCTAGTAAAGAAAGCTATGGCTGCTATGGCCTTCAGCTTTTCTAATTGAAAAGCAATCTTTAATGTTGTTATATGTATATTATCTTATTTTAATTACTCTTATTCAGGCCCAATCGAAACAATCGCATGATTACAAAAAGCCCGCTTTATCTGCAGCAGCTTCTGTCATAAAGTCGATACAAACACATCAACAACATAATTTTATGACGTACTCAACGGACTCCGAAGATGATGCGTCTATGCAAAAACAACAGCAACAACAAAAGCTTCAAAAACGTGCACCGCGCCTCCTCTTAACCGCTATAAATACAAATTCTACCAATGAGCCACAAATTAAACCACTGGCCATTAGCAGTGTTTCTGCACTTCCAGCTGGATCAGCAACTTTTAGTCACGGCAGTGATAATAGTGATAACGAGCTAAAATTGGATGATGTTGTGAATGCGGTGATTAAGCGAGTTGAAAGCGACGGCGATGATACACCAACCGGCCCCGAAGGATATCGTAAAACGCGAACCAAGCGATTACCACAATACCAGTCTACTTTGCTACAAGATTTCATGGAAAAGACTCAAATGCTAGGTAGCAGCAGTACTTCAACAACTGTGGAAGCACAAAATCTTGAATTGGATCAATCAAAAGAAACAAATTTATCAGCTCCCAAAAAAAGTAAAGTAACGTCTGACCTAATAGCCCATTTCAATTCTACGAACTCGCAAACGCACAGCATTGCTTCTAGTGGAGCCGCCGTTGTCACTAATATTGTTAAGAAGAAACGCGGTAGACCAAAAAAACCAACATTTACCCCTGCCTCGAATACCATACCATTAAATGCAGTTACTGGTACGCCTACGCCCGTTATTACTGCTACTTCCGCAGCAACAGCTGCAGCGGTTAGCTCTATTGCTATTAATATCAATGAGTCGGCTGACTCTGGTGTTATATCCACAACAAGCACAACCACCACCCAAAGCAGTACGTCCCCTTCGCCAAAGCTCTCTTGTGCTATTAGCAGTGGTAGTAGCAGTACATTGCGTTTGACTGCAACAACGCCGAGCCAAAAGCGACGTAATCGTACCTTGGAGCCATCTGAGAGTACGCGACAACCTTCAGTTTCGCCTTGCAAAAGTCAAACGCAGGATGGTAGTGGAAGTTGCAGCGCAAACTCTCCAAAACCTAAAATCGATATTGCATACTTGGACAAGCGGATGTATGCGGCCACGGAGCGCGTACTCTATCCACCACCACGCAATAAACGCCGTCAGTCGGTAAGCGCATCAAGCGTAATTCCTGCAAATACACCTACGAATAAGAATGCTGGGAAATCACCTGCTACATCGACTGGTGGCAACACAATTGGCATTCCGGGCACTCCCGTTTCAGCAAAGCCTCCAACAAAAGAAGAGCTTCAACTTGATCCAGTGTGGCGTAAAATCGATGTGAATAAAAAATTTCGACGACCCAGCGTAGGCGGTTATAAAAGCGATGGTGGTGGTGGCAATACGACAATATGTAGCAAAATACTTGCCGCAAAGAGTGGATATGTCTCGGATTATGGTTCGTTTCATGCGCGTGCTCCCCGCGATCACTCGGGTTACAAAAGCGATGTCAGCGGCAAAAGCCGCTACAGCGTGAAAAGCTGTGCGAGTCGGCGCAGCCGCGCTAAAAGCTGTGGCTATCGCAGTGATTATAAGGACGGTAAAGATGCTACGTCACTAAAATCAAAATATCGACGAAAACGACGTTCGATGCTAATGCGCGCGCATTCCAGGTCTGTAGGAAATTTGGCGACCAATTTGAACGACGTCGAAAAGGACATACTTCAATTGGCTGGCCTTTCCCTCGGCCAGAGTAGTGAAGAAAGCAATGAATATGTATGTAAACCTAACTTAGAGAGTCTGCCAACGACGAGTGCCTCTAAGAAATATGGTGAAATTAACCGATTCATCGCCACGGGTGAATACTTCGGACGTGGTAGTAGCCACAGCACGCTCACAAGCAAGGGCAATCTATTTTCTGGCTCTTTGCATGACAACGCCGACGGCAGCGGTTCGCATGATGGCTATGGTTTCAGTCGCAAGCTATTGCTACAACGTAAGCATTCGTCTGTCGCTGTCGCTGGCGCTGCCCACGACATGTTGCTGCCACACGCTCATTCCTCGCGTAAAATTAAATCTCGACGCTCTTCTGTAGCCAGTTACTGTAGCTCCTACTATTCAACTATGTCGAAAGTACGCAGGCGGCGAAGGCGGAAAAGCTTTCTACGATTTCCTTCCTCCGGCAAAAGTGGCGCAATAATTGACTCGAAACTGCTTACCGAAATTGATATACTCACTAACACATTTAGCACACGTTGTCGTATACAAAGCGGTGCTGTAGGCGGCGAAAAGGCTACCAGCAGCAATAAAGATAAAGTACCTGCTGAAAGTGGTGGAGGCAAGATGCAGACCAGCAACTCTGCATCAATTAGCGGTAGCCTGGGAAAGCGTGAGCAGCGCGACAAGCGCTCGCTAAAAAAGCGCAAGATGAGCGAAAACCAAGAGCACGGGCTTTTGTCGGTCAGCGCTGGAGGAAACGGAAGTGGTGGCGGCTTTGGCGGCTCGACTATGGCGAGCGGCAGTGGTAGCGGGGCAAAACGACGGCACAAGAAAGCCAATAGTAGCTCTAGTCCAGACGACCACAAGTTGCCTCTGAAAAAGCGCCATTATTTATTGACACCAGGGGAAAAATCGACCGAAGCGGCCGCAGCAGCAGCAGTAGCAGCGAAACTTTTCGGCAGCACTGCCGTAGAGGCCTGGGCGGCAGCTGTTGCCTCGTCCAAATTGGCTTCTGCCGGCAAAGCGCAACACAGTCAGCAACAATTTGGCGCTCTCTGCGGTAGCACTGCATCGGTTTCGGTGGCTGGCAGTACACATAGTGGCAGCACAAAATCTTCAAAAACCGGCGTAACACCAAAAAAACGGCAGTTCACTCAACAGGAAGAAGGCAGGGAGGCCGCGGGCAACACATCGAAAGGCAACGGTAGCCATAACAGCAACAGCTCGCCTTTACGCATTGCCATCGACAATACTCTCAGTCAAAAGTTACTCGATATCAGTCCTTTATCAGTAGCGGGCAGTACAAAACAGAGCGATGTTGTGCACCGAAAACGTTCCCGTCTCGAAGTGCTAGTTTCGAAAATTGTTGCGACCACCAGCAATACCCAAAGTCAAGCCGGTGGGAAGCAATCACCTACCACCATGCCTACCAAACCGAAACAAACGGCGTCTGGCACGCATCTTAATCAACAACATTCGAATGGCACACCGCCGCCTGGTGTATTCGAACCTTCTGTGGCTTTAGAAATACAAATTCCACCAATAGTAAAATTAAGCGAGACTTCGAGTGGAGGAGTTTCGAGCGTACCGCCCGTAGTTACGAAATCGGAAGTAAACTCGCCACTTTTGCTGCAAGATTTGGCCTCGCCTGCCGTAGCAGCGTCCATGGCCAAGACCGAGAGTACATCAACGCGTGTGGTGGAAACGTTGCTGAGCAAAACTGGCGCTGCCAACTTAATGTTGAAACGTAAGCGCAAGAAAATCAATCGCACTGGTTTTCCAAACGTGCGTCGACGAAAAAAGAGAAATATTAGTGAGCAAATGTTGCTCGATATCGTGGAGAATGTGGTAGAGCGTACACTGCCGATGAAAAGACGTCCGCGAGTACACGTCAAGCAGAACACACAAACTCCTGCGGCACCCGTTCGGTCTAGTGAAAGTATCACTGCTGCACCTACTACTGCACCTGCTGCTACAAAAGCTCCCACTACACCAGCGGCTGTATTGGCCACCACTGAGAAACCCTGTGATCGCGTACCCGTCTCAGGTGAGGCCAGTGATAGTTTTCTCGAACGTGCCAATCGCACCCCACGGCTCTCTGTGGTGGCTTTGGAGCGCTTGCGAGGCACTCCAACACCGACAACTTCAGTGGCAGCTGCAACAGTTGCTGCGCCTACTCTGGTTTCAGCGGCATCAACGCCGAGTGAAGTAGTTGAGGAGCACAAAGAGAACTCGTTTTTGTCGCGCAAAGGTCGTGTAGGACGAAAACCCAAAAATATTGGTAATCCTACGAAGAGAGTAAATGACGGGCCGCAATGCACAAAAGGCGAGCAATCAGTTGATACATCAACAAAAGCAGCGGAACATGCGGAGATTGCAACACGCAAGAGCGTAAGGACATCCACGCCTAGCGCAGGTGTAGAACTTGCAGATGTAGTAACTTCCACTAAATTAGCCCCAGCTGGTCCTGCTACGCCCAAATCTACCAAACGAACGAAGGCAGTTGAGCCTGCTACGGAGGCTACAAAAATTAAACCGGCCGGTGGTGAACCAATTCAGCTTCTGGTCGACACCAACAATGCTTTACCACGAGCGCGTGGCCGCAAGTCGAAGTTAGCCGCAGCCGCAACCTTGACAACAACTGCTTCAAAGATCACGCAATTGACGTCCGATGAAAATCAAAAGAAGCTTAAAGCTGCAGCGCCAGAAAGGAACAAAGAGCCCTCCGCGCCGCTTGTGAAACAAACTAGGAAATCTGCAACCACAACGTCAAGCGTTCTGAAAACTTCAGAACATCCGGCTAGCTTTAGCAAATCAACCGTACACAAAATCATTACAGCAAAATCGCTGGAGGCAAAAGTTAAATTACCAGCTGGCATTGATCCAAACACGAATTTCAGCTGTAAAATTCGCCTCAAGCGTCCTAGTACAGCAAAATCACAGCTGGTGAACGCGCATCGCCAAAGTATGGATTCCAATGGGGATGGCAGCAGCATCAAGGACGTGCCGCAGTCTACGCCTGAGCAAATCGCTGTCGAAGCAGCCGCAAAAGACTCGAATATCGACTACCTCGAGCAGAATATTTTGCCGCGCAGCGAAACACCTTTCATTGAATCGGAAGCAGCTACAAGTGACACCAGCGATGAGAAATGTTCAACCACAACATCAACTAGTGCTAGTAACGTCAGTGCCAGTGCAGTAAGAAAAGTTGCACGCCTCAAGAAAAACTACTTGGTTGCTGGTCTCTTCTCGGATTATTTTAAGGCCTTGCATTCCACGATAGGTGCCAGGAAGGAGAAGAAGGATGCGGCGCATACACCAGTGGCCGTTGAGTTAGAATGCAGTGCTGAAAGTAATAACAATGTCAGCAGCAGAACCAGTGTCCCAGTAGCGCCTAGTCTGCCACCACCACCTTATTGTGAGCAATACTTTCGCCGCACGCAAGTGGATTTCGAACTACCCTACGATATTTGGTGGGCCTACACAAACTCCAAGTTACCTACAAGAATCACGGTGCCTTCGTGGAATTACCGCAAAATACGCACAAATATCTATGCGGATGCAGTACGTCCCAACTTGGCTGGCCTGGATCACCCGACCTGCAATTGCAAACCGGATCAGGGTTGTGGGGACAATTGTTTGAATCGCATGGTCTACACTGAATGTTCGCCTTCAAGTTGTCCGGCACGTGATAAATGTCGCAATCAAAAGATTCAGCGCCACGATGTAGCACCTGGTGTTGAGCGTTTCATGACCACCGATAAGGGTTGGGGTGTACGTACCAAACTGCCTATTAAGAAGGGCACTTACATACTTGAGTATGTCGGCGAGGTGGTTACCGAGCGCGAATTCAAGGATCGGATGGGTACCATCTACCTGAACGACACGCATCACTATTGTCTTCATTTGGATGGCGGTTTGGTTATCGATGGTCATCGTATGGGCAGTGATGGGCGTTTTGTGAATCACTCGTGCCAACCGAATTGCGAGATGCAAAAATGGTCAGTGAATGGTTTGTCGCGCATGGCCCTCTTCGCTAAGCGCAACATTGAGCCGGGTGAAGAGATATCGTATGACTACAATTTTTCACTTTTCAATCCGTCGGAGGGTCAACCGTGCCGTTGCAACACACCGCAGTGCAGGGGCGTAATAGGCGGTAAATCCCAACGAGTGAAACCGCTGCCAATCGAAGCTAAGGTACATAAGTGGCTAAGATGTTGCAAGAGAACTTTTTTTTATTTATTTTAGATTTAATTCTAAAGATTGTACTCCTTTTTATGTTCATCGCGTCTAGCCCGCCGAGCCAGCACAAGAAGACGCGCCCAGTTGCCGCCAACGTAAGCGTAAAGCGCATAAAAATATCGAGCGAATTCTTTCGAAAGATGTAGTGGTCGCACGTGTGCAGCAGATTTCGGAAAAGGAAAAGAAGTTGGTCAAACAACATGGCATATTTTTGGTGCGCAACTTTGAAAAGGTAAGCTTCAGCATCACTGTAACCACGTATAATTCAATTGCAAGCTTTGTTTTTACTATTTGTCTGCAGATACGCCGCTGCAAAGCACGGCGATCTGCAAATTCCACTAGTGAGCCAAAACTGAATGGGATTTCCATCACGCCGCCAACTACGCCCATTACCAGCTGTTCGCCTACAGTTACAAATACCGTTGCTGCCATCACAACTCGCCGGTCATCTACTCCACCGTCGCTGGCTGCGCAAATTTCAGCGCTGCGCTCGCCACGCAGCATAAAAACTCGCGGTCTTACCCATGCCGTGCAGGACCCGGAGGTGGAGAAAATGGCTAAAATAGCAGTGATTTTACGTGATATTTGCGCGTTTTTAGAAATGCTAAAAGATCCCAAAAATGAGAAGCAGACGCTGGCTACTTTGGCGCTTACGAATGCCGCACCTTCTGCTAACAAAGTCGGCGGTGGTGACGCTGGTGGGATTAGCGATAGCGCTAGCAGTAGCAATGTCTGTGGTACTAGCAAAAAAAAGCGAGCATTGAAAGCGTCACAAAAGTATACAGCAATTAGTTTGAAAATGGTGCAAAGTAACGTCGAGCAAGGCTACTACAAACTACCCTCAGAGTTCAATGCAGACATGCAAAAAGTATTTACAGCAGCGCAAGATCACGTGACGAAGGGTGGACGCCAGGAGGCAGCATTGAAGGAGCTTATTACAGTTTATGAACGCATAAAACAGGAGTCCTATGCGCGTTTGCTGGAAATCGTCGGCGGTGATGAAACTATTTTGATGGGCTTCTGTGATCGCAACATATCAACTTCATCACCAAAGGTGAAAGAAGAAAATCCCAAAGTGCTACCATATGTTGCCGGCATGCCGCATCATGCTGCAGTTGGCGATATCACCACATCTATTATAACGCCCACTACTTCGGGTGAGGATATAATACGTTGCATATGTGGCTTATACAAAGACGAGGGTCTGATGATACAATGTGCACGTTGTATGGTTTGGCAGCATACTGAATGCACCAAAGCGGACGTAAACGCCGACAACTATCTCTGCGAGCGTTGCGAGCCACGCATTGTAGACCGTGAAATACCGCTGGACGATTACACGGAAGAGGGCCATCGCTACTATTTGACATTGATGCGCGGCGATCTACATGTGCGACAAAGTGATGCTGTTTATGTTTTGCGCGATATTCCTGTTAAAGATGCGTCGGGCAGCGTGGTGCCGACGCAGAAGCATACCTATGAAACTATTGGTAATATTGACTATAATGAATGTGACATATTTCGTGTGGAGCGCTTGTGGAAAAATGAGGAGGGCAAACGTTTTATTTTTGGACATCATTTTTTGCGGCCACATGAGACATTCCATGAACCGTCGCGTCGATTCTATCCCAATGAAGTAGTGCGTGTGCCGCTCTATGAAATCGTGCCAATCGAACTTGTTATCGGACGTTGTTGGGTGCTGGATCGCACGACTTTTTGCAAAGGCCGGCCTGTGGAGTGTACCGATGAGAAGCATTGTTACATTTGTGAGCTGCGGGTGGACAAAACGGCGCGTTTCTTCTCGAAGGCAAGGGTCAATTACCCAACTTGTACAAAAACCTATGCATTTAGGAAGTTTCCGGAAAAACGAAAAATTTCCAAAAGCTATGCGGTAAGTACAGTGGTTGATCTTAGAGTATAAAATAAAACGTGCTATCTCAAAAAACTTTTCAAGAACGCCCTATTTCAGAATTTAGGAGTGTTCGCTATGCAAAAAATGTGTACAAGTTGGTACCAATTGTTACCAAATCGTGTTCGTTTAGCCAAAAACCCAATAAAACTTGCAAGGAGAGAGCACAATTTTGACATTTCATTTGGAGGGGAAGTTGCAAATTCGTGCTGGGAAAATTTTTGCCAGTAAGAATTTGCAAGCAAGATTGTGGCACACGGTTGCATTTTTGTCAACATTAATATGAATCAACGAGCTCGTTAAATTTAAAAATGAACAATCTTGTTGCGATTTACTAATGAAAGAAGTATGTAAATATTCGTTTATTCAATTAATTTAATTAATTCCAAACATTTGAAAGGTACTCGGCTGAAAAAGCTGTATTCGTAATCGCAACGCACTCGACACCACTGTCGATATAGGAAATCCGACAGTGACTTGCACAATGAAATTGAAGCGTATGTTCAAGAAAGTCAGAATAAGAAGAAATATACGTATAGGTCCTGTTTTGGTTTCCACCTGAAATAATTTAAAAAATTTATTATGCTCGAAATGCAGCCGTGGACGCCAGCTGGTAGTGTAGCTTGCTAATGTTTGCTAATTCCTGTTCGCGCAAAACTTAGTAAGTTTCTCTCTTTGGGAGAGTAAGGTACCTTATTTTCTGAATTTTGTTACTGGCTAATTCTTACTGGCAGTTGCATAGCGAACACTCCTTTTGATTGAAAAACACCCTATCTCAGAATTCGGTTCTAAAACGCGCTATCTTTCTTCAAAATGTATTGAAAATGTGCTGATATAGGGCGTTTTTGAATCGGCAGCTAAGATAAGGCGTTTTTGAAATGAATTCTGAAATAGGGCGTTCTTGAAAAGTTTTTTGAGATAGGGCGTTCTCGAACTGGCTGCCGAGATAGGCCGATCTTCCACTCAGCAATCGAAATAAAAAAATTAATTCCTAAAATATAAATAATATGTTCACAGCCGCATGATGTTGATCCGGCTTTATTGAAACCGAAACGACAAAAGACTGATATCGAAACGGAAACGAATACGAGAACCTCAGCCACTAGATCTGTGACGCCTGTCCCACCTACTAGTGCAACAGAGGAGCCGCAGGCAAGTGCAGCAGCTAGCAGACCGAATTCGAATAAAACTCCGCAAAGTGTTGGCCGCAAACGTCGCCATAGTAGCAGCCCAGCCACAGTGCATTTGATTTGTCCAATACCACCGAGTGTGCAGGTAAGAAATAAAGGGTGTGTTCAGAAATGCATCAAGTAAAACTATCAGTCACTTTTATTTCTAAACTATAACTGATGAAAATGCTGACTTACGTGGTTGCGTATATTGGATATTTCCATCAATTATAGTTTAGAAATAACACAGACTGTTGCTTTATCTTGATGCATTTCTGAACACACTCAAACTTGCTTCTCATAAATGCTAAAACACATTTTTATAACATCTTTTCAGACTATCAAACAGAAACGTACCCGTTTGGAAACTGTACTCAAGGCTATGAAACTGAGATGGAAGAATGCTCATGGGGTTGGCACAGAACAGCCCATTGATTTATCATATTTACTCTCTGGACGTGGTGCGAGGCAGCGTAAGACACAAGTGCCAGCTGCTAACAATTCCGCAGCTGCATCATCTACGTCACTAACAAGCACGACTTCATCAACGTCAAAAGCGTCGACCTAACGTCTGGTGCATAAAATTGGTTCGAAGTGGCAGGAAGCCTATGAACTATATATTACATCATAGATTTAATTTAATAAAATAAGAAAAATGCCCCAATCTGAATGATAATGAGCAAATGTATAAATGTAAACTAACAATACACACACAGCACAACTTGCGATCAATATTAAATATCTTATACATATATTATATAAATAGCAACTTAATATTTATAATTAACGCCTATTGATACAGTACATACATACTTATATGTACATGTATGCCTATGTACTATACGCATTGAATCGCCACATTCGTATCAAATTAACTTACAAAAGCATGGTCATTCTACATGGAATTTGTAAGCTTTTTGAACTACTTGTTATTTTCTGTTTTTGAATTTCATTAATACAATTTTAGCGCACGCTTAGGCTATTATTATAATTATTAAAATTGGTAGAGATTTAAGTTGTTTATTTATCAAATGTAAACCGAATCGACCAGTCGATTTTAGCAATTACCATTTTTTCTTATATCGAATGCTGTATTGGAGTGAAATTATTTATTTTTAACTGACTTATTTTCATTATTTTGTTTTAGTTACATCTTTGAATAATCTCGAACTTAAATTCTAACTCTAGGGATTTTGTTTTTAGTTATAACTTTCCATTCGGTTTATGAATTGTTTTATTGCTCTTATTAGTTGTTAACAGCACATAACTAATTTTTATAAAAATATATCATAACAAATGCCTTTTTTGCAAACTACTAACTGCTTGTCTATTTTTAGACCATGGAAGTTTCTCGTTTAAACTTGTTTTCCTTCCATAATATTTGTTGTTAAACTATTGTAAAAAAAAAAAACAAAAATGGATTATTTCTCAAAATTTAAAAAAATATATATATATTTTTTCATCGGAAATTCTGAAATTGCGTTTTTTTTTATGGAAAAATTTGCTGTGGTGTACAAATAAATTGAATTTTGCTGTGCCAAATACCAAGTAAAAGTTTGACAGTTGAAAAAACAAACAAACGCTCGTGCGAAAGCTCTGTTTTTGTGTGTTGCTGAAATTGTTAAAATTTATTTTTGATTTATAACTTGCAAGCAAGGCACATTAAACAGGTAGTATCAGTAGAGCAAAAACAACATTTGCGTGTATTTTGTTGTTGCTTCTGGTATCGAAAGTGTCAAAAACTGTTCTGAATTTTTTCTTCTAAATCAAAGCGTGCCATGTGAAATACAAAAAATTATAAAAAAATATAAAATTAAAATTGGAAAAAATAAAAATTGATGCAACTTTCTTTCCTAGTAAATTTGTTTGCTTCTCGAAGCATTGATCCATCCTTTGCAAGGCCCAGTAATCAGCGATCGTGCTGCCGAGTTGGGCGAACGTTCCAAAAGCTGCTATTCAATCGCTTGTTTTGTATGGAAAAAGGTTTCACATGCAAATGGATTTTAACAATTCAAAATTTTTGTGAGAAAAAATTCAAAATATTTGACATTTTCGAGACCAAATAATTTGAAAATAAATCAAATCAGCTGCTCTACTGATACTACCTGTTCAATGTACCTTGCTTGCAAGAAACGAGAATTATGCTCACAGAGAGCGAAATAAATAAATAGTAAAGAAACGCAAAACTAGCAGAAACTAGCAAGTAAAAAGCTGATCGATATATTTGACTATTGGAAATATTTGGCCCGAATTTTTGTTTGTCCATTTTGACAGCTGCTAGTTCCTGCTAGTAAAAATTGTACCAGCAGGAATTAGCAGGAGCAAAAATTAAGAGCGTAAAAACGAGAGAGAGCTGCTAGTTTTTTGGGTTAAGAAACGCTCTCCAGCAGAAATTAGTGATAATTACCTGAAACATAGCTTTTATTACCGCCAAGCATATGTATACATAATTGCATTCCCTAACTCGCAAGAACTTACAGGAATTTACCAGAAAGCGTTCCCGTACTCGGTTCTCTGGCTTCTTTTGCTTTTTGACAGTTTTACAGGTTTTAACCCCCAGAAAAGTTGGGGAACGCAACTCATGTGTGTATACATGTTTATAAGCTGTCAAAATTTTACCTATTTCATTTCTTTAGGGCCGGTTGTTCAATGTCTGATTAGCACTAATCGGAGGTAGAAATTATACCCCGGGATCCCGTGGGCTTGATCCCGGGGTTTCAGGACTCAAAAAAGGGCTCGGGATTCCCGGGGTTCAGGATCCGTAATCCCGGTGCTAGATGCCTTAATTACAACAAAACGAAAAATTGTTTCAAGAATTTTTATTTAAGTTAATTTTTTAGTAATCTTTTCTTAAAATAAATGGAGTCTTTCAACATAACAAAAAACTTCAAAACAAATGTTTTTTATTAAGTGGTTTTCTACCAAAAAAAAATAATTTCTGTAAAAAATAAGTCGTTGCGCTCATGATAAAAACATTACAAGGTAAATTCATTCTCTCATTTCGTCGGCCATGATTTTTTTCTGACGTTTGCCAACATTTTAAAATCATATAAAATTGAAAATAAAAAAATTAAATTGTTCACAATTGTTGTTGTTTGAGATTGAAAATGAGAATGTGTGTGTGAGTTTGAGTTTTGATTTTAAAATTATATTGTTGGCAAACGTCAGACTGCCTCTCAATGGTTTTACCTTGTTATGTTTTTATCATGGTTGCGCTAATAAATTTGTGAAAGTATTAGCAAATTTCAGTGCATCTAAAGTTTCTAATGCGTTGTTTACTTTTACTTTAGAATTGTCAAAATCAGTAAATCCCAAGTAGCGGTTTCTGGAACGTGCAACATTTGTTCGCTACATCGTGATGTGATGAAAAGAAAAGCTGGCAGCTCTCCGCAAGATTACAGAAATCTTTCAAAATATGTTCGAAAAATATCCTGATATGGAAGGAACTGCTTACACTGTCAAGGAAAAAAATTGCCGAAACTCAACGCAATTTTTAGCAGAGCTGTAAAACTGCGAAATCATTTAAAATTTTAATCATGAAATATTTACAAGTAGGATTTCATTAATTTTCCTTTGATCTGGTAGTGTGGCTTATATTTTTTTTCAATCTACAATCATTAAAAAAAAAAATTGATTTCACACAGTAAGGTACTAAATAACTGAATGAAAAACTGAGAATGCTGAAGTAAACGGAATTCAATACTGAATTAGCTTCCAGATGAATGAACACTTTGCTATGTGTGCATTCTCTAATTCAGTTCCAATCAAATTTTATACACTAAGAAAAATATGTAAGTTTAGATGATGGAATAATGAGGTGTATGAACTTTAAAACGATATTGACATAGTGTCGCGTATCAATGCACAGCGGCCACGCGGGCTAAGCCATGTCCTACGAATGAATGGTTGTGGTTGGACTCCTCCACGCATGAAACGCAGCTTGATTCACATGAACATATTGTACAAATTTATAGTTTTGGTGTTTAAGAACTGAGTGCAAAATGTTCCAAGACAATTAGTATCTATAATTTTTTTCTTTTAAAGATTGGAAAATGTGCAGAACATGAAATAATCAAGCATAACAACCATCAAATGATAGCAGCTTATATCATTCAGTCCATGGTTTAGCCACATACATATAATGTCCTTTTTTAGAATATAATATTCAGTTTTTATTTGTAAAGAACGATATTCTCATTTCCCAATACCAGGCGCTCATGCATGTGAAGTAACAAGTTTTCTATTTCTACGTACAAAATTGAAGTTTCCTTCAAAAACATGCAGTTGGTTTTAAACAGCATTAACAGAATATCCAAAGCTGGTACGTACTTCTGGTCTTAGGTAATGCTTTACCAAATTGTAGCAGTGGTAGAAAAGCAGAAGTAAAACGACTATTTTCTCCAATAAATATTTTCTTCCAAGGCATATTTTTTCAGTGTAGTACTGAATGATCAAAACTGTTTGCATTCAACGAAAATTTACAATCACGATGATTGCGAATACTTTTGTTACATTCACATTCTGTACTGAATGGAACTCTGCCATTCAACAACACATTACGTTTGTTTTTGTTTCAAAATAATTTAAGCCACTCAGGAATAAGGTTTTTTTTTATACGGCCAAACAATCAAAACTTTGAAACGAGTGCCAAGTGAATGCAGATCCTACTGATTCAATAATTTTACAGCTCTGATTTTTAGCAACTTCAATCTTGCACTTTTTACACTAAAATTCATTTCTTTTTAGATTTTAATTAAAATGTTTGCAATTTCAGAGAAACCTTGCAGAATTTTTTTAATTTTTGTACAAAGTTTGATCCAAAACTCGAGATCTGCCACAGTTTGAAATCTACCACATTTTTTACAGATTCTACCACACAATTTTGAAAGTCCAAATACAAGATCACGTAATAACGCGACGTTGTATTTGTAACTGGTTTTGAGAAAAAAGTTTGCGAAAGCGGGTTGGTCAGATGAGCGTTTGTTTACATCACAAGCACCACTATTTTACACTTTTATTTATGTAAAGAGGAGTTAATTCAACATGACAACACATTTTCAAGCATTTTATTGCATCATTTTACCTAAATTGTGCGTTTAAAGTGGCTGACAATAATTTTGGTTTTCGTTGTTTTCTTTGCTCTTTATTTACTTTTCGCTCGTTTTCCAGTGAAACAAGATGGCGTAGAACCCGCTACAAAAAGTCTACTTTTTTAACTCTCTTGTTCTTACCTGATCTTGTGTCTTTCGTTCATGAAAATTCATGGTCCTTCTCATTATCAACCCTAATCAGATTGTACCCCAACCCCCCCCCTTACCCCCCCGCCGCCCGAGGAGTACACAAAAAGGTTCAAGAATGATAGAATACAAGATTGCGCCGTCCTGGGCGTTGACATTTGTGTACCACAAGTAAACAAAGAATAGAGCGAAAAGAAGAACGAGTTGAAACTGCCAAAGCAGTTCACTTTACAGCGAAAAACGTGTTTTAATTTTGCTAAATGCGAAAATATTGCATTTTTCACCTAATCTCTTAGAGAACAGTGAACATTTTAGTGCACTCCATTGCTTTGCAATTGAGGCTGCTTCAGCAAACGTTTTAGTAGACTCCATTGCTTTGCAATTAAGGCTGCTGCAGAAAACTGCAGCAGCATCTTTGCGGGATTGATTAGTCAACTTGCTAATAGAGGCTGCGTGGAGCAGAAAAAAAATCATTGTGAGGAAATGCTGTTAATATAATAATAGAGAAACATTTCGGGAACGGCTTTGCCGTGCCCTATGTACACAAAATGCAGCGATTCGTCCCAGCGCAACACTAGTATCTACGCTTCTTGCATCTTGACGGCTGTCGCTATTTAACACACTTCATTGTATTAGTTTTTACGCAGTCTTCAACTCAAAAATCACTCACAAATTGCAAATTAACACAATTTAAACTGATTTTTACTTATAATTCATATTTCTCTTTCGCTGATTTGTAAACAAAGGTTTATTTACAAGTTACCACAACTGTCAAAATCGGCAAAACCAAAGTAGCGGTACCACTGACGGCGCCACCTTTGTTCGCTGCACCGTTATTACCCCAGCTGTGAACTAGGAATATCAGTGGCAAAAATACATCGATGTTTTTCTTTGGTTCGATGCATCGAAATGTACATCGATATTTTTCGATCCATCGAAGGGCGTATAATGTTTCACAACAAAATATGTTATGTTATTTAGCAAAATTGTAAAAAATTTAAAATAAATTACTGCGACTGAGCTAATTATGTTTCTAACGGAACTTCTTGCAGCCATTTAAATTTTTTGGCCATAGTCACCTTTTTTTTTTAACAATTTTAAAACTGGAATGACGGTTCAATGTACCGTAGCTGTCAGCTTTCAAAAAACATCGATACATGACTATTTATACATCGAGTGGAAAATTTTCGATGCATCGAAGCAAAATATCGATATTTTCGATGCATCGATGTTTTTCCGACATCCCTTCTGTGAACTTTTTCCTGCGTGTACAAATTGTATGGAATTTTTGCAAATTTTCATATAAATTTTATGTAGCGCAAACTATTAGTTATCAACGGTAGTTAGAAGCTACTAAAGTTGAAAAAAAAACAGTATATAATAACAAATAGTCACCGCAGTAGTGCAACTGTGTGGCAATTTGTCGTGTTGTGCATTGAAGGCTGGCTACTGCCTTGCAGTGGGGAAAGTATACCACGTTCCAGGAATTTAAGAACTGCACGGAGGGATAAAAATGGGCAAATTTACGCATATTTTACAGCGTGAGTTTCCAGCCATTGACAATGAGCTAAAGGATTATGTGGAGGGTAAGTTGGTCACATTCTGAAGAGAAGTTTGATCCACCGACAAATTCGCATTTCAGGTGTACTATGTGGTAGTTTGGAAGACTTTGAGTCATGCGATGATATCTATGAGGCCGTGGGTGATATACTGCAAAGCATTGATATGGAAAAGACAGAGGATGATATAAGGTTAGTTGCAAAACGAAAATTGGAAGTTACTTTAATAAACCTTTTTTCTTGTAGAGAACTCTGCGATCAATTTTATAATATCATCAAAAAAAATACTAAAAATGAGACACGTAAAGTATTAAATGCACCCGTCAATATCGCCGAAATGGCAAAAGAGATGGAAAATGTTGATAAAAATATGCAAAGCATATGGCTTAATTCAAAGGACGGTGGATCGGTAAAATATTTTTTCAATATAAGAAATAAAAACCATAACATGCATGTGCATAATTTCTTTTAAATGCAGAAGGTAAATAGTAAGAAACTAGAGAAGGCCGAAGCAAAGCTACAGCAAAAGCAAGAAAAACGGTCTGACGTGGGAAAATCAGCCGTAGCCGCGCCCGTCAAGCTGCAAACTGCAACAGCTTCACAAGTGATGAGCAAGAAAAATACTAAAATGGAACAAAAGGGTACCAATCGTTCGATGGACATTAAAATCGAGAACTTCGATTTGGCTTTTGGTGACAAGTATGTACATAACCAGGGAACGGATTTAATGGAAAATACCTTTTTTCTGCAAAAGAGTCAGAATATATTCCATTAACAATGTCCACGATTTAGCTTTCCCTGATTCCATATATATATATTTGATTTTGGATATGAATGTTTTAAACGTTCCATATTTAAATTGGGACCACTTGTATCAACTAACGTCAGCGGACGTTTAGTACATTCAAGGCTTTTCTTCGCGAAAATCGAATAAAAATGCTGCCAGAAAACTTCAAAATGCATGTTGTTGTTGTTGTAGCAGCATACAAGCTCCCCAAAGGGTTTTTGCGGAGCGTTGCTGGAGTGACAGTCCTTGGCCAAATATAAATCTGGGTCGTTCCGGTTACGTAGACCCGACTGTCGTGGGAACGACAATGTTACTAGGTACAACAATAGAGATTAAAGTTTTGTGAATTAAAAACTAGAAAAGAGAAAATAGTCAAAGATTTGAAGCATACATTTTTCATATAATGAAACTAGTTCCTAGTTTTTCTCTTTTGACTTGTAAAATAAACATCCTTAAAATAAATTCTTTCTTTAGTTCCCTTTGCCAATTTGCCACTTCAAGTGCCTTTTCCTGCCTAAAAGTTATTTTATTTTGCCTTTTTTTTTATAGATCTTTAGGTCCTAAAAATCCGTTCCCACCCTCTTGAATGCCAACCAGCAAGTAGATTTATTTCATTATTTATTCGCAGGGTTCTGTTGCAAAATGCAAACTTGTTGTTATCGTGCGGCCGGCGCTATGGTCTAGTCGGCCGTAATGGTTTGGGTAAAACCACCCTGCTTCGCATGATATCTGATCGGCAATTGGCCATTCCCTCACACATTAGCGTGCTTCATGTCGAACAGGAAGTAGTCGGCAATGATACTAAAGCCGTTGATAGTGTTTTGGAATGTGATTTAGAGCGTAATCGCCTATTGACACGCGAAAAAGAAATACTTGCCACACTAAATAGCGGTGTACAGGATACGAAATTAAGTTCCGAATTGAATGAAGTGTACGCACAATTGCAAAATATTGAAGCTGACAAAGCGGTGGCACGTGCTTCTGTTATATTACGTGGTTTGGGTTTTGACGCCGATATGCAGCAAAGACCAACAAGATCTTTCTCTGGCGGCTGGCGTATGCGTTTGGCTTTAGCACGTGCGCTCTTCTCCAAACCCGATTTACTATTGCTCGATGAACCGACAAACATGTTGGATATTAAGGCTATTATTTGGCTGGAAAATTACCTTCAGACTTGGCCGACAACGCTTTTAGTTGTTTCTCACGATCGTAACTTTTTGGAAACTGTACCAACGGATATCATACATCTACATTCCCAGGCACTGGAAGCTTACAAGTGAGTTAATGAATGCAGGTTTGCCAATGTAATTGCTATTCGGCAACTAATATTAAAAATTTCATGTAGAGGTAATTATGAGCAGTTTGAAAAGACTAAAAACGAAAAGATGAAGTCCCAGCGGCGCGAATATGAGGCACAAATGGCACATCGTGCGCACGTCCAAGAATTCATCGACCGCTTTCGTTACAACGCTAACCGCGCTTCATCCGTGCAGTCAAAAATTAAAATGTTGGAAAAACTGTAAGTCTATAAAATATAAGTGTTAGGCTAAGTCGTATTGCTAGCTTTAAACTCTGTGTAGGTTTAATCAGTCCATTAATTTGTACATAAGTGATTCCGTTCTCTTCAACTTCCAATTTCAGCCCCGAATTGAAACCTGTTGAGAAAGAAATCGAAGTTAAACTGAAATTCCCTGATGTTGAACCTTTAAATCCACCGGTATTAGCTTTATCCGAAATCGAATTTAGATATAAAGACACAGATCCATTGCCCGTTTTTAAAAATGTGAATTTATCAGCTACCTCCGATTCTAGAATTTGTATAGTAAGTTGAAATGTGATCTAATTACATATATATAAATATCTTTGACTTCTACGAATTTTGTATGCATACATTCGTTGTTTTAGGTAGGTGAAAACGGTGCTGGTAAAACAACATTGCTCAAAATCATTGTTGGTCAATTGACCACCATACATGGCAACATCATTTCGCATCGGGGTCTTCGTATTGGTTACTTTGCGCAACATCACGTCGATCATTTGAATATGAATACCACCTGTGTGGGCGTTTTGGCCGAACTCTTCCAAGGACGGCCGGACGAAGAATACCGACGACAATTGGGCAGTTTTGGCATATCAGGGCAGTTGGCTTTGCAGAGCATTGCCAGTTTATCGGGAGGACAGAAATCGCGTGTAGCTCTTGCGAAAATGTGCATGGGTATTGTGTACTAAAATAATTGAAATAAATCAATAGTTATCGGAATTTTTTTTTTTTAGCCGATCCTAACTTTTTGGTGCTTGATGAACCTACAAATCACTTGGATATTGAGACCATTGATGCCTTAGGAAGAGCGATTAATGCATTTAAGGTATTGCTAAGCCTCGAATGTTAGGCTGAACTATTATGTCATCTGATATTTCGTACCAAATATTTTCGCTACAAAAGTGTATTCAATTTTTTATTAAAACAACATTTTTCTCTTCATAGGGTGGCGTCATTTTAGTATCTCACGACGAACGCCTTATCAAGGTCGTTTGCAAGGAGCTTTGGGTTTGCGGCAATCGTACTGTGCGCGCTATGGAGGGTGGTTTGGATGAATACAAACGTGAAGTTTACAAAGAAATTGAAGCGGCGAATAGTTAAATTGAATTTTAGTGTAAAATTGTATTTTGTATTCATTTCATTATACTTGTAATTTATGCTCGTGCACTGGCGAAGTAAATACATACATTGATATTTTACAACTGCTTATAAATTATTAAAATGCATCTATATGAAAAAATAAAATAAAAAGCAGTAGTCGCTTTAAATTATCTCTTTTGTTTTTATTACTTTTGTATGTTTGATCTTTCGTGGTGTGCTGAAGTGATTGTCATTGTCTGTTTCCCCTGCTCGTTTTGGCAACGTATTACCGGTCATCGGAAAGTCGTTGGTTTTTGTTGAAAAATATTATGTAAAGTTGCTGAAGTGACACTCCTAGGTCAGATAGAAATCTGAGCCGTCTGCCGTTGGAACATTTGATTTATTGACGTCAATTTATAAGGTGACTTCTTGAATCCTCGCGCTGATATTTTTGCTGCCGTCTTGCAGCTATGTGAGAGCGATCAAATCTATGTAGTCTTAAATAAAAATTTTCTGATTGCTTACATGCTAAAATGATTCATTCATTCATTACAATGTTATCCTTTCCACCGTTTTATTTATATTACCCCACCTATATAAGCGGTAACTTTGAGGTACCTTACACTATTTTTAATCAGTTAAATCAGCTGCTGAAATGCTAAGTGCAGTATCATATTATATATGTATATACCTATTCATATAATAATTGAAAATTCATTTTAACGCGAAAGTTGTTCTAGAGCACTCTACATTCGCTTTTTGAACAACATTCAAATATACAGTCAGTCAATAAAGTTTAGGTCCAGCGAATTTTTTACAATACCGGCAACTATTTTTTAGATATTTTACTTTTCGCTAATTTTTTATAAAAATATGATTAATTCTACAAACAAACCCCAACAATGAGAGTTCCAAACCTTATGCAAAAGTAAAGAAAATTTGCAAATTTTCGTCCAAACATTGCACTTTTTATTTACAGCATTTAGAATAAAGTTGCGAACGCAGTTTTTTAGCCCATTCAATTTTAGTATAACAAAGTGCAATTTTTAGGTAGCTAGGACCTACCATTTATTTTTAGCAATTTTTTTGTTGCTCAGTTTCGCTATATAAAATAATGTTTGCTAATTGTTTAATGTGGAAAAAATGTGTGACACCTTCAACAAAAAATATTCCAAAAATCAATGATAAGTCCAACTTCGTCATACTTGCACTTTATTATACTAAAATTTAATTGGCTAAAAAACTGCATACTCAGCTTTTTTTTAGAGAACGTAAATAAAAAGTGCAATATTTGAATGCAATTTTGCAGAATTTTCTTTAATTTTGCACAAGGTTTGGAGCGCTGACTTTTGGGGTTTTTTTGGAGAATTAATTAAACATATTTTTACAAAAAATTTGCAAAAAATCAAATTTTTAATAGTTGAAAGTCGTGTAAAAAAAACCCCGTACCTAAACTTTATTGACTGACTGTAATTGAAAACGAAACTTAAAACCACCTTAAGACTTGCTAATGCCAATGACACCGCAACCCAGACGAGCGCCTGCATTTCCAGTTGACTTGCTCAATTCGTGACCGCCTTTGCCCAAGTCATCGGGATCAGCGTGCACAACAATAGTGCGTCCGACAATGCTGTTGGGACCGAAAAGTGTAATCTGACTGTCGGTAATTTCGACCTTAAGGAAAATGAAAAAATTTAAATAAAAAATTAAGATATTTGTGTTATTAAATAATACACAAACCTTAGTTGGACCATTACCAGGGGCCTCAATGTTACCCAAATCACCTAAATGACGATTTTCGTCGGTTGGAGCGCCATGCTCTTTGCCAGCTGGATTGAAATGGGGACCAGCCGATGTGCAGCCATTGGTGTTATCTCCAAATTCGTGCACATGGAAGCCATGTTGACCCTTGGAGAGACCCAAGACCTCGCCTGTTACTTTAACGGGAGAATTGACATCCTAAAAATAATGCACGTAATTAAACATTTTGTAACTTGGGTATGCATTCAAATGATTGTCGCAGAGTACATATTTAGGGGATTCACAAGACGTGTTAACCGTCGTAAAATCTTAAGCTTAACACTTGTTTATGTAAAATAGCGGTTAAAATGGTTGGGGGGTTGGCTAATTATATATTCTTTATCAGTTTAAAAGAATTTCGGTTTAGTTAGAAATCCCCTAAAACCATTTTAATTAAAAAAGATGTTAACCTTAAGATTTTACGACGGTTAACACGTCTTGTGAATCCCCTAATTATGTATGTATATATTATAATACGAAGACCTACATTCCTACATACATATGTGTATCGAGTTAATGTTTGATAAAAAATATTTCTGCACATATGTGTACTTACATACAATGTGTCGAAAGGTTCTTTTCTTATATGCATACATAATAAAAGCAGCTCCATAAACTTTTAAGGTTTTACGCGTCGCTAACGATTGGAATTAATTAGCATTCATTATCATTAAAAAAAAAGCTGGTCAACGTAAAAAGCAATATATGTATTACAAATTTCACAATATACTCCTCAATTTGATAACAAGCTCTGCTATCTCATTTAATATTAACATTGAACATACCAATGTAAATATGTATGTAGGTACTTTACACATTGGCGAACTACGGCACACGGCACCCAACAATCGGATAATTAATCCTACATTTTTTCATTATACTTTTTAACATTAAAAACGCTTATTCATGCTGCTGATATGATACTTGTGTATTGATAATTTTACAAAAAGAAAAATTAAACGAAACGCCGACTGCGTTTGTGGGGCTCCGCTGCGACAGCCGGTGTCGTGACCTTGGACCCCAATAGAATCAAAGAAGTCCAAATCAATTTGTACGCTTCTCTTACCTGCTGTTCGAAGAAAACGGTGCCCTTCGCATCTCCGTTTATTACACATACAGCTTTAGCAGGCATTTTTAAAGATTTATGTTTTTTTTATTCTGATGAAAATACTTTCCTCCTGTAGGGTGAATTTAAATACGACAAATTATAAAGTCGATTGAAGAGCGAACGGATCAGATGCAAATCGAACAGTGCATTTCACGAAAACCTGCTGAAATAAATGGCCGCCGTATGCAGGGTTGCATTGTAAACGCATTCACAACAGCTGCGGAAGTGTAAAAGAGGAAGTTGTGAACTTTAACAGTTACATGAAGAAGACTACGGAAAAGGGACCTATTTTACTGAAGCTTTCTTATGAATTCGCACACCGTCTTCAAAAGAGTCACAACTCAAAATTTGGCATTTTTGAGATTATGCGCTAAAACTGTACACAGGGCTTTTATTTACTTTTCAGCAAAAGCAGGAGCAAATTTTGTGTTATAATTTGTAAAAAAAAACCTAAGGTAATGTCGCCCTTGCCCATATGATTATCATGTGCTAAGAAAGTTTTTCGCGTTTTCTGACAAACGTAGTATTCCATTTTGACGTTAGTTTTTTTAATTCAACAGTTTTAAAAATCAATAGTTAACGCTACTATTTCAATAGAAAATGGCGGAATTTGCCCAACCAATTACGATTTTCTATGAATCCGTTATTAATAACGATGAAGTTAAGGAATTTACAACCTCATTCCGCGAGTCGTGTCGAATGCAAGTCGTTTTTCGAGAGTCGAATCGTATCGAAAATTTCACGTCATTGCCTAAAATTTCCACTCGACTAGTGTATTAAAACGGGAAAACTTGGCAGCACTGTACAATTTTCGTCGTTTATTTATTTCAGCACGACAGTAGACAATGCCAATTTTGTCGAGTCGTACAATTTGGCCTAATTTGCGACTTACACAATGAGGCTGTTAATTTTGATGAAAATAATAAGCTGCTGTTAATACGACAAAACGGGCGCATATGGGCAGTTGGAGCAACATGACTGCATGAGGGAGCTCCCTTGATAAAATGAGTTTTGGGTCGTGAACGAATACGTTGCTCAAGACATGGCGCCTGCTTCAATAAATGAGGATTTACCGAGACTTATATTTGTTACCAACATACCCGGTTGAAATTGGCACAGAGAGGCGCAAGTCCGCGCCAGACATATATGTAGACCTCAATAAAATCGATCGTACCATAGATATGGTAGCTTACCAAAAGTCAAATGAACGCCTCTTTCTGCTTGGAGGTGGTGGACCAGAGTCGGCGCCATGTGCAGAAACATTACGTCAAGAAGTGTACACCGGTAGCATAGTGATGTCTTTCGCGAGGAATATTTGCTCTATGACCATACCATCTTATCCAAAGTTAGGGAATTCGAAATTGATGATATTTATTTACGTAAATCTGCATTTTATGAGAAAAATCATATCAAAATCTTGTTAAGTGTGGAGGCAACGAAATGGGATACAAATAAAAAAAAAAGTTACCTGGTGAAGAAATTACATAATAGAAATGTCTTCACTACTACTTCACCAGAGTGAAGTCAGGAAGTTCTTAAATTTTATATTGAAAAATAGTAAACTGCTAAAGAAAAATTAATTTTTTTACATATTGTTTTAATTTGTCCCCATAAATATTCCTTGGAACCGACTTTTGGCGATAAAATCGTACCGGAATGACTGGAGTTTTATCCGACCAGGGGCGGTTGTTTCGGCGATCTAACCCTGTTTAGGACGGCGAAATCCCTCAAAAGTTGTATGTCGATAGGGCTACATCTGCTTCTCTCTCAGCGGTTTCATCGATACAGATATGAAATTGACGACACTTGTACTTACCGAACGCACCAGTACTTACCGATGCCAAGCAAGGTATGCCCGTTGAACATTATCAAGTTGCACAATATCATGGACATATATCTGGTAATATAGAAGAGCTGCGTACTGTGCCCAAGTTTACTGCCTTCGTTTTCGGTATACAGTATTTGCAAATTGGATATGGTTCGCGCCATGATGTCTTTTACGGTGATTTGAAGCGTATTGCATATCTGTGTTTTCTTTTGTTTATGAGCTTGAATAAAGGTATCTATAGAAAAAACACAAACTATTATTTGACTAGTATTTTGGGTACGCAAATTACTAGATCAACAAACTAGGCAATATGCATTTTTTGTATTTTTTTTTTTTTAATTAATTGATTTAGTGATAAGTTTCTAATAATATTTGCTAACAGCCCGCTAGCTCTAGCTCTGTTCCACATAAAATATAAGAATTCGCCAGAATCCCGAAGAAAACTGCATCAAGTTAAAACAACATATTTTACATTGATATTGTAAAGAATGAGGAATACACAGAGATTATCTATATTCTTTGTATTTTTTCTCAATACACATTTTGTCCAAACATTGAAATGGAGTTTTCTTTATTATTATTATAATAGAAATAAAGTGCAATCATCATTATACATATCTTTATCATAAATTTGTTTGTTGGGGTTTTGTTTGTTTGCTTGCTTGCTTTATAATTAAAATTTTTGTTATTAGTTGTAATTTGTTTTTCTAGATTTAGGTTCGATATAATTGTAGGTATGTAGAGATAGGTAATTAATTCTTTTGCTTCCTTTTCAGTTGCCACACAACGATGATTTATTAATTTTTTGTTTCGCTTTGCCTTTCCTTGCCTATTTTGATGTTGCTTTTGTATCCACCATTCCATGCTTCCTGCTTCCAAACATGCTGCTTTATTTTTAGCTTGTATATTTATTATTACTTGTATATTAAATTATTATTATTTCCACCATTTAAAATGTACTACTTTCATATGCTTGCTTGTTTACAATTTCTTAAATTTGTTTTTTATTTTTGTTTTGATTTTTTTGTGTGTATTTAGCTTTTTTTCAACTTTTAAGTAGTTAATTTGTTTTCTTTTTTTCTTGTTTTGTCCCTTTTTTTCATACTAAGTAGTTTAATATAGCATCATCAAGCATATTGAATTCGTCCAGGGTACACAAGTACATCTACAATTTTGATAATCGTTTAACGAATAAATCATTACAACAAATATTAAAGCAATAAAGGGTGATTTGTATATTCATATTTCAGAGAGATTAAAAACGATAAAACAATTACTTTTTTGTTTACATATTTCGCTTGTTAAATTCAATATACCGATGGTGTAATAATGAAGATTTATCATTGTTTGTTGTCTTCCTGTTTGTTCCACAAGTTTTGTTGTGATATTAATTTTTCATTCGCATTAAGCAATTCGCCATCAACAGTTTTTGCAATGTTTGTATCTATCTGTTTTTGTATGTATGTGTTTCAGTGTCTTTTGCTCTGCGCTGTGCCGCTGCTGTGTTTAGTGTTTTCACGTTTTTAGCCCAATTCAGAAAGGTATTAATATTTTTTTAGGTGACACTAAGGTAACAATTGCAGTCAATTTAATTAAGGTGAGACGGTTTTTGATCAAAACATAAAATTCTTAAAAAATACCAAATGCGCTATTAGCTATTTAAATACTAATAAAAGCTTGATAAAAGGTTTCAATATGCTTTTTTTTGCATGTGCTTTTAAAATATACCGTGAGCGAAAAGCAATAGGCGGAACCATTTGAAAATTATTACCTATTCATGAATTGGGCATTGTGTATAACAAATTGGTTTTACATTTAAAATAAATGTTTGTATGTATGTATGTATGTATGTATATATGTAAAGTATGCATTTGAGATCGCACGGGTATTTTGTGGCGGCAATTGTTTGTCAATAGTTAATGTTATCATTGTTTTGTTTTATGTTGAATTTGCTTATTTACTTGCAAACATTAGAAGAAACGGAAACGGCAACAGCAACACATCAGAGTACTTCGGAAATGTATTTGGGTCGTTTGGCAGCATCACTAGAGCCACCACCATTACCGCTACTGCCACCACCACCACCAATACTGCCACATTCATCGCCCGATTCCATATTTCCACTGTAGTCAGTGGGCATTTCCTCATATATGATGTCAGGATGCAACGTTTGCACTTGCTGCTGTTGCTGCTGCTGCTGTTGTGCGCCAGCTGCCATTGCATGATTGCGTTTGAGTGCAATCAAGGCGCCAACACCATTTCCACTGCTATTGCCAATATTGCCAGCTCCACTCTCATTGTGCAACTGCTGCTGCTGTTGATGTTGTTGTCCACCGGTTATAGCTGAATTTTGATTTGAAACATAGTATGGGCTTCCGCTACTACTGAAACGTATTGAAATCGAGTAGCAATTGAGAGTTAGTCATATTGAATAAAAGGTGGAAAAATAAGTTTAATTAATGGGCCGATTACGGATGGCAACTGAGTTTAAGCTGCGTAGCAAATTGAAGAAAGGATATTAGAGATGGTAACTGGCAACTAAAAGCTGCTATACCGGCAACTGCATTTTTGTTGTTGCCGAGGAAATTTTTTTGAGAAAAACTAAATTTTCTCTGATGCGTTCGCAGATTGTTGATTTTACAATATGATGACAGTTTATATATTACGAAACAGACTTCATCTCGGATTGCGCTGCTTTCCATAACCGACCCATGAAATAATATTAAGGGATAATGTAAGCTTGGTGCTAACTTTCGTAAAATGCTTCAAACCGTAAAACTATGTGTTTTGTTAAAAAAAAAATCTATTTACACTTACTAGAATTTTTCATAAATATATTTTTTTTTTTTTGGCGGCCACCGAAGTCGAGTGGTTAGAGGTGTGCAGTAGACAATAGGGCTAGTTTAAACTTAGATTACGTAATTTGCGTTCATATTGAACAGCAGGCTGGCATTTGTTTAGATAATCTTTGTTTAAACTAGCCAGCTCGAGCGTTTAAACTAAGTTTAAATCACAACCGGCCGAAGTCTCAATTCAGCGCTCGAATCGTAACATCCGTTCACGGATCGAAAACGATACGAAAGAAAATTACGTGATACGTCGGGCAGTATAAGCTGAATGGGACAAAGAGTGCGTTCACGTGTGTCATAATCCGAAAAAATGTGTTTTTACGGGACGAGTAGTACGATATCGCATGTGACGAATATACCAGCTAGCTTTCTGGAAAATATTTAAGCTCATGTTGTTTCCCTTTGAATTACATTTCTATCTCTTTTTTAACCAGTGTTATTTACCAAATACTTGGTGAAAGAAATGAAGGTCGTTGCGGCAGTGTTGATATTCGCATTGCGCTCCTTTCTTAGTCAGAATAACTGTTCTCTGAACAATTAACATTATGAAATTATTGGATAATATCTCAAGTAGTTCATCTACTAATAAACGCCATAACATAGGAGAGAGTACACGTTCCCCGACAACCGGGTTTACGTGACCAGGACGACCCAGATATTCCTAAAAATCTAACTCTTAAATAATCTCTTTGTCGTAGGTGGTTAGGACTGACCCATATTATTTTAGAATATTTATGCTTTACTAAAATTACGCTAAGAAACTTCCACACAACAAAGTTAGCACCGAGTTGCTTCTTACGAGATGACCTTAATTACAAGAGAAATATTCGACATACAAATAATAACTTAAAAAAATGGCAATAATTTAGAAGCGCCATAATTGATGATTTCGAATTGAGCAAACCCAAAAACCAAAATTCAAAATATTAAAAATAAAACAAAAAATTTACTTGTATTGATTGTGGGAATTGTTAGCCGTCGAATGGTGCATATTCTGAGTTGTATTGTTGTACATAAGATCTGCAATGCAACGCACATTATTTTTGTTATTATACTAAAAGAAAAACAAACGCGCTATCGCTTGCTTGTAGACTTATTACCACCATCGGCAGCGCGCTGCTCGATTGACATGCCAGGCGAGCCAGGGGCCGATTGCAAAACGAAATCCTGTAAAGGTGAACTCTCACGCGAATTGTCTGTAAAGTAATTTGAATAATTAATTATTATATAAAGAATATATGCATGCATACCCATGTGACTCGGTGAGACCGGTGCCGAACGCGGCATGCCATATGATGGGCGAAAACCTTGGCTGCTGCGCTGACGGCGTTTCTTGTAGCTGTGATCAATCAACTTGGCGCCACTATCGGGATCAATGCGCCAAAAACTGCCCTTCCCCGGCTCATCTTGAGAGCGTGCCACTTTAATGAAATACCTATCGAACATGTGCAAAAATGATTTAGTGAATATATGTATTTGTTAAATAGGTTTATTTATATTTACACACCTATTCAAGCTGAGATTATGGCGAATAGAGTTCTGCCAACCTTTGTTAGTTTCCTTACGATAGTACGGATAATGCTTTACAATGAATGAATAAATGCCCGATAGTGTCAATTGTTTATCCGGTGCTGCTGATATAGCTTGTACAATCAACTGAGCATAGCTATATGGTGGCTTCTCATTGTGGTTGTAGCTAGCTGTCGATGGTGTTTGGAATAGATCTTGCTGTAATGAGAATGAGGCAAAGGCAGTAAAA
>NW_023458559.1:49667895-49673023 GCF_013731165.1 Rhagoletis pomonella
TTTGGAATAGATCTTGCTGTAATGAGAATGAGGCAAAGGCAGTAAAAGAAACATAGGTTAATGTTTATACAAATGTGTATTGTGTTTGTGTCATAGAAAAATGTTTACGTTTTGCAAATTGTTGTTGCTATAATTATTGTAGTTGGCTTGGTTCTGATGAAAACCTTGACGCGGGCTGGCTGGGCAACTATTAGCAGCACTTATTGTACCTGTGGTATAATTAAAAAAGAGAGATGTTTGTATTAGTAATGCAATGGCTAAATGTGCTGGAAAAAAGCTCAACTTAAGAGAATGCTGTTAAAATTTTAAATAATTAGTAAAGTGAACTACTTTTAAGAGAAGGATTTAATCGAATTATGTAATAAATAATAGGCAGTATGTAAACACACGCGCCATGGTAAAAATTACAGTAGATCCACGGTAAAAAATTTCCATGTATCCAAGATAAAAAATGGATTCACGGTGATTTTAGAAGTGCGCGAATAACTGCTTTTTTAACCGAAGAAAATTACCGTGGATGCGAAGTTATCTATTTTTTGAGGAAACTTTAATTTAAATACCTCCGATTTTATTGGTAAAATTGGAACCGTTGGAAAGCTGGAGACCTCACCACCCTCTTTTTCAAAGGTGCGGGGACCTCTAGTTTTGAAGAAATTTAATACCAATTTTTTTTTCTCGTAACGACACTATAGTGCTGTTCTGGATCTTGTGAATATGCTCTTGCAATTGCATATTCGTTGCATTTGGCAATGCACAACAATAAGATGCACACGGTTGCCATGACAACAAGCATACAATTTTCAAATGCAATTTCCTCTGTAAATCCAAGACCATTTCCACAACATCATGCACAGTCCTTACATAAGACATTAAAACCCTTACTCCGCAGAATTCTCCTTTCTGCATAACCTCGCTCTTTACCTTTAGAAATTACCGTGGATGTACCGCAATTTTTTACCGTGAATCTACGGTTATTTTCACCGTGGATCTCCCTCTCTACGGTAATTCTTTTATCGTAGATATACGGTAATTTTTTACTGTGGATCTGCGGTAATTTTTTGGCGTAGATTTGCGGTAAATTGTTACCTTGGCGCTTGTAAATAGACACTTCCTAAATAATAATAACAGAGGCCACCAAAGAAATAGGTTATGTACACGTTTACCAGCGTATGTATGTAGATCATTTGGTGTGACAAAAAAATAAAAAATAAATCTAATTAATGAGAAAAGGTCAATTAACTTGTAGTAATTTGACTACGCTACGTCTACCTCCATTTTTTTTTTAAGATTGTAAGTTAATAATAAGGCTGAGATTCTCATGCATACATATCGTCACCAGAAATGCAAAATGACGTAACAAACATTATCGTTGAAATGCAAAACGTCATAACTAATACAAAAATTCAAAATTAACTTCTTGATTTATATGATGGATTTCATGGAATTACAACTATCCACATCATTTTATGAAGAAATAAATAAAATATTATTCACCACTTTTTCCATTTCATTTACGATGTTGTTACGTCTATTTGCATTTCAGGTGCCGATATGCACTTATTCGTAAAATTTTCGATAAACGCATTACTCTTAAAAAATGCATGTATGTACACAAGTATGTGTTTAAATACATATTTACAAGTGTACTCCCAGTAATTGAAAAATCAACTAAGCATTTGTGAATCGCGACCTAAATACATATTTATGTACATATCGTTACCTTAATATAGAAAGGTCTGAAATACAAAAAGGCGTAACTAAGTAAAAATCCAAAATTCCCTTTTTGATTGATTACGATGCATTTCATCGAATAATAAGTTCCCATATCATTTGGAGCTATAAAATTTAGTCGGTTAAAGCTTTTTTGCACTTCAGCGACTATATGAGTTAGTATATAAGTACATATATATGTATGTACATATGTACACACTTACGTGCAGCGCCCTTTCCGTTTAATTTAACACGCAATAAAATCACACCCTCTTCTACCAAGCACCTGATATTACAAAATTTCTAAATTTAATTTAGATCAATGTGAAACTGTGAACAAGTAAATAACGCAGAGATAAATAATTACGCATTAGTGTACGCAAATCGTGCAAATTTTACATTGTAGCACACACACATGTACAATTATTGTATTTACATTCGTGTGCAATTTCACAGGCAGATAGTGTAGTGTTTTGTCTTTTGTTTTGTTCCAATTCGTTTTTGCGGCGGACATGCAAAGCGCCGCTTTTGTTTCCAATTTCACTGTTTTTGTATATTCATTTGTTTACACTACATTAAGTGCAGCGTACCTAATAACGTTAGTATGCAATAAATAATAGCAAAACAAAAATAGAGGGGCACAAAGTTAAAAAAAGACAATTGCAACTTTACTAAAACATAATAAAAAATGAAGCTACGCAGTGCGCGTTTGCAACAACTTATGTATAGTACAATAATTGTCTTCTCTCAGTGTATGCATGCACGTGTGCACACCATTTGCTTGTTAGTCTAACAGAGACAGTACAAATTCCACTTGCCAGTTGGTGATAAATATGGGCTCTTCTGCTCCTTCTTCGGTATGGATATCTTTAGTGGCGAGTACACATTTGAATTATCCATGTGCGGTAGCAAGTGAGTCGACGACGACACCGCATTTGAGGACACATGGTGTTGCTGATGATGAGAGCCATGTGTTGACGCATGCGCTGAAGAACCAGTCACCGCATGTGGATGATGATGATGATCATCGGGTGGCGCAGGCGAAATAATAAATTGAGCAGGGCCGCCACCTCCACCACCACTAACTCCAGTGCTATTGTGTAGGACAGCTATATTTTGATGGCTGTTGTTATGATACGGAACGGATGTGCCACTGCTGGTCGAGCTATTTAGAGCGTCGGCACTTGAAGTGCTACCGCGTACAAAACTTTCGAATTGTATGCGTATCTCGGTGCTAGGGAAGCGAAAGTAACAGCTGAAAAAGGGTAAAATGGATTTATTAATAAGCTTGATTAGGTGGTTGTTTGAAGATCATAAAATCTCTATTTATATATATATACTCCTTATGCCGGATCTCCACAGGGCATTAAGTGATTGGGCTTTGCATCATTACTTTTGTAATGTTTAGTATGTATAAAACCCAGCAAATGCTTTTTCTGAAAACTTCAGACTTTTGCTCGATTTGTTCAAATAAATCTAAGTGAAATTTAAGAAAACGCAGTTACTTATTTTCAATGCATACAGCCCAATGATTCGAATCCTTTTTTGTAGTAGCCGCTACAACAACAACAACATGAAAATTGGGAATTAAAAAATTCCCTTCATTATGTTAACAAAAATTGCCATTTCCACGCGGCATTTTTCAAATGGGACAAATTTTTGGTCATTTCAATGCCTAATGGAAATTCAGTATAATAAGTAATGAGTATAAGCAGTCCCGTAACTGTGTTCAACTATAATGTATTTTGTAAAAATTATGGCCCCTATTATGGTTCACAACCCAACTTAGTTGAGTTGTGTTTGATACAACTGTATACAACTCAACTATTTATTGCTATTGCCGTTCACAACTGTTTTCAGTTGACTGTAGCCATCGAAAAAGTAGGAAATTTGATACAAATTTTGATATTTTAATAATATTATGTTATTTTGTTGATATTAAAAAAATTAAAAGCAAAAAATTGAAATCAGTTACGAATTATGTTTTACCGATGAGCCCGAAGATGTTGGTGACAGACAACTACGTTTTCAAAGTTGAGTTGGGTTGTGTCCCACAATACCAATTTACAACTTACAACTCAACTATCATCAAAGTTGTGAATCATAATAGGGGCCTATGTAATTTTTTAAATAAAGCTTCCGACTTATCTCTATGTTGGCTTATGTTTAGTTGAAAGAAAAAGAGACCAAATATGTATTAAATTTGTGGAGTCATATATGGGCAGAGCTCGAAAGTTTTTGAATTTCATACTTGCAACACTTGCTAATGAATTCGCAAAAGATTAATTTTTTTTTGTTTTCCCGCCCTTAAAAATTACGAATACATGAAAAACTCATGCCTCAACATTAAAAAACTAAGTTGATCAAACTTACCTGTTAGGCAATCTCAACGGATCAGCATTGCGTCGCTGCAAGAAGTCATCAACGAAAATGCCATTTTTACTTAGACACTGCACGAAGAAGTCACGTGCATTTCCATCGTAAAGAACTTGAAAATGCTTTCGCGACACCAAATTGTTCTCGGCGACATGAAAGTGCACGTGTGATGTGGACGAGTTTCGTCCGATAATAGTTATAGGCTCAAGAATGTATAGCAATTCCTGGTCGTATTTTAGAAACCCGAGCGCATTGTCTGGTGCCGTTGAAACGTCAGTGCCGCTACCACCCGAATTGGTGGTGTTGCTGTTGCCGTCGGAGGCATTGGCAGGTGGGTGATTGGTAATCAATGTTGTTGGTGCACTGATTGAACCATCGTTCGCTCCGCCGACACCACTATTGGCTGTACTGCTGCTACTAGCTGCAGGACCTACCGAATTGGTGTTGGCGTTAGAGGATGATGTTGTATTCATGGCCTCCAGGGCAGAGCTATTATTATGGTTGTTATTACTGATGTTGCTAGTATTGTTGCTGTTACTATTATTGTTATTGGTTAGTGCCGCACCACTGCCATGATGCAATTGGAGCATATCCTTGGCGATAGCAACAGTGGCAGCGTCGACGGAAACGGCTGCTGCTGCTGAACTGATTGTATTTGAGGTGGGCGGGGTAATGTTTGTGCTACGAACGTTGTTAATATTGATATTGCTGTTGTTACTATTGATAGTATTTGTGTTAGTTGCCGGGCCGGATAGAGAACCGTCGTCCACTTGCTGAGTAGTATGTGGTTGTTGTTGGTGGGGGTAGAATTCCATTTGTATGCGGCGCCTTTTTTTCCAATCCTGCCTTTTTGCTACACTTTTTTCCAATGAAAAAATGTGTTAGCACTGCACGTCAAATACGGTTGATTGCGTTATAGTGCGTTTGTTTTCCTATTACATATGCATGTACTCTTTATTTTTAATCTAAACAAATTACTGCTTTTTATAAAAGACTCCTTGTATGTAACAAAAAATATACATATACTAATTTTTCACTTGCA
>NW_023458559.1:49673123-49674607 GCF_013731165.1 Rhagoletis pomonella
TCAAAAATTTTGAAGTGAAACTACCTTCTAAAAATTATTGTATCATGGTTTTACCGATGTGCCCGAAGATGTTGGTGACAGACAACTACTTTTACAAAGTTGAGTTGGGTTGTGTCCCACAATACCAATTTACAACTTACAACTCAAGTATCATCAAAATTGTGAATCATAATAGGAGCCTATGTAATTTTTTAATTAAAGCTTCCGACTTATCTCTATGTTGGCTTGAGTTTAGTTGAAAGAAAAAGAAAACAAATATATATTAAATTTGTGGAGTCATATATGGGCAGAGCTCGAAAGTGTTTGAATTTCATACTTGCAACACTTGCTAATGAATTCGCAAAAGATTACATTTTTTTATGTTTTCCCGCCCTTAAAAATAACGAATACATGAAAAACTCATGCCTCAACATTAAAAAACTAAGTTGACCAAACTTACCTGTTAGGCAATCTCAACGGATCAGCATTGCGTCGCTGCAAGAAGTCATCAACGAAAATGCCATTTTTACTTAGACACTGCACGAAGAAGTCACGTGCATTTCCATCGTAAAGAACTTGAAAATGCTTTCGCGACACCAAATTGTTCTCGGCGACGTGAAAGTGCACGTGTGATGTGGACGAGTTTCGTCCGATAATAGTTATAGGCTCAAGGATGTATAGCAATTCCTGGTCGTATTTTAGAAAACCGAGCGCATTGTCTGGTGCCGTTGAAACGTCAGTGCCGCTCCCACCCGAATTGGTGGTGTTGCTGTTGCCGTCGGAGGCATTGGCAGGTGGGTGATTGGTAACCAATGTTGTTGGTGCACTGATTGAACCATCGTTCGCTCCGCCGACACCACTATTGGTTGTACTGCTGCTACCAGCTGCAGCACCTACCGAATTGGTGTTGGCGTTAGAGGATGATGTTGTATTCATGGCCTCCAGGGCAGAGCTATTATTATGGTTGTTATTACTGCTGTTGCTAGTATTGTTGCTGTTATTATTATTGTTATTGGTTAGTGCCGTACCACTGCCATGATGCAATTGGAGCATATCCTTGGCGATAGCAACAGTGGCAGCGTCGACGGGAACGGCTGCTGCTGCTGAACTGATTGTATTTGAGGTGGGCGGGGTAATGTTTGTGCTACGAACGTTGTTAATATTGATATTGCTGTTGTTACTATTGATAGTATTTGTGTTAGTTGCCGGGCCGGATAGAGAACCGTCGTCCACTTGCTGAGTAGTATGTGGTTGTTGTTGGTGGGGGTAGAATTCCATTTGTATGCGGCGCCTTTTTCCAATGCTGCCTTTTTGCTACACTTTTTTCCAATGAAAAAATGTGTTAGCGCTGCACGTCAAATACGGTTGATTGCGTTATTGTGCGTTTGTTTTCCTATTACATATGCATGTACTCTTTATTTTTAATCTACACAAATTACTGCTTTTTCTAAAAGACTTTCCTTGTATGTAACAAAAAATATACATATACTAATTTTTCACTTGCA
>NW_023458559.1:49674707-49674988 GCF_013731165.1 Rhagoletis pomonella
TCCTTGTATGTAACAAAAAATATACATATACTAATTTTTCACTTGCACGCTTTGCCACACTATTCACATTCGGCCACTGTCCCGTGTTGCTAATATTAACACTTTTTTCGTCGGAATAATTAAAACTCAAGGTTTTTTTCTTTTTTTGCTTTCAAAAGATTTTTCCAAATACGAAATGTTTTCCGCACGCTTTGCGCACTTCTCTTTTCAATACATCCGATCGATCCTGCTCCGTTTGCAGTTCACCTCCCCTTCTCTATTTATTCCACTTTATTTTTTGG
>NW_023458559.1:49674998-49690878 GCF_013731165.1 Rhagoletis pomonella
AATAAATTTCTGTTGAAAAGAGCGTTCTTAAACTATGCATATGTGAACTTTTAAATATGGTTTTAAATTTTTCGAGATTTCATTGAAAAGCCTTGCCCATGGAAGCTTACTGGATCGTCATCTTCATCACCTTTTTTGGGCACACGCTCGCTGATTGGTTTTATTGAGCGATCAAATTTCAAATAACCGAACTGGTAATCGTAATCGGGCACACCGCGGGCGAGAGCCTATAAAATGAAATGCACTCATTGTAAGCAAAACTTTAAAGTTAAGTCTTCAAAACTTACCCTTTTGATAACGGGCGCATCTAGTTGGTTGTCTTTCTTTTTCTTGCCATCCAGACGTACACCAGAACCTTTAAAAGTCTCAACTACCTCCTCCATGACATGATCTTGGCTCTCCTCTAAGGGTTGTACCTCCTGTTTGGATTTAGATGGCTCATAACCAATAGCCGCTTCGAATTCAACCTAAAATAATTAGTAATGTGTTACATGCATTTTTCAAACTTTAAATGCATATATACACTTACATTCATGTCACATTCGATAATGCTAACAGCATCCCCAGGGCGCGTTTCAAGTACACACAATTCATATACCTTTTTATTGTATTTAATTGCAATAACATCGCCTTTCGTGAGGCATGCAAAATTACGCAAAGCATTCTCCAATACAGCTTTGGGATTGGTAATATCTAAGAAATCAGTGCTTTGTGGTTGAAATTTGGAAAAGGTGGCCACAGGTAAACTAACGCTTTCAATACGAACAGAAGAACCTTCGGTAATCAAGAGATTTTGCATCATCCACAAGGGCAAGTAACATTTTCCTTCCTCGGCCACAAATTCAAGCACACCAGCGTGAGTTGTGCGTTTTTGTGCGCGGTTAGTCAATTTGAAAAGCATTGGATATTCAACATTGTGACGTGTGAGCACGTCCAGCGCCGATGGTGGCATAATAACTGCGTAGAAGAGTTTTTTATTGGGAAAAGTCAATTAATTGGTAGAAATTCACTATTGATTTATACAAAATGCTTACTTTTGCCACCGCGCTCCAAATCCTCACGTTCATTGCCAGGTAACATGGCTACCGGGAAGCACTTGTAAGTTTCCTGAAAACTGCGTCCATTATCGAGGAACTCCATATTGAAACCGTTAAAATGAAACTGAAATAATTTGGAGCGAAATGTTATAAACTGAGAGCCCTATTTTATTGAAGTATTTACCATTTCTTGTATTTTATTATTTTCTTAAAAGTTTTACAATGACTAGCTGTTATTGTTTTTACTTTGTTTACAAATTTAGCTGTCAATCGTGCCTTGAGTACTGCTTCTAGGGATGCAAACGATGCATCGATGTTTTTGAAACATCGATAATATCGGTTCAATTTTCGATGTTTGCCATCGATGTTTACAATTTACTAACATCGCGAAATTGGCGATACATCGATGGAAGTTTTACCGATGTTTTTAACATCGACTTTAAGGAGACTCTCCGACTTTCTTTCGGTATGTTTGACTGGCCTAAAATTTATTATTCATTCATAATTTTTTTTTTTATTTATGGCCGTATAACAATTATATTCAACAATTTTATTGAGCTTGAGGCCGTTTCTTATGTAAAACTTTATTGAAAATCAACAATAAGTTACAAAAGGTAGAAGTTATAGCTGCTATTTCGAAGATCACCACATCTCCTCAGTGACCGCTGTTGAAGAAGTCTGATTAGAAGATGTGGTGATATCCCAAATAGCAGCTATAACTTCTTGCCTTTGGAAATTACTGTTGCTTTTCCACAACATTTTGCATAAAAAACGATCCCAAGTTCAATAAAATTATTGGATTCATTGTGAATGCTAATAACCAGCCGTTAAAACAGAACCAAACACCCCTTAATTTCAACAAGATCAGGCCTAGGATCTTTAGGCCCGAACGACCTTACGATGGTATGCATTTTGATTCTAATAATAGAAAGGGTATAGAAAAGATAGATAATAAAATACAGGAAAATACATTCATAATTATTTAAGTATTCAATATTGCTTTAAATTTAACTAGAAATTAACAAATTGCAAAACATCGGAAACCATCGATATATCGATGTTTCTCTGGCAATGTATTTTAGCGTCGATGTTCTATTCTCCGATGCATCGAAACGTCGATGTATCGATGTTACTGCTTAAAATTTGCATTCCTAACTGCTTCTTGTTAGCGGAGCAGAGAACGTATATTTACAGAGAACGTATATTTATAAAATAAATATACGTTCTCTGAGCGAGTAAATTCCAAGACAACGAAAAATATAAATAATTGCGTTTGTTTACTCATTTCCAGTAAAATCCAGTAAAAGTTTTTACGAATTTTCATGTTTTGGCGTTTTCGTACGCAAAAACTTGCAAAGTAGGGGAAATTGAAAGAGCGAAAAATGACAGTTGAAGTTGCAAGTTTTTACTGGATTTTACTGGATAAATTTTTACTTGTAAGAATTTGCCAGTACAAAAAACAGCTGATCGCATGTTGCTGGATGAAATTTAAACTAATAAGGAAACTGTTTGTGGGTTTTTATTGTTGGATTTCACAAAATAAACCTATTTAAATACAAAATATATTGTTTTGTTAGGAATTTGCTGCGAATAAACAACCAATTTATCAGCTGTTCATGAAACTTGCAAATTATTACTGGAAAAGCGTTCGCGTACTTTTTTGCAAATTTTTTATATGAGAGCGAATTCTTAGAAATAAAGTTACTGGAGAGTTGCTGGATAATTTGTAAAAAAACACAACTAATGATTGAAAAATGCGTATTTTCTGGCACAATTGATTTTATATAAAAAAGAAGAAAAATATGTGTATTAGTTTTTAGTTAATAATTAATACATCAAATAAATAATCGATTAAATTGATTTCTCAGGAACAGTGTAGTTATTTATGATAACTATACATTTTATAACTAATTTTATGCATAAATTGACAAAGTGTATAATAAGTTAAACAACATTTATTGAATTGTATTTAAATAATTAAAACGGAAGAGCGGAAAACGGAAAGAGACAATTGTCAAACTCATGCACACATTCATGCATACATTCATCGTCGAAGTGAGCAATGCAGGTGTGTTTGTATTTGCATGCCCGTTCAAACTAGATGAGTACAGAATACACAAAACACATGCGTTCGCTCGATAATCGCGCAGTCAGTCAATTCAGTCCAGTTTCGTTCTCACTGGCAGTATTTTCCATTTATCGTTGCAGTGGTCGGAAAAATTGATTTCAAAATATTTGCCATACAAGTGAGTACAACAAAGTATGTAAAATTAATTGTAAAAATACCAAAGTTGATTAAATAAACATCCAATAATGAACGGAAGTGCTGAATTGCAACGCAATTTTAGTGTAGCATATAAAAAAATGTGTCTATACAAAGTGTTAACGGATTTTCAATGTGCAAAAAGTGTCTGGAAAAGTGTACACTAGTGGAGCAAGTGAAGCGCGAAGGAGTGAGTAGAAAAAATGTGTGCAGCGGGGGCGCAAAGAGTATCGATAAAGACATGTGAATGTCAAGATGATAAAAAAAAAAAAAAACAAATATTAGCCGGAGGCAGATGAGTACATATGTGTATGTATAGCTTGCAGGTAATAGCGTTTAGGCCAGGAGCAAGCTCCTTTGGAGTTTGTGCTACGCATAATTTCTAGGATAAACTTTACACAAATACATGTGAGTTGCCAACTACAATTGGCGCCACCCGTCCGCCACTGTATGTCATCAGTATCTGGTATGAAAGTAGCAAGTGATAAAAGTTAAGTTGCAAATTTTCGACGGCGGCGTTGGCGGAGATTAGCACGCTGATGCAATTATCAGCACACACTGTTGCAATCAGCAAATGGGTTAAAAATCAATACATGAAATACAGCACGCGTTGGCAGTGATTCGGCGGGCGGTTGGGTGTTTAGCGCAGGCAAATGTAAACTGCCGGCGGCATCAGCCGTTATAAGTAGATGATTTGTAGCCCCTTACTAAATGACTGTACTGTTCAAATTGGATAATTGTTTTTGTTTTTGATATATACATAATTATTGGAGCGCAATAACGTTATTGAGCTTCATACAATTATTTGTTTTTAGGAAAAATGGCATTTTAGTTCTTAATCTTCACTAAGCTTTAAATTTGTACGAATAGTGCAAATAACAAAAACAATTGCAGCCAACCGCTTTCACACCTTGTTGCTGGTGGCTGGCTACCGTGCGCAAGTTTATGCTGTACCTATCTGTACTTATTCCCATGTATGTGTATACCCTACAAGACAGCTGATTATCATATCAGTACTCATATTATCAGTATCGCTAATTACAAAAGTGCTTACCAAAGTCCTTATTTTCGTTGAGGCCATGGGCGAAAATTGAGTACTTTCCCCTCAATGTTGTCATCAAAAAGTCCTCAGTACTAGTAGTCAAACTACTCCGTTATGCCATACTTACGGTGACCATAAATATGGATTCAAAATGAAGGACAATTTTTCAAAAATATGCCTACATATATTTACGTAGTATATAAATATCAAAAGAGTATTTATGATTCTAAATTCTTAATACATTTTAAACTTTAAAAATTAATCACGGTTTCTTCATCGATATTAATCTTTTTTACATGAATATTTATCAAAGTATAGTAAAACATATTATAATTACAATAGCTTACACGAAAAGTGAAAATCTTTAAAGGTTTATTTTAAAGGCACGTCGACGTGAACGACGAGTTACAAAGTGCCCTTTATAAAAATATATAATTTGTGCAGGTTGCGCTCCATAGTATCTACATTTCTAATCCGATTTTCATTATCTTTGGCTCAAAGTTTACTGTAATGATATTTCTTCCTTATCGAATTTTTAAATAATGAAAAAAATAATCAAATGAAACTGCGTATTTGATTGAAAATGTCACTTTTTTCGACTTTGAAGACAAAATGCAAATGGTCGCCTATAGCACTAATAATTTTCATTGAAGTCGCCACAAGTTATATATTTGCGGAAGAGGCACATCAATACCCTTCGAGCTGTAAGTCGCTTACGTTGATTTGGAGATTTTTTCATGAGATATTGAAGAAAAGCTACGAATAGTACCAAAAAACACTTTTTTGAAAAAATCCATCCATTGTCCGATAATTTTAAAATAACGAATAAAATGCGGGACAAATGCAGGACACTTGGAAAAAATCAGTACATTTTCAGGTTTTTCAGGTTTGAAAAACTACGCAGGACCGACGTTCGAAAAACAGTACGGTCCTGCATTAAACAGAACGGATGGTCACCGTAGCCATACTACAAAAACAAAAGTGTAAATGTGTTTAGGTCGGTGTTATGCAGAAATTTTGTTTGGCAAACTGCGTGCAATTGTTGTTGCAGCAAACTCGGAGAGAGCGAGTTTGGCGACTCTCACAACAAACTAATTTTGTTTGGTCAAACTGCAGCAAATTCGATGTTGTCATATACAAAAATTTTATACAATTGTTGCTATACACTAAAATTGCCGCGATACCGAAGGCCAGAGAACTGAATTTATGCTGTAGGAGCTTCAAAGATTAGGGCACAGTTAATTGCCTATATGATATCATAAAAAATATATTAATTGTGCACGTTATGTACATCTGAAATTCTCATTTCGTGTTGGCAACAGCCATGAAAACCATAATGAACGTGCAACCCTGTGCCAAACTCGACATAACCACCTCCGAGCAAACTCAGCAGCCACCATTTAATTTTGCAAACAAAGGTTTGTCTGCATAACACCGACCTTAGAAATTTTGCCTAAAGTGCTCAGCAATGTCTTGTAGGGTACATACATACCGCGTAAGCCTGTGGCGCGACATGTGGCTGCAGCATGGCTGATTCATTAGTGCGCGCGTGTGTGTGTTAATTTTATAATCAGTCCTGCAGCTGCGTCCTTTTTACTTGCTGTTGGTATGCATATGCAGATACATATGTACATATAGGATACATTAGGATGGTCCAAAACTGCACGTGAAAAAGTAAAGTTGGAATTTTAATGTTCTCATCCACTAGGATTGTTCTATATCGAAAAAAAAGAAAATACTGTGCACGTTCGATAATGTGGACTAATTAAAAACAAACTGGTTCACATTTGCGAAATTGTTCACGTAGGCAAATGTAAAAATTAAAGCATTTTAAATGGATATTTACATCCATGAACAAAATTTACCTACAGAAAAACTTTAATTACAAAAATTTTAAGTGTTCATTTTAAACCGAAAACTCATTAAAACTTATCTTACATTGACAGGAATGAAACGCGTTTTGATGCATGATTCAATAATAAAAGGTTTGCTCAGAAACCAGTTTTCTCGCTCCCTCTTGACAAAATCGGATCCCTTAGCAAGGCACTGTGTGTGCGTTGGTGTCAGGGTCAGGTTGTCGACAATGAAATTCCCCGATTTTGTCCGAAATTTCGTAAAATTCCCCACCCATAGATATCTCTTATGTACAAAAAAAAAAAAAAAATTGAATGTATTTTGATATATTGCTGATCTTTCTGTTTATTTCATTTTTACATGTATTCCCAAACCAAACCACTTTCACAAAGTTAGTTAACAATTGAAGAATAAAAAATTTTGATATAATATTTACATACATACAGTTGTCAAAAAAATTTTAATTGCACCAATTATTATTTTTTTGGTGATTTAATTTGAGTTTTTTTTTTATAAAAATATAGTTCATTCTTTAATAAATACCGTATAAATCCAAGTTTCAAACTTTATGCAATATTAAAAAAAAATTAAACTAACTCACTCAATTTATTATAATAAAGTGCAAGATTCAAGTGTCTAAAAATTTTCGTTTTAGAATTTTTTTGCCGAAGTTTTTGTGGTGTGGGGCGGCCGCTGTGGTGTAGTGGTAAGCATTGCGCGCTTACACTCCACAGGGTCTGAGTTCAAGCCCTGATCAAAGCAACATCGCAAAAAACATAGAAAAAAGGTTTTTTCTTAACAGCGGTCGCCCCTCGGCAGGATATGGCAAACCTCCGAGTGTATTTCTGCCATGAAAAACAGCTTCTCATAAAAAATACAATCGCCGTTCGGAGTCGACGTAAAACTGTAGGTCCCTCTTCTTTGTGAGACAACATCAAGGTGCACGCCATAAATCGTAGGATATGTGTAAGCGCCAATATATTAATATATGTATATTGTATTAATATTTTGCGGTTTTCTTCCATCTAAAAATAAATTATATTTATTCGTTATATGAAAGCAAATGCGAGAAATAAAAATCTAAAAAATCAACGGTAATTTTTGGCCATTTAAAACTTTATTATACTAGGATTGTACGAGCTGAAATTCCCTACAAGAAACGGTCCATTCTCCGATTCCCCACGCAAACTGAAATTCCACGCAAATCGGGGAATTCCCCACGAGTTGGCTTCCCTGAGGGTCTATTCCCGTTCTTCGTTATCGTAAAGTGAAGTGAAAAGTATAAAATTAACACCGAAATAAATGCGGTGGAAAAGTGTAATTTTTATCACTTCGCAATAACGCAGAACGAGAATTGACCCTCTGGTTCGTGTGTGTGTGCAAAGCTTTTGTAAGGGAGTTAAGGGAGTGTCAAAACTCTAATGTCACTAGTGAGCAAACCTTTTATTATTGAATCATGGTTATGATGTACCTACCCAAAAGAAATCAGTAATTGTTTCTGCTTCTTCTTCCTGGTTTACACTTGTTCTTTTTTCCAGACAATAGGTGTGTTGAGCGGACAAAATTATCCAGTAGCAAAAATTCTGAGAATTTAGCAGCATTCGCTCTTAAAGAAACAAAACATCCATGGAAGTACGAGAACGCAAAATTTGCAAAAACTTCCAACCTTCGAAACAGCTGATCACTTCCAAAGTTGCCACTGGTGGTTCATTGGGAACTTATTTTCTACTTGGTACATTTTTCTTCGTTTTTTCATTTTGTACAATTGGGAAGTTTTGGATAAGAAAAACCTTTTTAAAATACAAATTAATTATATCGGAATGAATGAGTTATTTTTCTCACAATTATTTTTGATATCACATGGTGACGCATTCAAAAATAAGAGAATCTCCTCCAAACACCCATCATTGGTAAAAAAAAATTTAATGGATATAGCTACAAATGTAGCTTTAAAATTATAAAATTTTCATTTCTACATGCTGAATTTTAATCTGTTTTGGTTTATTTAAAGGGAAATTATGGTACACACGAAAAATATCACACTGCAACCATAGTCAGCACACACTAAAGTAAACAAACTGGAGATTAATAGTAAATTAACGAAAAATAAACTCAATAAACGTTGTGCTTAATAAACTTACTCACTTTTTCGTTGTATACTAGCATTAATATGAAAATTTGCAATAAATAACTCAAAAATGCCATATTTGCTTTTGCTCATTTACAAACATGTGTTTGTGATCAGCTGATTTTCTTACTTGTATATTTTCGCCGGTAAGATTTTTTTGAAGCAGAAATTTTGCAGCTCTCTATCACATTTTGCTCTCTCAATTTCCCTTACTTCGCAAGATTTTTGGGTACGAGAACGCAAAACCAGCAAAAGTTTTCTAAAACTTTTGATAGTTTTGGGTACGAGTACACTCCTAATCTAAGATGTCTGTTTTTTGTTTTAATCGTACCAAGGCTAAGTGCTTATGAATTAATTCTTATGACTTGAAAATGCGCGAGTTTGTAATTTGCAAGCCAATTACAATGAATAGTGATGGCACGATTAATCGAAAAACCCATTATAATCGGTTATTTTTTTCGGTTAACGATTAAATTGTATCGAAATTTTCCGTTCGATTAATCGAATGATTAACCGATTAATTTTCAAAATAATCGAAAAGAAACCATCAAAAATTTACTCCTTGACTCACGCAAAAACGAAGCATCAAAATTACGTAATCAAAAATTGCCGCCCTATGCCATCTAGGACTTACCGTTGATTTTTGGCAACTTTTTTAGTTGAAGGTGTTGCTCGTCTTTTTTCATATGAAATCGTTGAGAATATTTTTTATGGAAGAAAATGTACGACACCGCCAGCAAAAAATTGCATTTTATTATGCTAATATTAAATGGGCTACAGAACTGCATACTCCAAATCTTTCTAAAGAATCTAATTAAAAAGCTCGAAATTTTTACGAAAGTTAGTTGAACTTTTTAATATTACACAAAGGTTGAACTTGAATTCATACGCGTTTTGTTAAATAAATCACACACTTTTATAAAAATTACTCAAATTAAATAACAAAAAGTTTAATTCTTAAAACTTGCCAATGTGGGCTGGGCTTATCATTTCGACATGGGGTGTATTCCACAATTTGACAAGAAATGTATCCTTTAATGAAACGGTCAGTTTTTATAACTTATAAAATGGTTTTTATTCATTCTCGATTTTAATCGAAACGACTGATTAATCGGTTAATTTCCTACGATTAATTGTAATTAATAATCGAATGCTTTCGATTAATCAATTAACAGATTAATCGATTATTAGATTTTTTTTTGCCATCACTAAGTATGAATTATAAATACGTATGTTACATATTGTTCATCTTTAGAGCTTCCAAGTCTTGTTCACTCTTTAGAGTAGTGCAGTCAGTGCAAAATTAAAACTGTTCATATTTTGGGTGTTTATATTTTACGGTGTTCACATTATAGCGCGTGCACTGTACCCCTATTTTTTTATATCGAAATTAAAAAATATTTAGAGGCGCCCAAAGTGCTCAAAGTTTTCCATGTATATATAGGGAAAAACAAGGTTTTGTGGAAATGGTATAGAATTCTTGAAAATCAATATTTTTCGATCAGAAAACTCAGTTTCTCTTCAGAAGAGTTCAGGGAATCTAAAAAATTCTACACCATTTCCCCGAAAAACTGTTTTTCCCCATATAAAATACATGGAAAACTGTGAGCGCTCTAAGTTACCTCTAAATATTTTTTGATAAAAAAAAAAAATACAGGGGCATGTCTTTTTCCGTGAGAGCATTAAAATTCCGACCTCGCTTTATTGGACCACCCTAATGTACATGCGTTGCTATTGTGGTCCATATGTTGATATGTCCTTGAAATGCGTGTATCATGCTCGTTACAAGACATAAACATATTATGTATGTAAATGATGCTGACCCACGGCGTATCCTCTTCCAATTGTATGTCGCCACGTTTCCTTTTGTGTTTACTGGTGGTTGTTCCAGCCAGCATCATACTTCATTACGGTGTGTGGGCTGGGCAAAGCCATTTTACAATTTTGCTCAGCAGCTCTAATTACTTGCATACACGTGCGAAATGTACATACATACCTACATACATTCATACTATAGTATATGCGCTTAGCTGCTTTCATGCCTCAAACCACCTATGTTTTTTTACTTATTAGCAAACAGAGATTTCCATTATTCATAACAATTGCGGTACAGTACTTCACTACAGGCGTTCAAAGTGCGCTGACCATCCAACGCACAGTAGTGCGTATTACTTCTTTGTTCCTATTTTCATCCTTTTTCCTTTGTACAAAGCGTGTGTTATATTTTTAGTTTTATTTTTTCTTAAAAGTTGTTTTGATTCGTTTCATATTTACATTTTGACTCGTGTTCCCATTTTGATAATGCTATGTCCTCTATGTCCTTTCCAGCTGTGCAATCTTGAATCTCTACACTCCTTTGTTATTTTTGCCATTATGAGTATTTGTGGTTTGTGGCTGCATTGATGAAATGCTTTTTGAAAGGAGGACATGAGCATTACGCAGTTGTGTGAACTGCATGGGAAAAGAATAATTGAGTGGCACAGTACTACAAGCCGTCTATTGTACTATTTTTGTGTTCCCTTTTATTCTGTTTTATATCTAAAAGATCAGCGAATAAATCGGAGCGGATTGTTGGATGTTCGACTCCCAAAACATCGCTGTCAAAAGCCTTATACCTAATCTATGCAAAGGCGAGGCAGAAGCATAAAAAGTGTTCCGCCGGGTATGATTTTTTATTATTTTTTATTTATTTTTGTCGGAAACAGGCGCAAAATAACGCGCACAGAAAACAACACTCAGTCCACATGCCGTCTACTATTTTCATATCCCTTTTAATCTGGTTTGAATCTGCACGAATTACGAATAAATCTAAGCAGATTGTTGGGTTGGGGTTGAAATTTACTTGGGTTAAATGAGTTACATAATGCCAGTTCTAAACTATGCAACACCCGTGTAGTCACCTGAGACTACCAGGACGCAGTGGACGAAGCCTACAGACATGCCAAAACACGGATCGCCACCGCGAACGTTATGTTGTCGCCACAGCACCAAGGCTCAAATGCTCACTGCCAAGGAGCACAACACAAATTGTGCCATGCAGTTTCGATATCCATCCGGCGAAACCGGCATCGATCCTGCGAGTAAATTTCCAGTTTGGTCAGGTGATAGTTCAGTCTGCAGTGTCCTGCCAGAATTGCTGTAATAATTGTTTGTAGAGCTTTCTTTGCGCCCTGTTCTTCCAGCCAGGCCAGGGCCGAGAATGCCCCCTTTTCTATGCCACAGCAGTGCTCGGGACTAATGAAAGTGGTTGATGCTCCTTTCTTCGCAAGTTTATCGGCAATCTTGTTTCTTTCAATATCATTATATCACGGAATCCAAAGAACCTAAACTAAATTGGTCCGTACTAGAATATTCAGCTTATCTAGGCATTTCTTCACCAGTTTAGATATAACCTGATGAGTTGTGAGGGCCTCTTGGCTGTAAGTCAAGATTGCAATGTTCTCATTGCCATAGTTGCACTTGGCAAAAGTCCGTGCGTTTTTCCTAGCCTAAGTCCCCTTTCAGACACGGCAAGTCTTGATTTCAAGTCTGCTCAGTTCGTAGGCGAAGGAGGTGAGGAGAGAGGGGAAGAGTACAATCGTCTCATCTCTCTTGAAAGCAAGACTTGACGCGTCTGAAAGGGGACTAAGTTTTCGCATGGTAAACCTACATATCTCATTACCCTCTTCGGTCAGTGAGCCATCAGTGAGCCATCAGTGAGCCATCAGTGTACCACGTTATCATGTTTGAGTTTGTCCGATATGTTTCGGATATGTCTACTTAGGAAGGCCGTGGATAAAACAATGCTATAATCCTATCAAGACTGATTACAATGGAACAAGAGCACGGTGTAGAGCACCTATAAAGCGATGACCACTAATCGCCTACCACCACAGTGAAGAAATGTCGTAACGGGGGTCCTGCGGTGTGTTGGAGTTTAACAGCTTTAAAACTCTACCCTGTAGGAGTTATGCTGCATTTACATGAGGCGATTTTCTAGGCGATTCAACATTGCTCAAGAAAAATATCTCGTGTAAATGGTGATTAAAAAATCGCTTGCCTCAAAGTAGAGACCAAGTCAACTTTTGCAGGCGATTATTGCCTGTCAAATCATCGCCTCATGTAAAGGCAGCTTTAAGCACACAGTTGAGCTAGGATAGAACTTGTCTACTGCTTTAAGGTACCCTCTAGAGCTCTTGCTAGACGACTAGTCGACAAATCGATTAGTCGAATAACAAAAGTTGTTTTAAAAAATAATCGACTTCACTTGATCGAATAAACGTTTTCTTTCGACTTTTCCAACTAACCGCTCACAAACAACTGGTTGAATATCGCTTCATATTCGATTTTTTGATAGAGAGAGAGAGGCTGTACATGTCGCGCGTAAAAGCGCAGTTACCCACGGACGTAAAAACGGAGAACGTGTCAGCTCACACGATCTATCTTATGGGATCTGCGTTTTAACAAAAACTCACCACCGCATGACCGTGACGTAGATGGTGCTTCTCTCCCTTTCTATCAACAGCAAACTTGATATGTTTCTACGTTCTTCTACGCTACGCTTTGTACACGCTCGTGGGTAACCGCGCTCTAACCGTTGCACGTAAACGATGGTGAGTTTTCATTTACATGGCGCTCTCATAAGTCAGCTGACACGTTAAAGCTGATGCCAAATAAAACTTTATGGCTTTGCGTGACATTTATAACTTTGCCAGTAAAGCGCCAGACGCAAAAGGTATGCCACAATGAACGCCAAGAAAACAATTTTGTGCTGCTTTTTTACTCGGTAAAATTGCTGTTGATTTCTCATATTTAGCTTTAAAAATATCAGCAATGTAATTAAATTTTATGTTTCTGCTTGAAAACTCGAATTTGGACGAAACAATATATATATTAAGCCGGCTGATTGTCAACGCGCGCAAAACGATGGGAGTTGGCCATCTTTAGCTTCGCGCTGCAGCTGCAACAAACGATCTATGTGGCATGCTTTATGCAATTTCATACAATTCATCTTATATTTCAAAGCGAATCTGCCACGCAAAGCGAAGCAAGCGTTTTATCTGGCGGTTACGTCGGTGAGTGTGGACGCGTTAAGTTCGAGCTCACTCACAGCGATGGGCGAGTGGGAACACAGAGGCCTCGTCGTGTATGGGATCTGATATTTTGACATACAGTGAACAACATAATTCTAGGCGCAGAGAAGTTTAGAGTTCTTTTAAATGTTTTTGTTGTAGTAAATGCATATACATATATATTTTTATAAAAAAAAAAAATTGCGAAAACATCAAAAAAAATCAAAACATCGATATTTTCGAAACGTCGATATTTTTCCGAGAATCCTATACCACTTTTCTGATTAGCTAAATTATCACAAACGTCTTTTCTAGAGTTATATCAATAAATTAGGAACAAAATTAGGCCTACCCAGAGCTGTTGAAATATATACACTTCCATTGTCTTACCAGTCTTGATTTTTCAGTTCGCTTAAAATATTTTCCACGCAATGAGTAGTTTTAGGAAATATTTTTTCAAAACTGCCCTGATGAAATTAGTCAACATTTTCGGCTAAGAGTTGAATTCTAAGAAAAATTTTAATTAAAATTTTCTATAATCAAATCAGCATTAACAATTTTATGGTCTTCACAAAATTTTCAAGAAACTCTTTTTCATGGTTTGAATATGTACTAAATACATACAGCCAGAATATTATTACTATACATTTTTTTTGTATCAAAAATTTTAACATTTCTTAATCACATCTCTCTCTACCAGTAAATAATTTCACATTTTTCGTTTTTTATGATGCTTCAATGCGCAATATTTTAGAGTTATTCTGCTGATAAACTCGTGCTAACATTAGAAACCTATTGAGAGGCTAAATTACAGATTATTCCCTGTAGGAAAAATTGAGAAAATTTTAATTGAAATCCTTTTAAACCAATTTTGAAAGTAAATTTATTTTTTATTAATGAGAATGTTAAAATTTCTCATGAATTTTTAAACCAGTTAGACAGTAATCCTTAAAATTAGTTTATTTAAAAAATTTTCTAACATATTTTTTTATTTAAAATAAATGTATGTTTTTCTCGCTGATGATATTTTTAGAAATTTTTCGATATTTTTACCAACTAATCCCTATCAAAGTGTTCTTAACGCACTGAAATAATGAAACAAATTTTCAACAGCGCATTAACTGCAAATTTAATAGCTGGCTAAGCACTTTCAGCTGCCACCGCTGCCCAGCGTTCCATTGTCACGTTTTTGTCAGCATTTAATGTTTTCAACCTACAGCTGCTATTCACCAAATCTGCTGGCATTTGTTGATGCAGCTGCCCGCATGGCGTGAGTTGTTGGTACATTCCGGTCAGTTGCTGACATTTCACATTCGGCTGAGATAATAGTTGTTTACATACAGTATCGTTTGTATCAATAGCACCCCCATTTCAAAGAGATATTGTTTGTCACTCATGTTTATTTATTTATTTTTAAGAATTTTCAATTAAAATACAGGTCATTCTCAAACAAAGCGCATATAAACCCAAGTTTAAAACTAAAAAAATGCCACAAATTTTCAACCAAATTTCAAACTTTTTTCTCAGAAGTGTTAGAATTTTTTTGAATAAACAGTTTTATAGCCCATTCAATTTTATTGTAACAATGTGCGAGTTGCAAGTGGTTAAAAATTATCGTTGATTTTTTAGAATTTTTTTTTGCCAAACGTGCTGCGGGTTTCTTCCATATAAAAATAAATTGCGTTTATTCGTTATATGAAAGCAAATGCAACAAAACAAATCTAGAAAATCAACAATAATTTTTAGCCACTTGAAACAATATCACTTTGAAATTGGGTGCTCTTGATATGACCGATACTGTACATACTTACATAAATTAACTATAAGGCTAAAGAATGCAAGAAAAAAATTGCGAATATTATGAAATATGTACGAAAATAGAAGTGGAAGGGCAAACGATTTTACATACCTGCAAACATATTTATACATTTTGTTATTAGTTAAATTTTTTTAATATTATAATTAATATATAATTTAATTAATAATTTTAAGTCTTGGATATGTTCAATCTTTGAGTATTTAATCAAGTGTAAAATTTTGTTCCACCTGCCGCTAGCTCACTGAGAGTTTTCCGATAGAAAAATATTGGGTTTTAAGAATTCTATACTATTTCTACGCAAAATTGTTTTTTCCCATTATAAAATACATAAACAACTTTGGGCGCTTTGAGCGACCTCTAAATATTTTTAGATTTGAAAAAAAAAATAGGCGTAGATATATTTTCCTTCGGTATAGAATAATCCTAGGGGGCGAGAGCATACAAATTCCGACTATACTTTTTCCCCACATACTTTTTTGGACCACCTTAATGTATATACAATATGTACTTAGTAGTTGGCACTTATTTATGAAATTTTTGCTCTTCTTCACGTTTCATCGTTGATTTTCTTTTTTGGCTTGTGTGCACACACGCGCTTTCCATTGGCTTGTCGTTACACATTAATCGTCAATTTGTTGTCATTTACCCTTAGATTGTTGACAATAACATATGCTGCTGTCTTTGTT
>NW_023458559.1:49690978-49691573 GCF_013731165.1 Rhagoletis pomonella
CATTTACCCTTAGATTGTTGACAATAACATATGCTGCTGTCTTTGTTGTTGTTGTAGGTATTATTTCCAGTACGGTTAGTGATTGTTATTGACATATACCATAATTTTTTTCTACGGGTTTTGTGTCGCCGACTGCCTCATTTTTTTTTTTGTGAAACCTACACTTCTCCGTTTTGTTCCTTTTGGGTGTCGGTTGTTTACATTTGATGCCAACAAGAAACGTCAGTAGCATTAAAATAATGACCTTTTAAATCTTTATTGTCCTTATTTATATGTATGTATGTATGTATATATTAAGTTCAACGAAAGTTTGTGAAAGATCTAAAAATAAGAGATTTCTGTAAAGATTTAAGTGCATCTGATGAGAGTAATTCCATACGACGAATTTTAAAGGAATACATATATGCTACTACATATGTATGTATGTATATGCAACTATTCAACTGATAATATTGGCATGAACATCTTTTTTTTTGAATACTTTGTAAACTCTCGTCAGCCAATCAAAAACTTGAATCTATTTATGCGATCGAAAAGCTTGTCGCCCAGGGACATGAGTAAAACTTTGACAATATCGTGGAGAATAGCGCAAATC
>NW_023458559.1:49691583-49696876 GCF_013731165.1 Rhagoletis pomonella
CGGTCGAAATGTCTCCTCAAGCTGAGCAGAGGGGACTTAGGCTAGGGATCAACCACAACGACTTCTTCAGAAGATGTTATGCGAATGTCGCGCACTTTGCAAAAGAAGACAAACGTTCTTGGGCTCAGAATTCTTCGAAGGTTTAACCAACATAGCCGAAGTAGGAATACGGTAACTCTTGAGTTTCGCAGACTCCACACGATGGTTGGAGTAGGAGGGTTCTAAAATCCCGAGTGGTATCACAACGGGCCTAGGTGTGCTAGTGCGATCACTGGCAGCTACTTCAACCTAACCTAACCTAACCTAACCTAAATTGCGGCTCTTTATAGCTAGTGAAGCAATTTTGAAACGTGTACACTTTCTTTGGTGAGAGTTGCTGATTTGAAGCCATCATATTAAGTTCCAAAATTCGTTTACTTTCCATCCAATACTGGCACCACATGCTTGCTGGAAAGGACATATGTAGCTTAAAATTCAAGTCGCATCTCCCGATAAATTAGGCGTCGAAGTTATAGAAAATATTTCCCAACCCTTGATTTTAATGCTCAAAGCCTTGAACCTGGATGGACCTAACTAAAGGTTTAAAAGATTTTTTTTTCGCGATTATAACCCTTAAGTGGAATGTAAAAAATTCAAACCACATATTTATTCACAAAATATTAATAAAAAAAATTCAAAATCAGTTGGATAACATCTTTAAAGATGACTGTGAATCATGCCAATCCTGCCTTCAATCGTTTTACAATAATTTCAAATTAAAATACTTAACCCATAAAATGACACCTTAAAGTGGGCAAATCAACAATTAAACGAATGCACTAAAGCTGATCGCAATAAATCAATATCAATAACTGTACCACCTAAGCATTTTACAAAGCCAAGGTAGCAGAGAGAGGGAGATAGCGACATGAAAAATAAATAAATTCCATCGAGTCAGCGAATTCGCTTTGGTACTGTGTCAATGGCGTCAGCTATGTATGCATAAAGCTTTCATGCATTCTTTGCTGCACATAGGAACCGACATCCACAAAGCCAACAACAAAAGGAAAACATTGTTCTAAACATGCAATTTACCTATGAATGAATACATGGCGAGCAGATGCAAAATAAAAAAGGGAAATCGAATCTAAGTGATAATTAACCAATGCAATGTGAAATATGTTTAAAAATAGCAATGATTTTTTTCATATTTTCTGCCTTCAAATAGGCGCCTATACTCATTGTCTAATTGCCGTTGTCGCGCCCTTAAATTTGTAAAAAAAAAAAATAAACGGAAAACATTTCTGTGTTCGTACGGAATAGTAGCTTATGTCGAAAGGCTGGCTTTAGTATAATGCGACATTCCCTTTATTTTTTAAACGACAAGGAATTTTTTGATGAGACTTAATAAGAATATTGACTTGCTAGTGTCGGAACTATTTCTTGCACATTTATTTGGCAAAAGTTCTTCAACGGCTCGGCGCCAGTGAATCATTCACAAACGTATGCTGCGAATGCAGCATTATACTAAAGCCAGCCTTTCGACATAAGCTACTATTTCGTACGAAAACAGAATTAAATTCGCTCGCGCTTGTTTACATTTTATTGTGTAATGTTATTTTTTTGAAAACAGGAATTATTTATTATTGGCTGCCATTTGATTTACTATAAAGCTTCCGTGACAACGCTGCATGTTTCTGGACATATGACGCGCAAAAATTGGCTAAATTTGCGCATTTCCATTGACTCAATAGACATTGTTATATAAGTACACATTCTTCTACATTAGACCGTGCCAACTTACAAGCAAAAAAAAAAAAAATTCGCCGTACACCCCTGAGTCTAAGGTATTCTTGTAAGGCAAAATCTAAAAAAAAAATAATTATTTATTTGGCGAACGTGGTAGGGGTGTTCGATGTTCTTGTTTCGAGGGGACTTTTTTTTGCTCTAAAACTCATTGACGAAATTAGCCCGCTTCTTCAGTTCCTACCACATTAACGCAAACTCCTAATTCCAGTAAATGAAAGCTCGCCGAAAATCATTAAACATTTGCTAATGAAGTATGTATTTCGATTATTCCAGTATAACTATTTAACAAACAAATTATTGCCGAATTTACATATGAAGGTGTCACCAAAAAATGCAAAAAAAGCTTCATAGGTTCCACAACAAAATTTTAGTTTTCGAAATTGCTTTGCAAAAATAGTTTAAAGTCAGTGGTACGTTTTTTTTTTGTTTGCAAGGCGGTACGGTCTAATGTACATACATACATGCAAAGCTATAGAAGCCAATTTGTCAAATAAACAAACAAATCGAAATGCCCTGAACGGTTGTGAAGCGAGCAGAAGCCATGCATATATGAAAGAACTGTACGTATTCGATAGCACTTACGGCGCGTTTACATTGGACAATGCTGTCAAGACAATAAAGAAATACGTATTAGTTGTCGAAAACGCTGATAATTGTCTCCAAGGTGTAGGCGTCCTGACAATAGTTTAGACAATTCATTTTAAGCAAAATGTCGAATGCATTTCGCTCGGGCTATTTGAGCTAAAAACTATAAAAAAAGGAGAGACAAAATTACATACACATCAGCGTCTCTTTGATTATTATAGTTATTTTGTTATTCTTTCTTGCACAAGACGTCAAAATTATTGTCTGCATAAGTGAAATCATTGTCCGATTTACTGTATTCAAAATAATCAAGACAGTGATTGAGACAATTGAAGAAGTATGCATGTATTAGTGAAAAGGTGGGCATGTATTGATACTGTCATGACCAGGGTTGCCACTTTGGTAAATTGTTACCAAAATTGGTAGAAAAAATTTGGGTTGGTAAAAAGGTAAATTTTTTCTCATTTTGGTAGATTTTTGATGAACTTTCCGTTCCCGATTTATTTTTCGTAGTTATCTTTAAATATATTATAAATTTATTTGCATACTTTTTATATAATTACATACGTATAAATGTATATCGATATAAGGCGAACATATCGCGCTCCATTCAAAACTAATTTTACTGGAATTCCGAGGAGCTTTTGAATGCCTAAATATTTTAAATGATTATTTAAATATAAAGAAAAAATTTACAGGTATGTAATTACGCACCATGATTGTTCGCAACAAGAATTAAATCAACGCCATTTTTTATCAATGGAAAAAAAATAAAAAAAATCAATGAGAATTTTAAGCAGCACATTTTGGCTATTGTTCTAAAAATTCTGAGTAAAAAATTCGAAATTTAGACGAAAATTTTTGGAATTTTTCTATATGTTGTATATAGTTTGAATCCTCGATTTTTATGGATTTAGTTAAAGCAACAAAAAATTTTTACTCGAAAAATATTGCGAATATTAAAAAAAAATCACTTTTTTGAGTCACTGTATTTGTCTATAATAACTCGAGTTAAAGTTTTTCAAATAATAAAGTTTCATTGTTGCCTTTAGTTTCATCACTTCCGCTTTTGGTTGAAGGAAACTGAGAATATGCCAATAATACGACCCAAATACCGTATAACTAGTTAAATAAAAAGTTCTTAAAAACAATTTTAATTCTTATTGAAATAATAAAAATAAAAAATAAAAAAACTAAAGTTTTAATTAAAATAAATAAAAAAATAATAAAACTATAGTTTTTATTAAAATAATTATAAAAAAGTTATTGGTAGATATTTCCCACATTTGGTAGATTTTTTTCAAGTCGATGGTAAATATTTTTTTTCGTCAGTGGCAACCCTGGTCATGACTGTATTGTCTGGTGCAAATCCTAAGTTATGTATGTACATTAGGGTGCTAACCCTATCCACTAATTTCCTTTCTTTTTGTAAGAAATATTATTGCCTATTTTTATAGCTTTTTAAAAAATCATTTTAGGCCAGCAAATACGGTTTTGTAGATTTATCAGTTTTTGAATGACTATTTTTCATTCGATTTTAAAGATCGAACATTTTGTGAGAAGAGCGTGTATATATAGGCCTTTAAAATGATCTATTGTCAGACTGCCGAGATCTTTCATCGGACAAATAAAAAAAAAACATTTTTTCTTATTTTTTTAAGTTTTGGCTATCACTTATTTGCGCAATTTCAAAATATGTAGTACTATCTTAAATTAAATCTCTTTTAAAATAAATTGATACTCATTTATTGCTATCGCATAAAAATTGTCGATGTTAGGTAACTTATCTTAAATACGGCCTAGAATTTATATTGTGTATGTACTGGACTTTCAGATTTTTTGAGCAGTGTGCCTAAGGAATTCAGCAATATTTTTTTAAATTGAGTGAAAACTAGTCATCCCAAAATTGATAAATCTACAAAACTGTACTTTCTGAGCTAAAATGACAAGTCGCGACCTCTAAATGATTTTTGAAATATCAATAAAAAAAGTAATATTTTTTCTCATAAAAAGGGAAGGAAATTGAATTAAAAAAAAAAATCGATGGGAACCCTAATGTACATACATACAAATAAAAAAAAACAGACTGTTCTTACATTCAGTTTTCTTTGAAATCGTATTTCATAACATTCGCTCTACGGTTACGAACTCCTTATCCAATTCCAAATTCCGATTACAATTTCGTTTTCGTTTTGATTTTCATTTCATATTTGCATATTAGGACGTTGATTGCGTGAATCTCGTTGTTTTTGCAAGTCGGCTAGTACCCTGTTAGAAAATTCAGTAGTACTATACTGTTGTGTTTGAAACTATGACTATTAGGCCAATAGATTTAGTGCGATTCTGAAATTGTTTCGAAAAAAGCTAAAGTCTAAATACATCAAAAATATATAAAAAAATATCCTATAGCAGACAAATAAGTGAGTAAAAAAATTTTTGGAAGTCAACTTTTTAATTATTGTATTGATCGATATAAAGTTCGATTAATCAAGGCCTACAGAATCGATTTCTCGTGATTTTTTCTAAGCGGCTCACTTCTTTATTAATTTCTTATGAACGGAGAATCCAAATTGAATTTCCTTCTGTATTAGCTAATTTTTTTTATTAATATTTCTCCGAAAAAAGCTCCGATTATTATGGTCGAGACAGAAAATTCTTGAACATGATTAAATTTGATGCTTTTATGTGATCTTAAAGCGAATGAGTTCTTCTTTAATTCGTCTAGATATCGTTTATCATATTTGAGTCGAAAACTATTTGCGCATATAATTTTTCACAACATATATAACAATTGTTATTTTAATTTTTCTCCACCAGATTTTTATAAATATAGGGTTAATACGGCAACAAAAAACATTAAAATACAATTTCTGAACTTTGTGCAAAACTTAAGAAAATTCAATAAATTACCATGCGAATT
>NW_023458559.1:49696976-49706581 GCF_013731165.1 Rhagoletis pomonella
CATTTACCCTTAGATTGTTGACAATAACATATGCTGCTGTCTTTGTTATTGTTGTAGGTATTATTTCCAGTACGGTTAGTGATTGTTATTGACATATTCCTTAATTTTTTTCTATGGGTTTTGTGTCGCCGACTGCCTCATTTTTTTTTTTGAAACCTACACTTCTCCGTTTTGTTCCTTTTGAGTGTCAGTTGTTTACATTTGATGCCAACAAGAAACGTCAGTAGCATTAAAATAATGACCTTTTAAGTCTTTTATTGTCCTTAATTATATGTATGTATGTATATATTAAGTTCAACGAAAGTTTGTGAAAGATCTAAAAATAAGAGATTTCTGTAAAGATTTAAGTGCGTCTGATGAGAGTAATTCTATACGACGAATTTTAAAGGTATACATATATGCAACTACATACATATGTATATGCAACTATTCAACTGATAATATCGGCATGAACATCTTTTTTTTTTTTTGAATACTTTGTAATCTCTCGTCAGCCAATCAAAAACTTGAATCTATTTATCAGTTACAAAAGTTATTATACAATATTGAGAAATATGACTTTCTGTTTCGAGTACTTAGTCCTAACTACCTAGGATAAATATATAGATAAATGCACGGGTATGTCATAATAAGAGACACTGAGGCTGCGGGAACTATCCGGCTGGCGAGCCACTCAGGATGGCCACACTGCAATCTTAAAGAACATAGATATACCGGGCTCGAATTACTGTGTACCATGTCCAAACTTCATAAAGAGGAATAGGGTTTCTATTCCAGATAGAGAATTTTTGTCAGAAGGGACTCCTGATGATAAGGGATCACTTCACTCTTACACCGATGGTTCTAAACTTGAGGGCATGGCAGGAGGGGGGGAGGGGACCTAATCAGGCCGACTGGGGCTGGAAAAATCATTTCGCCTACCCGACAATTGCAGCGTCTTTCAGGCTGAGGTCGATGCCATACAGGAGGCGATTGACGTGCAGGAGAAGCAATATGTAACAATATCTGCATCTACTCAGACAGTCAAGCGGCACTAAAAGTGCAGTTCAAGAACTGTAGTGTGCTGCCGCAGGTCTCTGAAAGAAGAAGGCTGAGCAGTACGCTCTTCACTTGGTATGGGTGCGAGGGCATCAAAACACACCAGGCAAAGAAAAGACAGACGAAATTGCAAGAGAGGGCACATCCGTTCCACTTTCGCAAATTCCGTAAGGGTTTAGGTATGTCGCTCGCTACCTGTAAGCTCATTTTAAGGGACTTATCTGTTAAACAGGCAAAGCACAGGTGGATTAGTCTCACAACTTGCAGCAACACAAAGCTTATGTGGCCAAAATGGAACGAGAAGCGGTCGAAATGTCTCCTCAAGCTGAGCAGAGGGGACTTAGGTACAGCCATGGGCCTGCTTACATGCCATGTTGCCATTGGAAGGCACGCGGATAGGCTAGGGTTCCCCCACAACGACTTCTTCAGAAGATGTTATGCGAATGACGCGCACTTTGCAAAAGTAGACAAAAGTTCTTGGGCTTAGAATTCTTCGAAGGTTTAACCAACATAGCCGAAGTAGGAATACGGCAACTATTAAGTTTTGCAGACTCCACACGATGGTTGGAGTAGGAGGGTTCTAAAGTCCCGAGTGGTATCACAACGGGCCCAAAATCTTTAGGGCCTAGGTGTGCTAGTGCGATCACTGGCAGCTACTTCAACCTAACCTAACCTAACCTTAATTGCGCCTCTTTATAGTTAGTGAAGCAATTTTGAAGCATGTAAACTTTCTTTGGTGAGAGTTGCTGATTTGAAGCCATCATATTTAGTTCCAAAATTTGTTTACTTTCCATCCAACACTGGCACCACATGCCTGCTGGAAAGGACATATGTATGTAGCTTAAAATTCAAGTCGCATCTCCCGGGAAATTAGGCGTCGAAGTTATAGAAAATATTTCCCAACCCTTGATTTTAATGCTCAAAGCCTTGAAGTGGATTTAATTGCGATGCAGTTGCGCCAAGAAGACAATTTAACTAAAGTTTTAAAAGATTTTTTTTTTCGCAATTATAACCCTTAAGTGGAATGTAAAAAATGCAAACAACATATTTATTTACAAAATATTAATAAAAAGATTTCAAAATCAGTTGGATAACATCTTTAAAGATGACTGTGAATCATGCCAACCTGCCTTCAATCGTTTTACAATAATTTCAAATTAAAATACTTAACCCATAAAATGACACTTTAAAGTGGGCAAATCAACAATTAAACGAATGCACTAAAGTTGATCGCAATAAATCAATATCAATAACTGTACCACCTAAGTATTTTACAAAGTCAAGGTAGCAGAGCAAGGGAGATAGCGATATGAAAAATAAATAAATTCCATCGAGTCAGCGAATTCGCTTTGGTAATGTGTCAATGGCGGCAGCTATGTATGCATAAAGCTTTCATGCATTCTTTGCTGCACATAGGAACCGACATGCACAAAGCCAACAACAAAAGGAAAACATTGTTCTAAACATGCAATTTACCCATGAATGAATATATGTATGGCGAGCAGATGCAAAATAAAAAAGGGAAATCGAATCTAAGTGATAATTAAGCAATGCAATGTGAAATATGTTTAAAAATAGCAATGATTTTTTCATGTTTTCTGCCTTCAAATAGGCGCCTATGCTCATTGTCTTATTGCCGTTGTCGAGCCCTTAAATTTGTAAAAAAAATAAACGGAAAATATTTCTGTGTTCGTATGGAATAGTGGCTTATGTATGTCGGGAAGCTGGCTTTAGTATAATGCGGTATTCCCTTTATTTTTTAAACGACAAGGAATTTTTTGATGAGACTTAATAAGAATATTGACTTGCTAGTGTCGGAAGTATTTCTTGCACATTTATTTGGCAAAAGTTCTTCAACGGCTCGGCGCCAGTGAATCATTCGCAATCGCATGCTGCGAATGCAGCATTTTACTAAAGCCAGCCTTTCGACATAAGCTACTATTCCATACGAACACAGAACTAAATTCGCTCGCGCTTATTTACATTTTACTGTGTAATGTTATTTTTTTGAAAACACGAATTATTTATTATTGGCTGCCATTTGATTTATAAAGCTTCCGTGACAACGCTGCATGTTTCTGGGCATATGACGTGCAAAAATTGGCTAAATTTGCGCATTTCTATTGACTCAATAGGCATTGTAAGTACACATTCTTCTACATTAGACCGTGCCAACTTACAAGCAACAAAAAAAAAAAAAAAATCGCCGTACACCCCTGTGTCTAAGGTATTCTTGAAAAGCAAATTATAAAAAAAAAATAATTTATTTGGCGAACGTGGTAGGGGTGTTCGGCATTCATAGTCGGATCTTAAAGTATTGTATATCGATGTTCTTGTTTCGAGGAGAAGATTTTGTACGTATTCGATAGCAATTACTGCGCGTTTACATTAGACAATGCTGTCAAGACGGGTGCCAATCGATTTTTTTTTTTGAATTTTCAAGACCCTACCCACTAATTTCTTTTCTTTTTATAAGAAATATTATTGCCTATTTTTATAGATTTTTAAAAAATCATTTTAGGCCAGAAACTACGGTTTTGTAGATTTATCAGTTTATGAATGATTATTTTTTCATTAGATTTAAAAGATCGAACATTTTGTGAGAGGAGGGTGTATATATAGGCCTTTAAAATGGTCTATTGTCCGATTGCCGAGATCTTTCATCGGGCAAATAAAAAAAACAAACATTTTTTCTTATTTTTTTAAGTTTTGGCCATCACTTATTTCCGCAATTTCAAAATATGTAGTACTATCTAAAATTGAATCTATTTTGAAATAAACTGATCCTCATTTATTGCTATCGCATAAAAATTGTCGATGTTAGGCAACTTCTCTTAAATACGACCTAGAATTTATATTGTGTATGTACCGGACTTTCAGATTTTTTGAGCAGTGTGGCTAAGGAATTCATCAATATTTCTTTAAAATTGAATGAAAACTAGTCATCCAAAAATTGATAAATCTACAAAACTGTACTTTCTGACCTAAAATGAGAAGTCGCGACCTCTAAATGATTTTTGAAATGTCAATAAAAAAGGCAATAATATTTCTCATAAAAAGGGAAGGAAATTAGGGGGCAGGTTCTTGAATTAAAAAAAAAAAAAATTCGATGGGAACCCTAATGTACATACATACAAATTAATAAAAATGTTGTATCGGTAAAGCTTCTTTCGCTACCACTACTCAAAAGCACCAACCTTCCCCACAGACTGTTCTTACATTCAGTTTTCTTTGAAATCGTATTTCATAACATTCGCTTTACGGTTACGAATTCCTATTCCAATTCCAATTCCAATTACAATTTCGTTTTCGTTTTGATTTTCATTTCATATTTGCATATTAGGACGTTGATTGCGTGAATCTCGTTGTTTTTGCAAGTCGGCAAGTACCCTGTTAGAAAATTCAGTAGTACAATACTGTTGTGTTTTCAGCGAACTTGAAACTATGACTACCAGACGTGCCTACTTTTATAAAACTATGTAACTTAATTAGTGTAATATTTCATATTGCTCTAATAATAATAAAAACAATTCGAGAATTTAAATTTTCCACAAAATTTATTTGTATGAGTAATATTTCGCTCCCTTGTTTTTTTTAATAATTCAAAATAAATAATTTTAAAGTTCGTTACATGGGCCCTAGTACGATTTTCGGTAGTTCGAAGCCAATAGATTTATTGCGATTCTGAAATTGTTTCGAAAAAAGCTAAAATCTAAATACATCAAAAAATATATACAAAAAAATATCCTATAGCAGATAAATAAGTGAGTCAGAAAATTTTTCGGAAGTCAACTTTTTAATTCTTGTATTGATCGAAATAAAGTTCGATTAATCAAGGCCTACAGAATCGATTTCTCGTGATTTTTTCTAAGCGGCTCACTTCTTAATTCATTTCTTATGAACGGGGAATCCAAATTGAATTTTTTTCTGTATTAGCTAATTTTTTTTTTTATTAATATTACTCCGAAAAAAGCTCCGATTATTATGGTCGAAACAGAAAATTCTTGAAAACGATTAAATTTGATGCTTTTATGTGATCTTAAAGCGAATGACTTCCTCTTTAATTCGTCCAGATATCATTTATCGTATGTGAATCGAAAATGAAAATTCACCTATGTATGTATGTACACTCACGGTCAAAACTATTTGCGCATATAATTTTTCACAACATATACAAAAATTGTTATTTTAATTTTTTTTTCACCAGATTTTTATAAATATATGATTAATACGGCAACAAAAAACATAAAAATACAATTTCTAAACTTTGTGCAAAACTTAAGAAAATTCAATAAATTACCATGCGAATTTCCAGCTTTTTAATCAGATTTTTCTGAATTTGGAATGAAACGTGCACCTTATTTTACAAAAATTTAATAGGCTACAAAACTACATACTCTAATTCTAAAAAAATCTGATCAAAAATTTGAAAATTTGCATGACAATTTATTGAATTTTACTGAGTTTTGCACAAAGTTTTGAAAGTTCGTTTCTATGTTTTTTTTGTTGTAGTATTAACAATATTTTTATAAAAAACTAACGAAATCAAATTAAAATTATTGCATTTGTTATGAAAAATTCTCTGGGCGAATACTTTTAGAGGGTACAAAAATTTTCGTTTGTAAAATTTACACACATATGTATTCTGCAAGCTGGTTGTATATTTTTAAATTTTGAGTTGATCAAATTGAAAATCGATTAATCGAGACTAACAAAATAGAGTTTTTACGATTTATAATATGAGTGGCAGACAAACAAAAAATGTTATATTTTTTAAATCAAATTCGAGAAACCTCTTAATGCGAATTCAAAGCAAAAATTGACATCAAACTTTTCAGGCGTTCCGTGCTTTCCAGGCATTCAGCGCTCTATTCAGATGAAAATTTTTATATATTGGCGTGAGCGCTGAAAGCCACAAAGCGAGAAAAGCTTGGTGTGGAGCAATTGACAATTTTCCTTACAGGGTACTACACATAAAGCTTCGTTTGTACTTTTATGTGGTTGCAGACGAAATTGCGCTTTGTATTTTGTTTTTCTAAGTTTTCACAAGTTATTTATTTATTACGATAAAGATTTTTGTTTTAATTTTCTGGTGATTTACATTGCAACAACATTTTTCAATAACAACAAATAGGAGAGTGCAGTGGAGCATAAAGAAATTGTAAAATAACAAAAACACCTTTCAGACACGCGCCAGAATTTGTTTACAAATCTTATACAGCTGCCGTGACCTACCTACTACCTCCCCCTTTAGAGCCTAATTCACAAGAGGTATACAAAATTATAGCGCACTGGGAGAAATTGTTATAGTGTTAAGTTTAATAAATTTGCATGGAGATATCAAAATTTTAGTAGTACATATCAAGTATTTCACTGCGATATCTACAACAGCGATGGCCAATGCGAAGCTCACGTGCAGAACCTTTAGTTCTCTATACATTCATTTTATATAGAGTCGAACAGGAAAAATTCATTGGGAACTACATAGGTTCATACTGTAGAGTGAATGGCCAAATTCTGTAAGCCCCATAGCTTTTGAAGCATCCGTCACAACCCGACACAACGGGTGCGTTGTCGAGCGCAGTACTTGCCATGACTGCCGCACGTGCCCCGTTCGTTACTTACTTAAATTATCGTATTTTCGGCTGTTATTAACAGTTCCTTTCGGAAAGCAGTAAATTAATAAAATTGGGCGCCGACCCTTACACTTTGAATTTCTTTGGAGGCCCTCATCCTTTTTTACCACTGCTTATAGACTCTTGCTTGTACTCTGGATCACGCTCACGTTTTCAGGCTTTATCAGCGGTCACAATCCGATCGATCCTACTCTAACAAGGAGAAATTATTCTTAAGAAACTCCACTAGCCAGGTCTAAGGTCAGTTAATCAAGCCATAAATATGTATGTATATGGGGCGTTCCATACCAAAACGGACGGGGTTCACGCTTCATGTGTTCGATTTGTTTCAAATTTTTAGGGTTGATGCATAAGCATAAATAATAAATAAATATGAAATTTGAGCTTGATTAATACATTTTTAAAAACTTTACAGCACAAAAACAAAAAAAAATCGATTTAATAGTTTTCCAAATATCTCGAGAATGGAGCGAGGGAAAAATTTGAAAAAAATCACACATACACACATCAAAATTCTCTATGAAAAGAAGTGTTAGGTGTAAGTTAAGTGTAGTATGTATTATGGGATGCACTCTACAATAATTTGAGTTAGGAATTTTTTTTACACCGAAGTTGAATAAAATGAGACCATAACAAATTTACAATTTTTTTAATTTTTTTAGAATTTTTTTGAGTATGCAGTCTTGTAGCCCATTAAATTTTAGTATAATAAAGTGCAAGTTTTAAGCGATTGCAAAACTGGCGTTATTTTAATTTTCTTTGAAAATGGTTTTGCGTATTTTCCTCCATAAGAAAAAAGTGCAAAAAGCCGTCAGCATAACAAATATTAAAAATCAACGCATTTTGCAGTTTCTTAAAACTTGCACTTCATTATACTAAAATTTATGGGGCTACAAGACTGCAAAATCAAAAAAAAAAAAAAAAAATTTTAAATTTGTTATGTTCTGATTTTACTTAACTTCGGTGTAAAAAAAAATTCATAACTCAAATTATTGTAGAGTGCACCCGGTAATACTACACTTAAATATTGCGCAATACTCAGAGCAACCATTGTGATTTTTTTAAATTTTCTTGAGATGGGATATTTTCAAAAACAAATTTTTTTTTATAAAAAAATTTGTACGTGAAAAATTTTTTAAGGAAAAACATTTTTTAAATATTTCTTTTCATAGAGAATTTTGATGTGTTTATGTGTGATTTTTAAAAATTTTTTTTTTCGCTCCGTTTTCGAGATATTTGGAAAACTATTAAATCGATTTGTTTTTGTTTTTGTGCTGTAAAGTTTTTAAAAATGTATTAATCAAGCTCAAATTTCATATTCATTTTTGAACTCGGACTTAATCCGGATCAACTGCAATTAATTCCCGAGTTGATCCGGATTAACGCTGCCGTCTGTTTATGCTTTTACGAGACAAAGTATTTACCATGTAGTGAAAAATATCGATAAATTTGGTATTAGCAACAATGCATATTAGGAATTGACAAATGTATAAATAGTAGTACATTGTTAACGCTTTATAATATATTGCTAATGGTGTCGATAAATATCGAAAGACATTGTCAAATATCTATATCGATAAATTTATGCGACGAATATGTCGATACTGTAATCGCTTAATGATACAGTGATATTAAAAAAAAATATCGATAAAAAGTAAATATCGTTAAAATCGGCATGACACGTAACGATAGGCTGGGTCGATTTTGTATGGGGGAAAATAAAAGTCATTTGACCGCATTGTAATAGTAATTATATGATGTCTTATATCTAAGCCAATTGTTATTGCCCACGAAAGATTTATTTAAAACTTATCTTTAGCCCGCGCAATTGAATCAAAGTGTTTGAATTTTGAAAATAGGACTTTGGCTTGTAATATCTATGGAATGCGTTATTGTTATAAACATGACGATATATCAAATTAAGGGCTATTAAATTTAGAACCTCACGTTCATTTATCATTTTTCAATAAGTCTACACGTTTTTAAGATATTAAAATAAAAAATAAGAAAACTATGATTTTCCCTTATGAATTTTCAATTCTTCATTACTTCAGCAACCAAGTGAAAAATACAAAAAAGTGAGACGAGATTTATTTCAAACCTTTTAATGTTTATATAATATTAAAATGACCATGGACTTGGTCACGCCGATTTGGTCAGTTTTCAAGATCGTGGTGCATGAATGTATTGTCAAAGATTAGGAATCGTCCGACAAGTTAATAGTAGTTTAAAACATATAAGTATTTACATACATTACAATTAGGGTGAGAAACGCCCATTTTAAGTCCATTTTTGCCGTCTTGAAAACTGGTGCGGAATGGTTTCATTAGTCGCCGCAGAAGCACATTTTTCGCGGTTTCTAAATTTGTCGTTATATGAAAGTAGGGGACGTGCAATAAGTGTTTAGATATACATAAATATTTTAGTTAATTCCATTATGTGAAAAAGTGCCTGTAAGTAAATGCAATAGTCTTTAACATATCCTCGGAAATCCTTTTGCGGACTCTCCAATTGGACGATATTGCATTGCATTCAGCTTGAACGAAAAAAGTCACCCCTTGGCACACTTTTCTGTAATCCGGTTCTTTTATTTAAAGGTTATTTATACAATTTATTTATTTATTTATTTATTTATTTATTTAAGAAATGAGGTTGTACCTGTAAGACTCAGTCTTTTGTAGTACATCAACAGCTTTCAATTACAAAATTAAAACGCAAAATCGTCTGATACAGACTTATCTTAAAACTAACGTAAAAAAATAATAGCAATAAATTTAAATACAAACAGTTATCTTAAATTAAAAAATAAAATAAAAAATAACAATTAAATAAAAGTAAGATTAAATAGTAGTCATTTAATAGTCACTCATTGCAGTTGGGAAACCCAAAAAGAAAAACACAAAGCAAAAAAAAAAAAAAAAAAAAAAAAAA
>NW_023458559.1:49706681-49712440 GCF_013731165.1 Rhagoletis pomonella
TTCCATATAAAAAAATCGCTGATATCTTGTATGGAAAATGCCTATAGCCGCAGTCAAATTATTGAAAATCAACACGATTTCAAAGTGGTAAATTATATATTTTTAATCTGAGTAAAAAGTTTAAAATTTTGATGAAAATTCGTTAAATTTTGCTGAATTTCGTATACAGTTTGAAACTTTGATGTATATATATGGTTTTTTTTTCCATACATGAGCCATATTTTGTACAAAAATAACAAAAGAATTAAAGCTTGCAAAACATTTTAAATATAAAAAAAAAAACAAGGATGTGCGCAGATATAATGGAGTGAGCGTATATGTAATCTATACATATTTAAGCTAACATATATGTAAAAAAAAATCTTGCCATCAAGTAGCCACTAGTTCTATATCCAATGATCTTAGTCCCCAAAAGCCCTGTCTATAAATATTTTATAAATGTAAGAGGCTGCCGCAGGCCTATCATATATGTAGCTAATTTGAAACTTTATTGTTCTAGCAATCAATTTGCGAAACAATTTCAACACCGACTGCCCAACTTTTCCGATGCCAGTGAACTCTAGTGAATAAATTAGAAAGAACAAACTGGTACAAGCGATGATTCACCAAGCAATAAAACGCTTGTGACTCACGAACTTTGTATTTCGTTATTTTGGGAGAAAGAATGTAAGCACAAGCACGAAAATTTACACAAGCATGTACAATGTTAGCTATTGGAGTGCTTAAAAGAATGGCGAACTACATATAAACTACTGAAAACTATTAAGAGCTTATGCTTGGCATTCAAAAGCAGCGTAGGCTTTCCAACAAAAGCCATGTAAAACGCCTAAATGTATGCATGAAATTCTTAGTACATGTATAGGCATATGCCCACAAGCTTCATACACACACACATACATACTTTTTAATTAAATCTCACACAACAAACAACCAGTTTCAAGGACAAACTGCTGCCGAGCTAAAAAGGAGGCAAATATGATGAGCTCTTTCAACTGACAGTTCAACAACAGACAGTCAGGCAGTGTAAAACTTTTTTCTTTTGCGCACATCCTTATGCCGTACATTCTCTGCGTTCACTGCCACAATTTCAATGAAGGTCAACCGAAAAACGAATAAATGCCAGTGTAATAAAGCGGAAACAAATTTAACAAAAGTGGAGACTTGCAAGTTAAAAAGCGAAAAAGTCAGGTGAAAGGCTATGACGACTAACTTAATGCACAAAAGACAAATAAAAAAAAAACAGTGGCAAATAATGAAATAAAAGTGAAAAGGATACGAGCAACAACTAAGCGTGTTGAAAGCAGGGCAACTATTCAACGTCACTGAGGTGGGCAAAAGCCAATGACGACAATGAGCATGCCAACATCCATATTATGAGTCTGACTAATAAACAACTAACTTTACGAGCTCAATTGTGTTATAAAGTAGTTTATTTGACGCCTGCCGCTTTGCCAGGCTCAGCGGTCTCGGCACAATATACAACCGGATGTTCGGCCTTTCAGGCATGTTGAGAAAATGAGCCACTTGGTAAATACAATGCAGCCAATGTTGATTCAGATTAGAGAGGGGCAAAACACGTGATTTTCTACGTGACACGTCGTGTCACACTTTTTCAAGCGTGAGCGTTAGCGGTTTTGAGGGAAGAATCACGTAACTTCTGTGATCGTGCGTGACAGAAATTTTTGCTGGCGTGAGCGCGCGTGAGTTAGATTTTCCGTCAATCACGTAATTTTCACATATAGAGCCCTAACCGCCAAAAAGATGTAAGAGACATATTTTTTTTTTGAAAATTTTCTTTTTGATAAATAAAAAATGTTGGTGGAGCATCTAGATGCTGTCGCTTACATCTTTTTGGCGCTTAGGGCTCGATATGTATCTATTAGGGGTGTTAATTTTTTCGCTATTAACAATCCCGGGATTTTCGGGATGTTGTTATCACAATCCCGGGATTTAGATATTCATTACTTTTCAACAGCTTAAATCGAAAAAAATTGCTTCTATCCCTTCTCCATAAAATAAATTATAAATAAATGGGTTTGAAACCTACTTTTTTATTTAAAGTGGCGTTTTTGTTTTTTCTCTTTGTTGTCAGGATTTATTTTAAAGGACTTTGTAATTTCAAAAATATGATTAATTCCAAAAATTATTTAAAAAATTCAATGCAATGTGGAATAAAAATATGGGTGCCAAATGAAAGAGGAAATTTCTTTAGAATTAAAAAAAATTATAATTTTTTGGATTCACAAGGACGAATAGGTATTTTTTAAGCTGATAAAGTTAAAAGGACGAAATTCGAGGATGCTATCGAGTTTATATAAGTCCTTAACATAAAATTTTTTTTAAAACAAATATTGCGAAATACCAGGGACAAAATTTTAAAAGGACATTTTCAATACTTATCAGATAATACTTATGCACCAAAAAATTAAATCTGAATAAATTCTGCAGAATTTCCTCTTTAATTTGATACCCATACTTCTTCTCTAAGCATATTTCCCTGAATTTTTTAAATCATTTTGAAATTACTTACGTCAGGGTGAAAAACTAAAAACGCAATTTTACTATATTTGGCCCATCGTTTTACGAATATATTGATTTTTGTGTGTAAAAATTTACTATCGCACTGTGTTATATGTATAATGAGCTAGACATTTATAAAAAAATATGAATTATTAATAAAAAAAAATAAATATAGCCAATTCTGGTCAAGAAAAGGAGTTTTTATTATTGCCATCAGTGTAAATTACAAATCCCGAAAATCCCGTGATTATTTGCCCGGAATCCCGGGATCCGGAATTAATATTCCTAGTATATATGCATTTGTCAATATTCCAAAAAAATAAAATCGTGAACTATGTACTACTTTTATTTAACTTATTTACTATTTACTATATATACTTTTGACGAATTCAAAGGTACAATAGATGAATCTGCCGAAACAGTTTTTTGAAGACATCAATGCGGTAATACAGATTTATTTGAAAAAATGAGAAAACAAAAGTTGTGAAGATGCGATGTTTTGAAATTTTGAGAGAAAGCTAAAGATTTTCCTTTTCTTAGAAGTCTTTCAAGGCAAATTTTAAACATACCAGCTAGCTCAGCAACTATTGAAGAGTTTTTTCTGTGTCAGGCAGAATTTAATAAAGTGGTGTTAGCCGTATATAAGTAAAAAAAATACACTATGTAACAAATTGTACAAACACAAGAACAGTATGAATTTCAACAAACACATCATTTTGACGGTATGGTCTCCACGGCGAAAAATTGAGCTGTCGCCCCAACACCACCTTACTAAATTCGCCTTGGACGTACACGATTGTACAGCAAAATATTATTTTTAATTTAATTTTATTTTAAAATTACATTGAAGAAATATTGATGTGAATTCTTTTCTATGATATTTCTAAAAAAAAATTAATAGTGCGTTCATCGCAGACAAGGCTTTTGGCCAAGCTTTTGTTACAATGCTTATGCGATAAAGCCTATTTTTATGAAATGCTATTTATATAAATAAAGTTTCAATTTGAAAACAAAAAAAAATCTGTGAAAAAGCGTGCGTGAGCGGGCGTGATTTAAAAAACTAGGCATCGTGAGCGTGTGTGAACGTGACTGAAAAAAATATATCAGAACATGAGTGTGCGGGATTTACACAACCATCAACGTGAGCGTGCGTGAACGTGAGCCAAAATCATTCACGCGCCCATCTCTAACTCGGATGGCATTGGGTAGATGTATACCCAGTGAGAATGTATAATGTAATTTTTTCAAGGAATAGGGAACCTACGGTGGTCGTCCAACAATTATGGACCTTTTTTTTCTCCGGAACTAGGAATAGCCTTTCTACATTTTTGGTTATATCTTCAGCATTTACAGTCGGATCTTAAAGTATAAAATATCGATGTCCTGTCTTTAGGAGACAAATTTTTTGTACCATAGTTCATTAGGCTCAATTACTCCGTTCTAGTACTTACCGACCAGAAATCAGTTCCTACTACCCCAACGTGCTACCTTAGTGTCAGTTAATTAAAGCTCGCCAAAAATCACGAAACTTTTGCTAAGGAAATATTTCGATTCGAAGGCAATTTCAATTTATTTGGCCGAACGTAGGACCCCTACGGCCCTTTTATATTTTTCGTCATTTCTTTGTCATTTGACCCCAAGTATCCCGTTTTGGTACTTATCCACCAGATCTGAGTTTTTAACATAATTTCAGTAAGTTAAAGCTCTCCAAGAATCCTTTAACTTTTGCTTAGGAAGTACATATTTTGATTATTCCAGTAGAACTATTTTCAACAAATTTTTGTATTGCAGAATGTGGGTGTCATAGAAAAAGTACGGCGAAAAAAGAAATTCCAAAATTCCCTTTCAAAAATACTTTAGACTCTTTAGATAGGGATATGCGGCGAACTTTTTTGTTTACTTGTTAGGTGGTACGGTCTAATGTACATATCTATAAGGTAAATTTCGATCAAGTAAGAAAAAATTCCATTCATTTCAAGCACCTGCGTACAATTTACGATAAGTAGGATAAAGACGAGAGGAAAAAGCAAAGAACACTGCGAATTGTAAACATTTTGTGAAAATAAGATAAACGAGGTTGCTTAAAAGGTGTATTTGTCAATATTGTTCTGGATAATTATATATTTATCGATACCTAGATATATTTCGATATAATTTTCACTTTAACTATTACGTTAGGGCGGGTCGAAAATCTAATTTTTCTCAAATCCCTTGGTAATAGTCAAAATATATTGTATCATGAAGTCAACAACAAGCCTGCGAAATATTAGTCTTTCATTTTAATTGTAAGAGCCCGCGCATCGACCGCCAAGTGACCCACAGCACACTAGTCGAATAAGACCAATTCTTGTTAAAAATTCTGGGTTTAGCCAAAAATTTTGGTGCATATTATTAACGCAAAAGATAAAGTCAAGTATCATTTCGCGCAGCCCTTTGTCTTATCGTTAATCTCAAACTCATCTATTTTCAAGAAAATTTTAATTGTTCTATTGATTGCACTGGCCTATAGTCAAAAGATGTAAAGAACAATATTAATATTGCTGGCGTGCATTTAGATCGCTAGTTCCAAATATTCTAATCCTTTTTTAATATTAGCTATAGTTTCCGATTTTGTGCAAATTTAGGAACAATTTCGGTAGCTCTAATAGAATAGCCATTATTTTCCATCATCGCGGAAAAATTTTGTTTATGCAAATTAGTATGGAAACACTGAACAGGCACAACTTCTAGACACACTAATTGGTTTACTTATGTTTATGCATACAATATAAAAATTGCAAATATAAGAAAATGATAAAAAATTTTGTTCAAGATTTTTTTTATTTTAAATAATTTGTTTATAATCTGAACTATTTTAGTCATATTATTATCAAAAATCAGAAACATTAAGTCTCGCCTTCAATTTGTTAATTATTACGCACCGATCGAGTAACATTTACCAAAGTTATATCGAAAAACTTAATTGGATTTCCAGTTTTTTTCTAAAAAAAATTTCTCTTCACGAGAAGTTAGAATTACCTAAGTCTTGTAGGCATCAAAATCTGATTATCCCTAAATTTTCCTATTTGCCCTCATCTCGGCTATTTTTTGTTAATGCTGTGAGGCTGTGGAATTCCATTCCTGATACTATCAAAGCTGCGTTGAATAGGAGCAACTATAAGAAAGTAATACACAAGTATTTCACCTCTGTGTGATAAATGCGATTGCAATTTAACAGTTCTCTTTTCTCTATTTATTTC
>NW_023458559.1:49715440-49719440 GCF_013731165.1 Rhagoletis pomonella
AACTTTGTGCAAAACTTAAGAAAATTCAATAAATTACCATGCGAATTTCCAGCTTTTTAATCAGATTTTTCTGAATTTGGAATGAAACGTGCACCTTATTTACAAAAATTTAATGGGCTACAGAACTACATACTCTAATTCTAAAAAATCGGGTCAAAAAGTTGAAAATTTGCATGACAATTTACTGAATTTTACTGAGTTTTCCACAAAGTTTTGAAAGTTCGTTTTTATGTTTTTTTGTTGTAGTATTAACAATATTTGTATAAAAAACTATCGAAATAAAATTAAAACTGTTGCTTTTGTTGTGAAAAATTCTCTAGGCAAATACTTTTGGCCGTGAGTGTATATCGGAAAAATTGGTAAAGCAGCCAATTTTAGAGAGTACAAAAATTTTCGTTTCTAAAATTTACACACATATGTATTCTACAAGCTGGTAGTATATTTTTAAATTTTGAGTTGATCAAATTGAGAATCGATTAATCGAGACCTACAAAATAGAGTTTTTACGATTTACCATATGAGTGACAGACAAACAAAAAATGTTATATTTTTTAAATCAAATTCGAGAAACCTCTTAATGCGAAATCAAAGCAAAAATTGACACCAAACTCTTCAGGCGTTCCGTGCTTTCCAGGCATTCAGCGCTCTATTCAGATGAAAAGTTTTATATATTGGCATGAGCGCTGAAAGCCACAAAGCGCGATAAGCTTGGTGTGGAGCTATAACTCAAGTTCGAAGTTTTACTTTTAGTTGACACTTTTCCTTACAGGGTACTACACATTAAGCTTCGTTTGTACTTTTATGTGGTTGCAGACGAAATTGCGCTTTGTATTTTGTTTTTCTAAGTTTTCACAAGTTATTTATTTTTTACGATAAAGATTTTTGTTTTAATTTTCTGGTGATTTACATTGCAACAACATTTTTCAATAACAACAAATAGGAGAGTGCAGTGGAGCATAAAGAAATTGTAAAATAACAAAAACACCTTTCAGACACGCGCCAGAATTTGTTTACAAATCTTATACAGCTGCCGTGGTCTACCTACTACCTCCTCCTTTGGAGCCTGATTCACAAAAGGTATACAAAATTATAGCGCGCTGGGAAAAATTATAACAGTGTTAAGTTTAATAAAATTGCAGGGAGATGTCAAAATTGAAACCTAAGAAACAATATGGGTCTTCACACCGACCTCGGTATTCGGTAACTCGGTGTCCGGTAATTTTTATACCAGAGCGCACTTATGCACGAGGGTATTATAACTTTGTTCACATAACGGTTGTTTGTTACAGGCAAAACGAATCGAGATAGATATAGACAAATTTATACATAAATGCTCAGAATGAATAGAGAAGACAATTAAGCCACGTCTGTCAGCCCGTCCGTCTGTCTGTCCGTCCGTGTACACGATAACTCGAGCAAAAATTGAGATATCTCTACTACTATTATCTACTGTACTTTTGAATTCGTCAAAAGTATATATAGTAAATAAATTTAATAAATAGTAGTACATAGCTCACGATTTTATTTTTTTGGAATCGGACATAAATGCATAGATACGAGGAATATTAATTCCGGATCCCGGGATTCCGGGCAAATAATCACGGGATTTTCGGGATTTGTAATTTACATTGATGGCAATAATAGAAACTCCTTTTCTTGACCAGTATTGGCTATATATATATTTTTTTTATTAGTAATTATGTGATAGTAAATTTTACACACAAAAATCAATATATTCGTAAAACCATGGGCCAAATATAGTAAAATTGCGTTTTTCGTTTTTCACCCTGACGTAAGTAATTCCAAAATGATTAAGAAATTCAGTGAAATGTGCTTAGAGAAGAAGTATGGGTATCAAATTAAAGAGGAAATTCTTCAGAAACTATTCAGATTAAATTTTTTGGTGCATAACGACTGGTAAGTATTGAAAATGGCCTTTTAAAATTTTATCCCTGCAATTTCGCAATATTTGTTTTTAAAAAAATTTTATGTTAAGGACTTATTATCCTCGAATTTCGTCCTTCTAACTTAATCAGCTTAAAAAATACCTATTCGTCCTTGTGAATCGAAAAAATTATAATTTTCTTAAATTCTAAAGAATTTTCCTCTTTCATTTAGTACCCATATTTTTATTCCTCATTGCATTGAATTATTTGAAATAGTTTTTGGAATTAATCATATTTTTGAAATTACAAAGTCCTTTAAAATAAATCCTGATGTTAAAGAGAAAAAACAAAAACGCCACTTTAAAAAAAAAAGTAGGTTTCAAACCCATTTATTTCTAATTTATTTTTCGGTTTAAGCTGTTGAAAAGTAATGAATATTGTGATAACAACATCCCGAAAATCCCGGCATCGTAAAAATCGAAAAATCTAATATCCCTAATAGATACATATCGAGCCGTAAGCGCCAAGAAGATGTAAGCGACATTTTTTTTAATTTTGATGCAGAAATGCATCTAGATACTCTACCAACATTTTTTTTTTTTATCTAAAAGAAAATTTTCCAAAAAAATGTCTCTTACACCTTTTTGGCGGTTAGGGCTCTATATGTGAAAATTACGTGATTGACGGAAAATCTAACTCACGCACGCTCACGCCAGCAAAAATTTCTGTCACGCACTATCACAGAAGTTACGTGATTCTTCCCTCAAAACCGCTCACGCGCACGCTTGAAAAACCGTGACACGACGTGTCACATAGAAAACCACGTGTTTTGCTCATCTCTAATCTGAATCAACATTGGCTGCATTGTATTTACCAAGTGGCTCATTTTCTCAATACGCCTGAAAGGCCGACATCCGGTTGTATATTGTGCTGAGACCGCTGAGCCTGGCAAACCGGCAGGCGTCAAATAAACTAGTTTTTAACACAATTGAGCTCATAAAGTTAGTTGTTTATTAGTCAGACCCATAATATGGATGGTTGGCATGCTCATTGTCGTCATTGGCTTTTGCTCACCTCAGTGACGTTGAATAGTTGCCCCGCTTTCAACACGCTTAGTTATGTATTGCTCGTATCCTTTTCACTTTTATTTCATTATTTGCTACTGCTTTTTTTTTATTTGTGTTTTGTGCATTACCTTAGTCGTCATAGCCTTTCACCTGACTTTTTCGCTTTTTAACTTGCAAGTCTACACTTTTTTTTTTGAATTTTTTTCCGCTTTATTACACTGGCATTTATTCGTTTTTCGGTTGACCTTCATTGAAATTGTGGCAGTGAACGCCGGGAATGTATGGCATAAGGATGTGCGCAAAAGAAAATTAGTTTTACACTGCCTCACTGTCTGTTGTTGAACTGTCAGTTGAAAGAGCTCATCATATTTGCCTCCTTTTTAGCTCGGCAGCAGTGTGTCCTTGAAATCGGTTGTTTGTTGTGTGAGATTTAATTAAAAAGTATGTATGTGTGTATGTATGAAGCTTGTGGGCATATGCCTACACATGCACTAAGAATTTCATGCATACATTTAGGCGTTCAACATGGCTTTTGTTGGAAAGCCTACGCTGATAGCTTTCAGTAGTTTATATGTAGTTCGCAATTCTTTTAAGGTCTACAATAGCTAACATTGTACATGCTTGTGTAAATTTTCGTGCTTGTGCTTACATTCATTCTCCCAAAATGACGAAATGCAAAGTTCGTGAGTCACAAGCGTTTTATTGCTTGGTGAATCATCGCTTGTACCAGTTTGTTCTTTCTAATTTATTCACTAGAGTTCACTGGCATCGGAAAAGTTGGGCAGTCGGTGTTGAAATCGTTTCGCAAATTGATTGCTCTTTAGAACAATAAAGTGTCAAATTAACATATATATTATGATAGGCCTGTGGTAGCCTCTTACATTTATAAAATATTTATAGACAGGGCTTCTGGGGACTAAGATCATTGGATATAGAACTAGTGACTACTTGACGGCAAGATTTTACACATATATGTTAGCTTAAATATGTATCGAGTACCTATACGCTCACTCCATTATATCTGCGCACATCCTTGTTTTTTTTTTT
>NW_023458559.1:49719540-49724935 GCF_013731165.1 Rhagoletis pomonella
TTTGCAGTTCACCTCCCCTTCTCTATTTATTCCACTTTATTTTTTGGTTCTGCCGTTCGTTGGCTGGCAGCTATGGTTATGGCTACACAGCTCTGGCTCCGTTGGCTAATGGCTGATTGCTATGTTGTTTTTGTGGTTTTTGTTTTTCTTACGGATGTTGTTGTTTTCCCTGCCGATGTTGTTGTACGATGTGTTGTACAGGGCAAAACTGCGAACGAGAAAAATAATCGAGAAAAACACCAACTATGAAAAAGCACAAAACGAAGCAAAGGCAAAAACACACACATGTATCGCCATTGGAAAAAGAAAAGCCGCTTCAATGTTGGGGAGCAACAGCGCGCTAGCCCCAATAACTTTATTGAAATTTAACAAACCCAAAATGCATAAATACTCTATACTTACCACGAAAGCAATTTTTTCAACTATATTTGGCTAATTTTATTTCGCCACACGCGTGTTTACAAACAAAATTCTGAACCGAAATCGAAAATGAACAACTGAAAATTCTGCACAAAACACGTTTCTTCTACCAACGAGAAGACGGCAACACAGGGTGTGTTATATATCTGACAGTTGGTAGTACTGCGCCGAATACACACGCAAATGACATCTGCAGAACTTTTATAGAGCGGAAGGGAACAGCTCGTTGTTGAGGGGAAGAGGTAACTAGAATAAATACAAATACCATTGCACGCAACATAACGAGCGCGAGTTTGTAAATATATGCGCAAGAGTCATGCGGGGTAGGGTGGTGGAGGCGATGAATAGCAATTACCCAACGCGCATTTTAGTTTCAATTGAGGGTAAGTTCTAAGCTATAGAAATGCATTCCATAATTTCCAAGGTACATACTTTCTTAGCATGGCGCAATAATCAGGTGAAGTAATAAAACAGCTTTCTCGCTTTAGGTTCTGTCATTCGGCTATCTTATGCAAATTTGTAAAGGAAAATTTTCAAATAAGATTGTGTAAAAATGAACAAAAAATTTTTTTCACGCTCTTGTTTCTAGTATAATTTCACTATGCTTTCTGACAGCCCTTAAAATATCATGAAAAATACGAGTTCACTTAACATCGGTATTCCCACGCTAATGACAAAACTCAAAGGCTGACTATACTATGCCGCAGATTTATTTTAAGCTCTTTAATGATGAAAATGTTTATTTTGTGTTTTAGACGCAGTAATTTTGAAAATAGTCACGATACATTTTTTCACTGTTTTAAATCGGCTAATGATCTAAATAATGCAGATGAGATAAAAGACCTTGGCGTAGTGTTTGATGATCGATTTTCTTTCAATAAACACATTATCTATGTAACTGCAAAATCGTATTCTGTTCCACGATTTGTAAGACGCAATGCCTCAAAATTCTCGGATCCTTATACATTCAAGTTACTGTATTCGTAATTTGTTCGGTCACATCTCGAATATGCGGTTTTTATTTGGAGGCCGTATAATCAGAATGCTATAAACAGGGTTGAACGTGTTCAAAAAAATTTTCTCAAGTTTGCCCTTCGCTGTTGGAACTTTTCAGACCCTGTCATATTCTTCACGTCTCATGCTTTTGAATCTCAAGTCTCTAGAAAGTCCCAGGTCTGTCTTGTGCCTTTCGTTTACATATATATAATGGTATTGTTGATTGTCCGTTTTTGTTAGAGAGGATCAGATTTAATGTCCCCAGGCGATCCCTTAGAAATTTCCTTCCTGTTATTATAAAACCATAGACTAAATAAATAAATAGGGCGGTAAACTGTAGGTACATATTGCACACCATATTCAAAAGCGGTACAACTCAAAAATTAGATCCGAATATCTGCTTGTGCGCTGACGACGTTTAAAAATTTACTGTTACACGCTATGCATTCTTCTCATTCAATTTCAAGTGTCAATTCAAAAATTTCAAGTGTCAATTCATAAACGCAACAGAAAGTAGCGTGTCGGTTTGATTTCGATAGCAACTGCGTTAGCGCATTCGTAACCGCGGGGGAATTATATCAGGTGAAATAATTAGAGCCAGAAAAAGTTTTTGACACTGCCTTATTTGTAAATTTGCCTATAAAATTTGACTATTAGGCAACCGAATGTCAGAAAATAAAGAAATAAAGCTGTTTTATTACTTCATCTGTTTATTGCGCCATGCTCGTAACGCCTTCGTTTGTAATAGCCCCCATACAAATACACGTAAACAATTTAGTTGACGAATTTGCCGGCGAACGCATGTTGTGTCCCTTCTATTTTGTTTTACGATGAGGCGTGTTATATGTTATATGTTGTGTGTTATGTGTGTACATATCTTTAAAAAGCAAGAAAGGAATACAAAGTCCTTAAGAATAAACCGTTGAAAACTTATCGTATCGCAAAAGTAAAATTAAACTTTAACTATTTATTTTTGCACTCACACTTTAAACTCATTAATTTAAGAGTACATACCAATACATATACCATATACATATTTTATAAGCCAAACACACTTGCTAAATGTTTTTTTTGCACGATATGTATTTGCATGTGTACTTTTCACATATGGAAGTGCCAACATATTGTGTAAAGGCAAATTACATTAGTTTGTAGATCCACGTACATACGAATAGAAATGTTTATATTCTCATCGGACGTACAGACAGAATCATTTGTGCTTGGTTTATTTCGATATCAAAGGACATAAATTTAAATAGTTAGTTAAATACTGTGAATTTGACAGACAGATTCAATTACATGTGTATCGAAACAGTCAAATTTACAGTTTGAAATACATATCGTGTAAGAAAACTTTAAGTAAACATTGCCCACCATTTTTGCTTGGTGGGTTACTTCCGACAGCATTGCCAATTCTGCTTATTTATTCCGATTGTTAAATTGGACAGAAAGAAAAGTGGAATAACTTCGCAGCTCTAAAAGAGGGCATAATGGCTGAGCTACCGCAAAATTTACAAATTGTAAAGACAGAAGGACCCCAATTACCGGAAACGGAAGTACAACCGCGTCGGCTTATTAAGGAGCGCCTGAATTTACACGTGAAACGTCGACTCCAACAAGAACAGGAACCGCAGGCACAAACGCAGCAGCAATTACAAAAAATTACTCACCCTTCTGGGAATATAGCCCGAGAAACTGTCGCTATTACAGCGCCCCAACAATCGCCCAAATCAGCGAATGTAAACGTGAATTTGGCCGAAAACGACGTCACTGCCTCGACATCAACATCGAAAAGGAAAGAGAAACAACAACAGAAAGAACCAGTCAAAACACGAAGACCCTATCAAAAGCGTGTAGACAAAAACACCACCAAAATACAAACACAAACGCAAATAATTGAAGATGGCGGAAAAGGTCGCAAAACCAAACGTCATAAGCAGCAGGGAACATTTTCTGCTGCAGGGCCGAGTGGCAACGCCGGTGTATTATGTTTATCGCCCGGCGTTGAAGAAGGCAGCGCTGGCGGCGGTGATGAAGTGGATGGTCGAGATATGTATTCACGAGATAAGGAGAAGTGTCCCGATATTTTAGGTATGGTGTTGAGCGGCAAAAAGCGTTCCTTGATGCAAAATGCAGAGGTTCAAGAATTTTTAGCCAAAATAATGATTGCATTTAAAAATTAGAACTTAAGATTAAGAGCTTTCAATTAAGGTAATGAAGTCATATACTGTTACGTTTATTATTCACATACACTAGATTATTAAATAAAACGTTGAAATTACAGTAGGGGTCTTCCCTTAAACTTGTAAAAGCCTCGTAAAGCTCGTAAATTTACGAGCCTCGTAAAAGAACTGTCAAAATTTGTATGGAGCTTTATTTACGAGCCCCTCGTAAATTTAAGCCTGCTATACAGTTCAATGTGAGCGTGAGCGTGAGCTTTTTATGTTGACCAATATCTTCGTTATTACTTAACTTATTGCAATAGTTGATACATCAAAAGATAGAGAATAAAAAAAAAATATCTCAGAATTATAGAATAAAACCTAATTTAAAATTCATATGTTTTTTCAAGCTTGCAGTCAACTGTGTGCATACGCAAAGCATTCACATGTGAACGACAAGTTTTGACAGATGTGTGTGAGCGTACATAAGAATACAAATGGAATTATTTGCCTTTGCGAACGTTCACGCTTGCGCTCGCATTGAACTGCATATCAAGCTTTACGAGGCAAATTTGATGCTCAAACGCCCTGTTGTTGTTGTTGTTGTTGTTGTTGTAATACAAGTTCCCCAAAGAGTTTTTGGGGTGTGTTGCTGGAGCGACAGTCCTTGGCCAAATATAAAGGTGAAATTATTTAAGAACGCAGAACATATACTTGAACGCAGTCTGTATCAGATGGTGGACCTAACAAAGTGCATGTTTTGAATGGCTTGGAAGAAGCTGTTATTGCATTAACTGGATTGAGAACCAAAGCTTGAGGCATAGGAGGAGTTCTGGCTTGTGGTTCCATAATTCAACCAGAAGCTGACTAATACTACGTTTATGCATACGCTAATTCACGAATTCATTTTATGAATTTGGGTTAAAATTGGCTGCATAAACACCATTTCATGAATTCAGTTATACACGAAAGTTTACCATGAATTCGGCACCATTTCATAAAATCGTGAAGTGCAAGTCCGGCAACGCCAAGTTTGACAAACAGCTGTTTACTAGGGCCATGATGTTTTTAGATTAAAAAGCTTGAGTGGCATAACCAGGATTTAAAACACTGGAAAAGTTGTGTGGAATCGTTGAAATATATTTGGCTTGAAGACAAACCGGTTTCGGCGTTGTGCCATCTTCAGTGCCATTTTTCGTTCTGAAAACCGGAACCGGTTTGTCTCCACACCAAATTTGACAAGGGATGACGAAAACGTTCATCAGTCAACTCCGGCTACGCCACAGTGTTTTTGCATAGAATTCGCTCCAAAATTTTCGGAAAAGTCCATATTTCAGGCGTGAAGAATCCCCAAAATTGGACTAACCCTACCTTATATCAATCTTCCATTTACGCAGAATCACTAACACCATAGTAAGGTTCCAAAAAGATATTCAAACTGGTTTTCCATATTGAATCGTGGAAATAGGTAAAAAAACGGCGATGTGTAAGAAAATCAATGTTGCCGAATTCCCATTTTCAAAAATAAAAAAATGCATAATGGGCCGTATGAATAAAAATAAGCAATTGCTTTTTCTTAAAATTCCAGATCTTTTACTCAATTTATTCAAACAAAATTGAAGTGAAAGGTATGAAATTTTAAGAAAAAGCAATTGCTTAGTTTTTATTCATACGGCCCAATACATATGTATATTTCCTCAAAAAAAAAGGCTATCGATAGTGGCCAACGACCATTCGATAGTAGAAAAAAGTAGCACCATTCGATAGTATTGTGGCGAATACTGCGGCAACACAAAGCGAACAACGAGAAATAGGCA
>NW_023458559.1:49725035-49734257 GCF_013731165.1 Rhagoletis pomonella
TTTTTGAAGTTAAACTTCTTAAAGGAATTCACAGATAGTTGCGTTAAATGTTTAATGCCGGCGTGAGTGGGAATGTTAAGAGTGAGAGAGATAGAGACAAAGACAAAGGCAAAGACAAAGACTAATATTAAGATAAAAAATGGCTGCAGCATGAAATGAACTAAAAATAAATCAAAAGAATTATCACTTCCGTAGTGTGGCATAGGCATAACTTTTTTTAATAGCAACTGTTTTAATTGACTACTATTTGCAAAATGTGATGAGGGTGGAAACGATAATTTCTCTCAATTCAGACTAACATCATTATTATGCGGCTGATATGATATTTTAATTCACAAATGAATGCAATAAATAGCATTTCCTTCTGTTATATATAGAGCACTTGGAGATTCATTGCAAATAACTTTGGTAACCAGTTTCAGTCAATGCGAAAAATGTCCAATCCAAATCCATAATTAAAACAAGTTTCAATAAAATTGCTGCTGAATCCATGAAACTTCAACTAAAATGTTTACAAAATTTATCAAGAAGACTCGAAGCAGATGTGAATATGATTTTTGGAAGCAATTACATACATATATATGTATGTAGCATATTAAAAAATTTATTGGGAATATTATACGGTTTGCCAGACGTACTGATTTTATCAGCACAGTACTAATTTTTCAGCTCTTTTACTGATTTTATTCATTTCTTCAATCAGTACGCTAATGTCCTGATTTTTCAAAATGTGTACTGAATTTTCAATTCAAACAAAATACTTTCTGAATTTCTTAAGGTTTTTACATAACGTTGGAACTTACTTAAACTCTACTTTGAAAAGTAAGAAGTAATTTAATTATAGTTGACATGTTTCAGATAATGTTTGATATGACCAACAAATTAATACAACAAAAATATTAATTGGTTTATGGGCATATCGCCAGGTCGTTACGTACCAGTTGCGATAATATGATGGAGGTTAAATTATTTAAAAAGAGGCTGACGTTTTTTGTTCGAGTGTTGCTAGTTATCTCGAAAATAACTTTCAGTTTAAAAACAACAAAATTGAATATTCGAATGGCTTTTGCCCATAATTTACTATTCTTATTTCACTGACATTGTAAAAGAGTTTTGCATACAAAGCATAGAGTTAGATACTCTTTTTAGCGAATTCTTAGTCTTTCAGAGTTTTTGCGTAGTTGAAAAAGTTAGTTTAAGCCATGAGGAAATATAGACGAAGTCCTTAAATAGTGGTACTTTTCCACAGCTTTAAAAAATTTGTATTTTTTTTTTTCAATACCACACTCAAACGAAGCAACTGAGATGATCTTAAGTACAAAGTTTGCTTCGTGGCGCAAAGCGAGAAAACGGCTTCTAATAAAAAATTTTTAAAGTGAACTTCATAATAAAAGTAATTTTAAAATGAAATGTATAGAATTCTTTGATTAGTTAAACACTGAAGATGGAAATGATCTCATTATTGCTATTCAAAAATGTCATAAATATAAAATAATTTAGTGGCTTTTGTGTACACTCATGTTAAAGTGAATAACACGTTTATTTTTTATGAACTATATTTTATTAATATACCAAAATATTGTTAAAAACAACTACTCTGGCGTTTTAAAGTATTATCTGATACTTACATTCATAATTTTGCTTTGAATAAAAATGTACTGATAAGTACTGATTTTTTTAGCATGAAAATGTCTAATGTACTGATGTCGCGAATAAAAAATCTGACAACCCTAGAATATTATTATATATTTATATAAATATATATTATTATTAGTAATAATGCTAATAATAATAAGAATTATGGATATTAAAAAAATGTTTGGGATATTTTTTAAACATCGGAGACCTCTAAACTGTGCTGAACTTCCAACGACATTTTTAGGTGTCAAGTTTTCTAAATTTGCAGGTTCAACGCAGCTCTCTCATTCGATATTCTTCGATACCATTAACCATCGTATTTAATTAATTACAGTGCTAGGATTATGGCCTATTTTTATTTATTTTTGTTAGTTTATTCATTCAATGGCTCACGGCCATTTTGTGATTTAGCTCAGCAAAGAAGTGTAAAAGTTTTAAATATCTTCATATTGAAGATCATTAAAGAACAATTTACCAAGAACTTTTGTTTTCCGTTATGTCATGCAATTGCATGCAGAGTAGGTGTTGGAAGTTTTTTTCTCATATCACCAAAACAACTTTTACAGGGGTCGTTCTGAGAGGCACTAACAGCGCCAGTGACAGACAGTGCGAGTGTCTTTTCTTTTTAAGCTAAGATCTAAACTTTCAATTTTTCGAAAAATCCCGAGCAAAATGGGAATTTTTTCAAAAAATTATAAGAGTTGCGGGAAAAAGATTTAAAGGGTTGGAGAAGTTTAAAAAAAAATCCTTCCAAAATGCGTATCCACTAAAGCAAAAAAAAAATTAAATTTTTGATGAGTCAAGCAATTTTCTTGTACTTCATTGAGCTTTCCTTTAATGCCAGTATTTCAGCTATCCATCTGACTTCATTTAGTATATGCGCAAGACTTTTATACTTCCGTAACCACCTCTTTATTGTTATTGACATTTGATCGAACTAAAAAGTTTGTAAACCACTATCTTATTTTGACAAAATTTCATTAAAAAAAAGAAAACCTTATCAATAAATTGAGCGGATACAGACTTTTATGAATCAAATAAAACAATAAAATTAAAGAAAAAATATTTTTGAGCATTAATGACTGATACCAAAAATATTTGCAATCAAGCAACAACACCGCTAAATTGCTGACAATTTTTTTGTAGACATTATCGATCAATTGAATTGGAGTGTATTTTTTTGAGAATGAAGTATGTATACAGGTACATACATAAATCGATGTTGTGAAAAATACATATGTATATGTATGTATGAGCATAATATATGGAAAAAAACTGCTTACCTTGTAGTCTATATAATCTACACACTTACTAAGTTATAGCCTAGTATAGAAACACACACCTTTTTTTATCAGCAACAGCCAGTGAATGAGTAAGATAAAAAATGTTAGCAAACAAACTGCTGCACTGTTGAAGTACTGCCAATTGATTGCTAGAGTAAACAAACATAACTACTTACTTAAACAATACAGTGATGGTCAAAATATATGGAACTGTAACGACTAGTCTACAAAGGTGGCAAATAACAGTTTTGAAGGCAAATGCTAAGATGTTTTTATCAATATTTCATTTTCATCACAATGGTCAAAGCATATGCCCCTTTTCGGTCCTCTACATAGTAAAAACGTCTGTACGCTGAGTACTTTTTATTGCCAGATCCCTGCGATCGTGCACCGAAAGTCCCTTTTTAATATGAATAAAAAAAAACTATCTAAATTTGAACTTTTTTGAGCTTTGTAAGCTGCTAAAATTGGTTTTTAGGACATTCGATTCAAATTTTATTAAATATTAAAAAATACATACAGTGGTCAAAAAGGTTATAGCCGAACCACTTTTTGCCAAGTTTTAACGTATTATTTTCGTTGTTATTTAATTTTCGTTATTTTTTTATAAAAATATAGTCTATTCCCTAACAAAACCCGTGTAAATTCAAGTTTCCAAATATGTGGAATATTTAAAAAAAAAATCAACAAACATTCGTATAAATTTCGAGATTTTTTAAAAATTCTAAAAAATCAATCGTAGTTTTTAGCCATTTGAAACTTGTACTTTATTCTACTAGAACTGTATACTCAGAATCTAATTAAAAAAAATCGAAATTTTCCCGAAAATTTGTTGATTTTTTTTTTTTAAATTGCATAAATTTTTAAGGCAGTGGCACTCGATTGGTACATTTGTACAGATTAGTACATATGTACGAAAGAAGCAATTACAAATTTTCTGTCTTACTAAGAGGAGACAAAAAAAAACGTATTTGATTTTACTGAAATAGTAACCTAATTTGCAATCAAAGCGAAAAACTTGCTCCAAAGTAAGAACATGATTGACTAGTTTTGTAAACAATAAGTAAAATCATAAGCGAATAGGAATTTTTGAACATTTCAAAGTGCGATGAGCCGACTAAATATCATTATTTGAAAAAGCTATAGAGCCAGCATTTTTCCAATAAGCCATTGATAAGATATATATAAATAGAATTCAAGAAACGTAGTAAATGTAGTTCCAATTGTTTTGAACACCACTGTAAATCTGCTAAGTGACTGCATATACGTATGTACATACACACATGCATAAATTGACTTTAACTGACGTTGTAAAGCAATCGCACTACCAATTTAGCACAGCAGCTTGAGTACAGGTCAGGGCCAAACATAAATAAAATGTAAATGCAATATGCCAATTATTCATAATCCATTTAAGGCTGCACGGCTATCTGCCGCTTGACTGACAATCAAAAGAAAGTAAAGAAACTCCCGAGCGCATTTCTTGGCCCTAGCCTACGCTCATGGAAGCTTACTACCTACCCCTCCTCCAAGCGCACTCGTAAATTGTAATTTACGTGCTAGATTGCAAGGGATATTCAAAATTTATACAACACATACATACATACAGTATTTAAATACTCATAGCCCTGTTGACCCACTTCAAGGGTGGAAAATTTCACTCTCAACTTACTTAATTGCAAATGTCATTTGTTGGTTTTAATTGCACTTTCACTCTCAGTTGCACTATTTTTTGCATACATGTAAGTGTTCGTGTGTGTGTGTGTGTGTGAATGTTCGTTGCATATTTGTTTAGTGTCATGTAATTTCATGTGCCACTACACCGGGCCCAGCGTACTCTATGACACGATTGTGGCGCTGTTCTGGCGGTCTATTAAATTATTTATATAGACACATACTACATACTAGCGTACATAACTACATACATATATACCTATTAGAGTCCAGCGCAATTGTATTTGCCGCATTTCATTCAATAAGTACTCCTTGCATTGTACTCTACTCCCAACACATTGTTACTTTTTTTCCGCATACATACACTACTTGGCGTTGAGAGAGTAAATACTTGACGTACTTGCTATTACTCCACCAAAGTACGTACTCTACTTTCCCTCATCGCGTACGAGAGATATTTGCTGCTGCCAAAAGGGAGTAGCAAATCTACTCTCTGTATACTTGTAGTACGGTAAGTACTTGCGTATTAAATTTCAATTCTGGTTGTTAGCCTACTAGTTGATATCGTTTGCAGCGCTGGTCAGTGAAATTGAAAGAGTAAAAATAGAATATGGAAATCGGCGATGTAAGGAAATGTTTACGGACTTATTTATAAAAAATAACGTAGATTTAGACAGTTGTTTAATGTGAGATTTTCATAAAACTTTTGTATTCAAGCAGCTTTTTAAATCTATGTATGTACTTAAATTTTTATGAAAGTATTATTTCTCGTCTCTAATTTTCTATAAAACTATTTGCAGTCATTAACCAACAAATAAGTTGTCAAAAACAATAACTTAAGCAATGCTGCTATACGAAATAAAATTATTAGTGGCAAATCAAAATTTTGAAAAGTGCCGATTTTCACACTCGATAATTGGACATGGTAGCGACGAGATGTACGAGCATTTTTTTCTTAAGAGCTGGATACTGATTTAAGAAATTTTTTATAGAAGAAAATTTATTTTCCATTTATTGTGCGTAATTTTATATGAATTTTTAGTTTTTCTTAAGAGCATTTACAAATAAAAAAAATTTCGGAATATGTACATACATATGTACATACATACGCAGCCATATAACTTGATTTCAAGAGAAACGAATTTTCATTTGGCACGTTCAGAAGGCGAAACAGCTCAGTAACATGTGCGATTGCACCTTCTGAACGCGTTGTTGCATACTTCTGATCAACTGAATAGTTGCGTGTTAGATGGTCGTAATATTTTTCTGATCATTTGAGACAACATGTTGGTGTGTACCTTTGAGAGTTGAATTTGACAGCTAATGTATGAAGTCGTTCAAAAGACGCATAACGATCACTGATTTTTGTTTAGCAATGGTTGCGCTCAACTGCTGCGCCTTCTGAACCTACCTATTGATAACTTTTTTTTTTTGATAACACTGCGACAGCTCAAATTGGTATTGAGTAAACCCAAATGCAAGATAGAGTTTTTGAATTTCATTGAGTTTTTTTAATAAATACTGAAATTAGAGGTGTATGAATGGCGAAAGAAAAACTTCATCCGATTTTTTTTAAATCGAAACTACATTTTAACATATGTACATATGTCCATGCATACATAAATATATTTAATATGAACCCATGGTTTCAATTCTACGCATATCGTCAGGGTTTTCCTCACAACTTGGTTTTGCTGCAGTGAAGCGACAGAACAAGTGACGAGAAAAAATATATGCGGACACTTACATATATATGTATCTATGCACATACGTATCTATGCACATACGTATCAATGCACATACGTATCTATGCACATACATATCTATGCACATACGTATCTATGCACATACGTATCTATGCACATATGTATGTATCTATGCACATACGTATCTATGCACATACATACATATGTACTTAGGTATGTATATCAGCATTTTAGTTGAAAGTACGTTTTGTTCGTCGCTCTCTTCATCGCTCCACTACATTCCTGTCCTTAGTTTTTTTCAGATACCACAAATGCGCGATCCAGAAAATTCTTCTATCATTCTTGCCACAAATGTATGTTTTCTTCGAAAATACTCAAGTACTACCAGTAGAGTACTCTACTGTCAAATACCTTTTACTCGCAGTAGTTGCGGAAGGCAAAGTAAATACTCTACGCGTGTTGCTATTGATCGGTAGTTTACGTACGCTTGCTGAAACTGGTGTATGCTTACTCACAATTGACCCGAACGATGAAAGTAGGGGATGGAAAGTATTCGCGCGCCGATCGGATGTCTTGCTGAGCCGTTTAAATGGAATTGCGCAGGAGTCTAATACCTATTTATGCATGCATTGTCACTGCACGTGTAGTTTATTGTCTACCAATGTTGGCGTTGAGCTTCAGAATTCTCTGCGCGCGCCCACACAAATCCAGTCATGGAGCAAGCCAACCAGCCAGCCAACCAACCAATGGCTTAGTCGCCAACAAAATAGGACATCATGCAAAGCTAAAACTGAAAACGTCGCCGTGCGGGCGGCTATGCTTAGAAAAAACGCAGTATGTAATGATAGTGAAAATTGTGGAAAATAAATTGAGTTGAAAAGCATGCTGCCACGCTTTTATGAGAACCAATTTACTCGACCGCCTACTTGTGGTGCACTTGAATTCATGGAATATGTATATACGTATCGGTAGGATATGCATATCTATTCGGCCACTGCAGAACCATTTCAGCAATGAGTTTTCTACGCTTGCCTTTTCAGTTATCCATACCTGTCTCTACACACAATCTTTTATTAAGGTATGCCGCTGCATAAGCCAATCGTTTCAAAAAAAAAAAAACTCAAAAGTATGTTAAAATTCAATTCAACTAACAGCAGCTCCAGTCGAATTGCATACCCGCCCGCGCGTCATGATCAACCGGCCGATGTCATGTCATGTGGCAGACAATGCTTTCATACACATACTTATGTGCATACATATTCACTGCTATTGCAACACGGATACATTCATGGAATACTCTTTCGAAGGCATTAATATTTAAAAGCATTTTACAGCAGCTCCTCTAGTGGTATAAACCTTTCGTAGAAAGTAACTTAAACAAAAAAACTAAATAATAAAACTTAATTAAAGCTATGCGCATTTAAATGTATGTATTTAGCTGCAGTTTTAATAGAAACAAAAGTTCATTCCACTTTTTGGCGTTTCATCTGACGTCTAGACTCGCGGCTTGTCGTGTTTTTTTTTATCTTTTTCATGTTCTGAAATATTAATGTTCTGAAACTTGGAATTTTCGATAACAAAACAACAAAGACGCAGCCAACTGAAGGTTATCTATACATAGTCATTAAATATTGCGTACATCCGCTGCTTTGGAATGCGTGGAAATGCACTTAGGCACAAATAAAACGAAAGCGGCAATGGGCTACAAAATTGCATATAAAATTTTGTTGCATTTTTTCTACAAAGTTCGAAATGTTTTCGAAGAATTACGATCATCAAATGTCATCAACAGAAAACATCTTTGCGAAAGTCCCTTTATACATATGAGGTTGAAGATATCGATAAATGTAACACTTGATAAATATATCATTATCGGTAACAATAACAATACCGTTTAAGAAAATTGACGAGATACCAATATCGATATCCATGCATATGTAGTTACGCAATAACAAATTGTTTATAATCAAAAATTATCGATAACAAAAAAGTATCAATAGGCATGAAAATGACGAAAATAATACACTTACCGATAGCGATGCAACCGCCAAAATAACCGTGCATGAATTCGAAGATGTCGATTGACTGATAAATATATCTTATCGATAACATGAATGCCTCTGAACATTTAGAAACCACTGTTATCAAAATCCATACATCGTTACAAAATCAAAAAACATTGGTAAAAGAAAATCGAAAATAATAAATTTATAGATAGCCATAAAATCATATATCTGTATAACAATATACATATGGATCCGAAAAAATCGATAAACGAAAACGATATTATACAATGAATGAAATTCAAAAATTTTGAAATCGACTCGATTTTGATAATTTTTTCGATGGTTTTTAATCCAAAAATTTACAAGTATCGCATTAAAATGATTTATTTCATATCGCTGCTGCCTCTTTTATGGGTTTCAATTAGAATATTCACTCTTTTCGTCAGATATAATTAAAAGTTATTTGGCAAATCGAGTCGATTTCAAAGTTTCGAATATCAGAACATGCCCGACTATCGGTTGCTTATGCTGGTTTTATTTCATCTAATTTTATTATTTTTTAATTTCAAGATTTTATTTTAAAAATAAAAATACTTTTTTTAATTTAATCTAATTTTTAGTACTGTTTTCTTGTTTTCTTAAAAATAAAATTTAATTTTACGTGCTTTCTGATGCACTGAGCAACTATATTTCGTTACGGCTACTGCTGAAGCCAGTAACAGACTCTATATCAGTGAGGTATTGCAAGATATGGCAGAAATACACTCGAAGATTTACCTGCTGAGGGGAAACCGCAGTGGAAAGCAACTTTTTCCAACATCTAGACATTACTAAGACTTGACTACAAACCTGGGTCCCACCGAGTATTACTAACGGGTGATTTTTTTGAGGTTAGGATTTTCATGCATTAGTATT
>NW_023458559.1:49734357-49743958 GCF_013731165.1 Rhagoletis pomonella
AAAAAAGAAGATCTGCGTACTCTAGAAGGGGAAACTGACAAAGATGAAGACAGTACTTGCGTATCGGCCGAGGACGATACGCCAAACAGAGACCAACAGCCGACGCACGTTTGTATCGACTGCGATGAAGAACCAATGGAAGAGGATGCAGCTTCTGATGAAATTTCATCCGCAGCAGCTGCGGCTCGTAGTTGCGGGGACACTGAATCTGTCATACAATTAAACAGCAATGAGACGTGGTTGGACTTGGAAAGTTTGCGGCGCGTTAAAAAGAAGTTATTTGCTTTGAATAATACGAACATACGTGATGCGTTGAATATCAACATAATCTTGCTGGCCGAGAGCATACGCTATGGGCGTGAGACCGCCTGTGAAAAGGTGATACACTGTCTGGTCATTTGTTTCGACATGGTTACAAATAGTAAGTGACAATTATTTGTCTTCTAATTCTAGTTTCTAGTAGCATGACTGTGTTCCGTCCATTATTTTCGTTATTCAATAATATAATGTTTGCGTCTTGCAGCATTCAACAGTTTTGAGGACTTGGAGTATTTGGAGCGTTCGCTGCCCAAGCTTTGTCATGCTTGTCGCATGCTATCAGTAGCGGGACAAGCGCGTTTAGCCCTCATCTGGGCCGCGCATTGTAAAGATCAAATGCAATCGCTGGTACAGTCTTGCCAACAGTTGATCACATTACAAGTAATACAAGACGAGGACACAGTACAGGAGAATTCTGATGTATTTGCGGTGACACGCGTTCTCAAGGTTTGCTTTAAAGTTAGAACAATTATCAAAGTTATAAGATACCTCATCCCTCGTTGCAGATTGTTTTCTACGCAAACATCTTAGCTGGAGAATTGGACACCAGCTCCATCAATGCTCACAGGCAATCGGGTAATGCAGCCGATGCTGATGCCTCTTCAAACACGGATACCACCAACGATGATGATGATATATTTTTCTATACTCAAGTACCTAAACCGCATTATCCGAAATTCGCGGAAGACAAACTAGAGAAAGAGTTGGGTTTATCGAGCATGGACTGTCGTGTGCCGTTGGTGCCATTTGAAGAGTTCTACAATGAGCCGCTGAGCGATGCAATACAAATGGATCGCGATTACTTATCTTATAGAAATTTGTCGCTGAATCCCAGTGGTGAGTGTGTATATACTTTAAGCTTTTATTTAAATATATAAATTCTTTCGTTTAGATTTGCATTTCTCCTTCATGCTGTATTCATTCATATTAACACCCGCGACCAAGGTCATTGCACTTTACTACGATAGTCGCATACGCATGTACAGTGAACGAAATTCCTCGTTGTATTCACTACTGAATTCATTTTCCGATGGAAATGAGGTTGGTGCAAGGCCTGATTTAAAGCTGAAAGTGCGACGTGAAAATATAATCGATGATGCGCTCATTGGGGTATTATAAACATTTTGGACATATTTTAAATATAAAAATAATAATGATTGTTTTTAGCTTGAACTGGTTGCTATGAGTAATCCAAAAGACTTAAAAAAGCAGTTAGTGGTTGAGTTCGTTGGCGAACAAGGTATTGACGAAGGTGGTGTATCCAAAGAATTTTTCCAGCTGATTGTCGAAGAGATTTTCAATCCGGACTATGGCATGTTTGTGCATCAGGAAGATACCAATACTGTGTGGTGAGTCTATAATAATCAAAAGATGTGTGTAATTGAATATTTTGTCAAATTTGGATACAATAGTTGATTATTTTTCGTTTTTACCTACTGAAAGAAATTACCGGTTTGACTTAAATTTCCAGGTTCAACTCCGCGCCATTCGAAAATGAGGCACAGTTCACACTGATAGGCATTATTTTAGGTTTAGCTATTTACAATAACATCATTCTGGCTGTGAATTTCCCTATGGTCGTCTATCGCAAATTAATGGGTGGTGTTGGTACATTTTATGATCTAAAATATTGGAATCCGACATTGTATCGAAGTTTGAAATCGATGCTCGACTATCAGGACGCCGATATGGAAGAAGTTTTCATGCAAACATTTAAAATTAGCTACAATGATGTTTTCGGCGACGTAGTCGAACATGAATTGAAACCCGGTGGCGGTGATATAGTTGTTGGCCAACATAATAAACAAGAATTCGTTGATATGTATAGCGAATATTTGCTCAATAAAAGCATTGAACGACAATTTAAGGCTTTCAAAAAAGGTTTCGAAATGGTAACAGATGAGTCGCCACTAAAATTACTCTTTCGTCCTGAGGAAATTGAGCTGCTGGTCTGCGGTAGTAGAGTAAGTTGATCTTTAAGTATGTAATATTAAAAAGTATGTAATGATTTCTCAAAACTCTTTAGAAATTTGACTTTGTTGAACTGGAAAAATCCACCGAATATGAGGGTGGTTACACTAAGGACTCGCAAGTAATCAAAGACTTTTGGAGCGTTGTACACTCCATGCCAGAGGAGTCAAAACGTAAATTGCTCGAATTCACCACTGGTTCGGATCGCGTGCCTGTTGGCGGATTAAGTCGCCTCAAGCTGCTTATCACACGGCACGGTCCCGACAGCGATCGTTTGCCCACCTCGCACACGTGCTTTAATGTGTTATTGCTGCCAGAGTACAGCAGTCGAGACAAGTTGGAGGAACGTCTGCTAAAAGCGATTAATTACTCAAAAGGATTTGGCATGTTGTAAGAAGCTGTTTTGTCATTCAAATTTCCATATCTATGAGCATTGAAAGATAGCAAATGGAGAAATACATAGCCGAAAAGAGAGCGAAATATATGCGCAACGCAATCGCAACGAGTGCTGGTCTTAATAAAATTTTCCTTTTTACATTCTCGTTAATTTGTTTGATATTTCTTTTTGAGCATGTGTTTAACAATCAACTGATTTATGATGCCAACAACAGCTGCAGAAGACTTGTCTTTATTTTAAGTATATTTTTTAAGAACATACAACAAACGTACGAATACATGCATACATGTATACAAAAAAGACATGTCTTTGGATAAAGCACGTAGAGAAATACTGCTAACAAATCCTGAAGCTTCCTAACTATTATGTATGTATAAGCGCTGATACAAAGAGGCGCTGAACATTTAATTTATGAGTTTTTTTTGGCATTTTTTGAGCATACACTTTCCTTTCGCGTTCAGTTATACACATAAGGAATTAAATTTATTTTTCGTAATTTACATTGAATACACCAGACAGGATATACAAGTATAATTTAAAATACATAAAACAAAAACAAACTCGAGTGCCACCAATACCAATGCACTCACTACTACGAAAAATCGTAAGAACAACAAGAACAACAACGTTTAATTTCGTTTGTATATGTATATATAAAAGAAAGTTATTTTTTAAATCGACTGCTTTTGAATTTTTATTTGTAATTGCTCTTTTTCTAGAAAACTTGTGAAAAATGGTATGCAAATAAAAATAATTGCTATTAATGCATATACAACACAAAAAGGTGCAGTACTTGTTATTGGCTTGGTAGAGTGGGTAAGATCACGTCCTTCAATAAATAAGCATCTAGAAAATTAAATTTTAAAATTGATAAAAAAAAAACAATTTTTTCACTGTGTACTTTGAGCTTCGTCATCTGGCATCACCGCACAAACAGCTGATAGCCCCTTCTGTGTTGCTAGCTTCATGAAATCACCCCATGCCAAAAAAATCTTGTTTATTCTTATCGCTGGGAGCAGTTTCTGTTGGAGCAAGTTTAGTTGGCGCTTCCTCTTGGCGTTTTGTGCTCATTCGCATATTTGCTTTCGTTGGGAATTGTTGTCGCCATTTGTGTTTGTGGTTAGCTTGTGTATCTCTCGATCGTCTCTTAAGGGGAGCTTGTGGCATCTCGGTCAGCAGACGTAGAGACTTGCCCGAGAGTGTTGGTCCCGTGCATTGCCCGGCAAAACAAACAAATTAAATACGCATAGTGTCTAAAGAGGTTTATCAAATGTGTTTCTGTGTTAGATTTTAAGTAAAAAAAAAACAAATTTAAATAACTTGAAAAATAAAAGAAAAAAAAATGCAGATATTAGATAAACCAAAATTTAGCTACACGCTGTTGCTGCTATTCGGCCTATGGTCCTGTTGCTATTGGACGCCAACGCATGCAGCCACTACAGATACCAACAATGATGCCGCAGTCGAGGAAGAAGGTAAGTAGCTGGAATATTTCTATGCGCTATTCTTAATTTATTATTTCATGTTTCATATTAGTGCGCTTATACAGAGCAGCGAATACAAATGAGATCACTTTGCCATTTATATTAACATTCTTGTGCATGTCCATTTTCCCCCTAAATTTAATTGCTTTTGAACCGCGATATATGTGCACTCTCTTTTCCAGAACAATCAGCCGTTGATTGCTACTATCGTACCATTTCATGACCGCAACAAAAACAATGCATCCTGTTTATTATGCACTCTTTAGCGCTTGGATAACTATATATGTACATATCGCTCATGTGCAATATGAATTGAGTTAATTATTATTATTTGCTTTGGCTTATGTACGTTTTTGTTTATCTTTTCACTAGTTTACCTATATGCTTTTTGTTTATCTCAACGTCTTCAACGCTTGTCCAATATCGATGAGTCTGTGGTCACATCTGCGGTTACGTGCATTTGTGATCTATTTTTTTTTGGATTTTTTTTTTTTTTCAACAGCTTTTATATACGTGCAAGTACAACTCATAAATATGACGAAGTTATGCCGTCAGCTTTTTTTTCACGCTATTATTCCAACTTCAGACTACCCCACTTATTTGAAAGTGGTGATCTGGGCGCCAAACCGAGGGGAGGAGGGAGTGGCGTTTGATTTTTTATTGCATACAATTTTCGAATGTGAATTTTCTTCATCGACGGGTGGGGGGCTACGAATCTTCTATCGCAACTCTTGAAAACAACAACATAAATATCAGTTATTTACAAATCAAAGTAGATCAAACCGGGGTCCACAAACTATATTCCCGAGCACCATTTGTACCATGGGAAGGGTATTCCTTGAATTTGGCGGAGGGCGTACTACTTCTTCTTACAGAATATGCATGTTTTAGTTGTAAGTAAAGCCATTCTAACAGGCCTACCCGAGAAGGACTGAAAAATTACTTTCTTGCATGTCTTCTAGGAGGGCTTTTCCATTTGCAACTTACACGAACGCATAAATTTATATTCCTTACCATCATTAAAAGTGAATTTCAATAAACATTTTAAGTTGCAATAGAACATATTTGATATAATAATAATAATAATAATAGATTGGCGCTTACACATATGTTAGTGTTTGGCCGAGCTTCTCCTCCGATTTGTGGCGTGCGCCTTGATGTTGTCACACAAAGCGGAGGGACCTACAGTTTTACGCCGACTCCGAACGGCGATTGTATTTTTATGAGAAGCTGTTTTTCATGGCAGAAATACACTCGGAGGTTTGCCATTGCCTGCCGAGGTACGACCGCTGTTAAGAAATAAACCGTTTTCTATATTTTTTGATGTTGCTTTGACTAGGGCTTGAAACCAGGCATTGTGGAGTGGAAGCGCGCACTGCTTACCACTACACCACAGCGGTGTAGCAAATACTTTAAAGATGTATGATTTTTATAAATTAAAGAAGCCTTTCGGAAGGCCTTTATTTATTTATTTATTCATTTATTGACAGCCTTTAAAGGCCTATAACAAGTCTGAAAATTTACAATATTTGCTTACTATTTTATTTGGTACAATTTTGGGTTTATAGTTTTTATATTGATATATGCATACATTACATCACAGGATCACAATCATACATGAAAACAATATTCTTATTTCACTACATATTTTGTTCTTACACATTTTTTTGAGAGGACTATCCTAACATTTATCCTGTACAAATATATATACATTTAAACAAGGTAATTTTATTAATTATATTAAATTAAATTATAAGTGTGACCGTGGCTGTCGGAATGGACGGGATCCCGAGTAGCCCGAATGTTGGGTACTGTTTAGGTGGGCGGCCCGAAAGGACGAGTTCCAGAGCCGCACTTCCTGTACCATTGCTGTGGACTTTATTCCAAGTCGCAACTTCACTTCAGGCTTTGTGGTCATATGTAAAGGCTATAAAGTAATTTGTGATCAGTCGGAAAGTACTAGTTTCCGAGCCAATCTATCTTTAAATATTCCTGTTATACAAGTGGTCTGAAAGGATCTAGATCTTGAGCCGTACTGTAGGGCGAATGGAAAGGACTAGTTTCCATGCCGACCCTCTCTACTGGAAAGGATCTAGATCTTGAGCCGTACTGTAGGGCGAATGGAAAGGACTAGTTTCCATGCCGACCCTCTCTACTGGATCAAGCAGCAATCCTTTAAAATAAAAGGAAGGGCTTTTAACTCATGAAATTATCTACTGTGTCGTAATGGAGATTTTCACTATAATTTGAAATATCCTGCCGTCCACCATGAAGCTAAATGCTTGGCTGACAAAATGTTGCGATTTGAATTTTTAATCTCCCTGGTTGTTTACTATGACATCCCATTCCAGGCCAATCTCGCGAGTAAAAAAAAATGCAGAGTACAACCATGGACATCGCTGCAGCCACTGAGTCAATAGAAAATTGCGCTGAATTTCTATCCACCCACAGAAATAAGGGCTATGAATTTGGTCATGATGCTCCTCTCGAAAAAGAAGAAAGAAGGAGAAGTTCGATCACGTACGCCCTATTAAACCTGCAGTGATGAAATGGCCATTGGAGGTTCTTGAATTTCGTCAAGAAAAATGTCTTGGATGTACATATCTCCTAATTTTTGGGCTTCTCTCAGGATTTTGTTGACTGTTGTCAGCAGGGAGCGAAGTTTTTCGAAAACGTAGCTTCTTAAAACGTACCTAGAATCTACTATGTCTCAAGAAAGATTAAACGCTTTAGCTATCTTATCTATCGAAAACGAGATTGCTACTCAGAATGACTTGCCCAAAACCATCGAAAAATTTGCTCAAGCCAACGCAGGCAAGGTAAACTTCTGTAATTAATATCTGAAAATTTTGCTTATGTAAAAATTGGAAATTTTTTTATTTCGACCAATTCTGCAATTGATTATCGTATAAGAAAAAGAAACCGAGGTAACATCATATTATCATGTAATGGCGTTTCGTTCCATTTCGCCGCGGGCGTCATTGCTTCTAAAGCCGGCCCTGATTGTACATACGTGAATGCATCAGTTGTTCTTTCCATATTCTGCGGAAAGCGCTACATAAGCAACTTTTGCCAATTTGAACTCATACGAGTAATGAGTATGAGCACTACAATTTAATTGCTATCAATAAAGCGAATCTTTCGTTAAAATTTTAATACACAGAGAGAAAAGCATTGAAGTAGGGATCTTTGGAAATGTGTATGCTGTTACAACCACAATAACTGAAAATATTATAAGTACAGAAAACAAAAGAGTACCAGCGATTTGTAAATATGAAGCTAACAGCTTTACTAACAATCGGTTCGATAGAATTCTGTGGCATAAGTATCTCCTTGAATGAAACATTTCTATTAACTTTAAGCATCACGCATCAAAGAACAAAATTATTTGCCTTACTAGCTAATAATTAGCTGAACTTGTAAATTTTGAATACAGCAATTTAATTTTTAATTCCAGTTGATCAACTCAAGTCAACTAAGTCGTTGATAACCAGTTGCGACTATTTTTATTGCCGAATTAATAATAAAGTGCGATAATTTATAGCAAGTTGATGTGTTAAGTTTTTTTAAATAAAAAAAATTTCAAATGTACTTACTCATTTAGCCAATGTAGGAGCATCTTAAAAGAATGGTCCTCTGTGCTGTGCAATGCGTTGTAGTCTAATAAACTATTTGCTATACTCAAACATACATACACACATACATGACATGCCTCCATGCATTATTAAGCATTACTAAGAATACAGCATACATAACATACTTCATGCACTTTTATTTCTATTTTCAGCGAAACGCATCAAAGTCTTCACTGTAGCTACAGAACGTACAGATGGATATTTGCGTTACTTGCGCTCAGCGAAGCGCATTTATGACATAGAGGTTGGTTATAAAAATTGTTTAATTAGAAATATTAATAAATAGATATTAAATAAAAAGATTAAATTAATTCTTAAAAACCCAAACAATGGGACAAATAAAATAAAACGAAACTGGTAGATATGCGTACTAGGTTCCTCGAACGAAACCTGTTTAAAAAATGCAAAGAACAACAAAAAACAAAACAAAACTTGCTCACATTCATAGCTCGCATTAACTTCAACTAGTTTCTCATAAATATAACTTCCGAAATTTATTGCTACAATACTTTATTTGACAACGAACATCAGTAACCATAGTTAATCTCAGCTCTATTATCTAAGCATCGGCCAATTAAAAAGCGCAAAAAACGACTAGATAATAACTCTGGCTGTTAAAAGCAAATTTGTATTAGAAATCGCCAGCTTTAATGGCTATAACGAGTTTCCTTAGCATTAAAAAAACGATTATCGCAAAATGCACTGAATTTGTTTGCAAACAAAAAATGTAATTAAAAATTTAAATGAAGATATTAGCAAATTACCATATCACCAGAAATTGGGGGTGCATTAATTGACTTTAGATACACACCAGAGAGGGTGGGAAGGAAGCACACTACTTAAAGACGTACATACACTTTAGATTGGCGAAGTGTTTTTTATGTGATTATGGTGAGAAAGTACATATATTTTCAAGCAATTAATTAAGCTTTTTTCATCTGCAAATTGTGTTTGCGTAGCATAGTTGGTATTTCGATTTTTATCACTAAATGCCGGACATGAAAAGAGAAGTGTTTTAGCTATTAAGAAAGTGGAACGGAAAATGTACAAAACTTAATAGAACAATGAGTAGCTAAGATGCATACATAGATTAACTAGAATTTATTTATTCTCGAGGTTTACGAGAATAACTACTTGTTAAAAATTGTTAACCATATTTTTTCACTCTCCTTCTGCTAGAAGGTATGCTGCAGTAGTTTGTATTTTTTTGGCAGTAAGCCGCTGTCTGTACCGTATTTATGAAATTCATCTATCCGAAAAGTTTCCGTTCTTACTAAAACGATAACAATTTTCATAATTTTTTATACAGAAAAAATTTTAATTATATAAAAATGAGCGCACATTATCGAGCCCTAACCGCCAAAATAACGTAAGCGACATTTTTTTTCAACATTATCTTTTTGATGCAGAAATGTAATTGAATGCTCTAGAAATATTTATGCATCAAACATTAGCTCATAAAGTATATTTTATCCAATGGAAGAATAACCAGAATTTTTAAATATAAATTAGGTTATCTGGCTAAAAATTATTTTTCTGTTATGTATGTTATTGTTGTAAACTGAATAAAAAATATAACCACATAACCAGATAACCAGCCAAGCGTGATCAACCCAAATGTTTTTTCTTAAGGCGATGATTTTTTTGCTTTTAAGAATTGAACAGCATAAATTTAACAACTCTCGGTCATTAGAGATTTTTATCTAATTGAAGAATATCGTATTTTTTTTGGAAAACAATAGCTTTAGGTTGCCGTTATCTCCCGCGGGGACTTAAAATAAAGAAAAAAAGTTATA
>NW_023458559.1:49744058-49880639 GCF_013731165.1 Rhagoletis pomonella
AAAAAAGAAGATCTGCGTACTCTAGAAGGGGAAACTGACAAAGATGAGGACAGTACTTGCGTATCGGCCGAGGACGATACGCCAATCAGAGACCAACAGCCGACGCACGTTTGTATCGACTGCGATGATGAACCAATGGAAGAGGATGCAGCTTCTGATGAATTTTCATCCGCAGTAGCTGCGGCTCGTGGTTGCGGGGACACTGAGTCAGTCATACAATTAAACAGCAATGAGACGTGGTTGGATTTGGAAAGTTTGCGGCGCGTTAAAAAGAAGTTATTTGCTTTGAATAATACGAGCATACGTGATGCGTTGAATATCAACATAATCTTGCTGGCCGAGAGCATACGCTATGGGCGTGAGACCGCCTGTGAAAAGGTGATACATTGTCTGGTCATTTGTTTCGACATGGTTACAAATAGTAAGTGGCAATTATTTTTCTTCTAATTCTAGTTTCTAGTTGCATGACTCTGTTCCGTCCATTATTTTCTTTATTCAATATTATAATATTTGCGTCTTGTAGCATTCAACAGTTTTGAGGACTTGGAGTATTTGGAACGTTCGCTACCCAAGCTTTGTCATGCTTGTCGCATGCTATCAGTAGCGGGACAAGCGCGTTTAGCCCGCATCTGGGCCGCGCATTGTAAAGATCAAATGCAATCGCTGGTACAGTCTTGTCAACAGTTGATCACATTACAAGTAATACAAGACGAGGACACAGTACAGGAGAATTCTGATGTATTTGCGGTGACACGCGTACTCAAGGTTTGCTTTAAAGTTAGAACAATTATTATTGTTATAATATACCTCATCCCCCGTTGCAGATTGTTTTCTACGCAAACATCTTAGCTGGAGAATTGGACACCAGCTCCATCAATGCTCACAGCCAATCGGGTAATGCAGCCGATGCTGATGCTTCTTCAAACACGGATACCACCAACGATGATGATGATATATTTTTCTATACTCAAGTACCTAAACCGCATTATCCGAAATTCGCGGAAGACAAACTAGAGAAAGAGTTGGGTTTATCGAGCATGGACTGTCGTGTGCCGTTGGTGCCATTTGAAGAGTTCTACAATGAGCCGCTGAGCGATGCAATACAAATGGATCGCGATTACTTATCTTATAGAAATTTGTCGCTGAATCCCAGTGGTGAGGGTGTATATACTTTAATCTTTTATTTAAATATATTAATTCTTTTGTTTAGATTTGCATTTCTCCTTCATGCTGTATTCATTCATATTAACACCCGCGACCAAGGTCATTGCACTCTACTACGATAGTCGCATACGCATGTACAGTGAACGAAATTCCTCGTTGTATTCACTACTGAATTCATTTTCCGATGGAAATGAGGTTGGTGCAAGGCCTGATTTAAAGCTGAAAGTGCGACGTGAAAATATAATCGATGATGCGCTCATTGGGGTATTATAAATATTTTGGACACATTTTAAATATAAAAAATAATAATGATTGTTTTTAGCTTGAACTGGTTGCTATGAGTAATCCAAAAGACTTAAAAAAGCAGTTAGTGGTTGAGTTCGTTGGCGAACAAGGTATTGACGAGGGTGGTGTATCCAAAGAATTTTTCCAGCTGATTGTCGAAGAGATTTTCAATCCGGACTATGGCATGTTTGTGCATCAGGAAGATACCAATACTGTATGGTGAGTATATAATAATCAAAAGATGTGTGTAATTGAATATTTTGTCAAATTTAGATAGTAAAGTTGAATATTTTTCGCTTTTACCTACTGAAAGAAATTACTGGTTTGACTTAAATTTCCAGGTTCAACTCCGCGCCATTCGAAAATGAGGCTCAGTTTACGCTGATCGGCATTATTTTAGGTTTAGCTATTTACAATAACATCATTCTGGCTGTGAATTTCCCTATGGTCGTCTATCGCAAATTAATGGGTGGTGTTGGTACATTTTATGATCTAAAATATTGGAATCCGACATTGTATCGAAGTTTGAAATCGATGCTGGACTATCAGGACGCCGATATGGAAGAAGTATTCATGCAAACATTTAAAATTAGCTACAATGATGTTTTCGGCGATGTAGTCGAACATGAATTGAAACCCGGTGGCGGTGATATAGTTGTTGGCCAACATAATAAACAAGAATTCGTTGATATGTATAGCGAATATTTGCTCAATAAAAGCATTGAACGACAATTTAAGGCTTTCAAAAAAGGTTTCGAAATGGTAACAGATGAGTCGCCATTAAAATTACTTTTTCGTCCTGAGGAAATTGAGCTGCTGGTCTGCGGTAGTAGAGTAAGTTGATCTTTAAGTATGTAATATTAAAAAGTATGTAATGATTTCTCAAAACTCTTTAGAAATTTGACTTTGTTGAACTGGAAAAATCCACCGAATATGAGGGTGGTTACACTAAGGACTCGCAAACAATCAAAGACTTTTGGAGCGTTGTACACTCCATGCCAGAGGAGTCAAAACGTAAATTGCTCGAATTCACCACTGGTTCGGATCGCGTGCCTGTTGGCGGATTAAGTCGCCTCAAGCTGCTTATCACACGGCACGGTCCCGACAGCGATCGTTTGCCCACCTCGCACACGTGCTTTAATGTGTTATTGCTGCCAGAGTACAGCAGTCGAGACAAGTTGGAGGAACGTCTGCTAAAAGCGATTAATTACTCAAAAGGTTTTGGCATGTTGTAAGAAGCTGTTTTGTCATTCAAATTTCCATATCTATGAGCATTGAAAGGTAGCAAATGGAGAAATACATAGCCGAAAAGAGAGCGAAATATATGCGCAACGCAATCGCAACGAGTGCTGGTCTTAATAAAATTTTCTTTTTTACATTCTCGTTAATTTGTTTGATATTTCTTTTTGAGCATATGTTTAACAATCAACTGATTTATGATGCCAACAACAGCTGCAGAAGACTTGTCTTTATTTTAAGTATATTTTTTAAGAACATACAACAAACATACGAATACATGCATACATGTATACAAAAAATGCATGTCTTTGGATAAAGCAAGCAGAGAAATACTGCTAACAAATCCTGAAGCTTCCTAACTAATATGTATAAGCGCTGATACAAAGAAGCGCTGAACATTTATTATATTTATGAGTTTTTGGCAATTTTTAAGCTTACACTTTCCTTTCGCGTTCAGTTATACACATAAGCAATCACATTTATTTTTCGTAATTTACATTGAATACACCAGACAGGATATACAAGTATAATTTAAAATACATATAACAAAAACAAATTCGAGTGCCACCAATACCAATGCACTTACTACTATGAAAAATCGTAACAACAACAAGAACAACAACGTTTAATTTCGTTTGTATATTTACGTATAAAAGAAAGTCATTTTTTAAATCGACTGCTTTTGAACTTTATTTGTAATTGCTCGTTTTCTAGAAAACTTATGAAAAATGGTATGCAAATAAAAATAATTGCTATTAATGCATATACAACACAAAAATGAGCAGTATTTGTTATTTGTTTGGTAGAGTGGGTAAGAACACGTCCTTCAATAAATAAGCATTTAGAAAATCTAATTTTGAGTTTTGATAAAAAAAAAACAATTTTTTCACTGTGTACTTTGAGCTCCGTCATCTGGCATCACCGCACAAACAGCTGATAGCCCCTCCTGTGTTGCCAGCTTCATGAAATCACCCCATGCCAAAAAAATCTTGTTTATTCTTATCGCCGGGAGCAGTTTCTGTTGGAGCAAGTTTAGTTGGCGCTTCCTCTTGGCGTTTTGTACTCATTCGCATACTTGCTTTCGTTGGGAATTGTTGTCGCCGTTTGTGTTTGTGGTTAACTTGTGTATCTCTCGATCGTCTCTTAAGGGGAGCTTGTGGCATCTCGGTCAGCAGACGTATAGACTTGCCCGAGAGTGTTGGTCGCGTGCACTGCCGGCTAAACAAACAAATTAAATACGCATAGTGTCTAAAGAGTTTTATCAAATGCGAATGTGTTTCTCAGTGTTAGATTTTAAGTGAAAAAGCAAAATTTAAATAACTTAAAAAATAAAAGAAGAAAATATGCAGATATTAGATAAACCAAAATTAAGCTACACGCTATTGCTGCTACTCGGCCTATGGTCCTGTTGCGCTTGGACGCCAACGCATGCAGCCACTACAGATACCAACAATGATGCCGCAGTCGAGGAAGAAGGTAAGTAGCTGGAATATTTCTATGCGCTATTCTTAATAAATTATTTCTTGTTTCATATTAGTGCGCTTATACAGAGCAGCGAATACAAATGAGATCACTTTGCCATTTATATTTACATTCTTGTGCATGCCCATTTTTCCCATTTTGGTTCATGCATTTTTCCATTTATTTAATTGCTTTTGAACTGCGGTATATGTGCACTCTCTCTTACAGAACAATCAGCCGTTGATTGCTACTATCGTACCATTTCATGACCGCAACAAAAACAATGCTTCCTGTTTATTATGCACTCTTTAGCGCTTGGATAACTATATATGTACATATCGCTCATGTGCAATATGAATTCAGTTAATTATTATTATTTGCTTTTGCTTATGTACGTTTTTGTTTATCTTTTCACTAGTTTACCTATATGCTTTTTGTTTATCTCAACGTCTTCAACGCTTGTCCAATGTCGATGAGTCTGTGGTTACATCTGCGGTTACATGCATTGGTGATCTCTTTTTTTCAGTAAATTTTCTTTTTTTTCAACTGCTTTTATATGTACAACTCATAGATATGAGGAAGTTATGCCGTCAAATTTTTCACGCTATTATTCCAACTTCAGACTACCCCACTTATTTGCGAGGGGTGGCCTGGGCGCCAAACCGAGGGGAGGAGGGAGTGGCGTTTGATTTTTTATTGCATACAATTTTCGAATGTGAATTTTCTTCTCTGTCTTCTCTCGCAACTCTTGAAAACAACATAAATATCAGTTATTTACAAATCAAAGTAGATCAAACCGGGGTCCACAAACTAAATCCGCGAGCACCCTTTGTACCATGGGAAGGATATTCCTTGAATTTGGCGGAGGGCGTACTACTTCTTCATCCAGAACATGCATGTTGTTGTTGTTGTAACATCATACAAATTCCTCAAAGAAATTTTGGGGAGTGTTGCTGAAGTGACCGTCCTCGGCCAGATATAAATCTGGGTCGTTCCGGTTACGTAGATCACGCTTTTTGGTGTACTTCAGCGCATCTACCTATATTCTATTCTGAGGATCTAACCAGAGATGGACCATTTTCAAAAATTATGTCGAAAATCTCACCGTCAAACATTTAAGGCCATTAAATATCTGGCAAAAGAAATTTAGGAAGCCCCCCAGAAGATAATTTATGTAGGCCTTCCTAAGTAAAGCCATTCTAAAAGGCCTACCCGAGAAGGACTAAAAATTACTTTCTTGCATGTCTTCTAGAAGGGCTTATCCATTTACAATTTACACGAACGCATAAATTTATATTATTTAGCATTAAAAGTGAATTTCAATAAACATTTTAAGTTGCAATAAAACATATTTGATATAAACGTTAAGCAAATACTTTAAAGATGTATGGTATTTATAAATTAAAGAAGCAGCTTTAAAAGAACTCCTCCAAAAGGCCTACTGAAATATGTCCTATAAAAGCCGTTCTGGAAGGCCTTCCATCGGTAGCGAAACAAAAAGCCCTTCAATTTTCCACTCCATACAAAAAAGAAAGGAGAAAGGAATGTAGAGTGGAAGGCCTCTTGACTCTCAGGAAGGCCTTTCGGAAGGGCTTTTAACTCATGAAATTATCTACTGTGTCGGAATGGAGATTTTCACTATAATTTGAAATATCCAGCTGTCCACCATGAAGCTAAATGCTTGGCTGACAAAATGTTACGATTTGAATTTTTAATCTCCCTGGTTGTTTAGTATGACATCCCATTCCAGGCCAATCTCATGAGTAAAAAAAATGCAGAGTACAACCATGGACATCGCTGCAGCCACTGAGTCAATAGGAAATTGCACTGAATTTCTATCCACCTAGAGAAATAAGGGCTATGAATTTGGTCAAGATGCTCATCTCGATCACGAACGCCCTATTAAACCTGCAGTGATTAAATGGCCATTGGAGGTTCTTGAATTTCGTCAAGAAAATTGTCTTGGATGTATTTCCTAATGTTTGGGTTTATCTCAGGATTTCGTTGACTGTTGTCGGCGGGGAGCGAAGTTTTTCGAAATCGTATCTTCTCAAAACGTACCTAGAATATACTATGTCTCAAGAAAGATTAAACGCTTTAGCTATCTTATCTATTGAAAACGAGATTGCTACTCAAAATGACTTGCCCAAAACCATCGAAAAATTTGCTCAAGCCAAAGGCAAGGTAAACTTCTGTAATTAATATCTGAAAATTTTGCTTATAGTAAAAATTGGAAATTCTTTTATTTCGACTATTTCTGCAATTGATTATCGTATAAGAAAAAGAAACCGAGGTAATACATATTATTATGTAATGGCGTTTCGTTCCATTTCGCCGCGGGCGTCATTGCTTCTAAAGCCGGCCCTGATTTTGCGTGTATGCATCAGTTGTTCTTTCCATGTTCTGCGGAAAGCGCTACAAAAGCAAATTTTGCCAATTTGAACTCATACGAGTAATGAATATGAGCACTACAATTTAATTGCTATCAATAAAGCGAATATTTCGTTAAAATTTTAATACACAGAGAGAAAAGCATTGAAGTAGGGATCTTTAGAAATGTGTATGCTGTTACAACCACAATAACTGAAAATATTATACAGAAAACAAAAGAGTACCAGCTACTTGTAAATATGAAGCTAACAGCTTTACTAACAATCGGTTCGATAGAATTCTTTGGCATAAGCACCTCCTTGAATGAAACATTTATATTAACTTTAGGCATCTAAGAGCTGTATTTCGACGCTACCAAAAAGTTCACGCATCAAAGAACAAAATTATTTGCCTTACTAGCTCATAATTAGCTGAACTTGTAAATTTTGAATACAGTAATTTAATTTTTAATTCCAGTTGATCAACTCAAGTCAACTAAGTCGCTGATAACCAGTTGCGACTATTTTTATTGCCGAATTAATAATAAAGTGCGATAATTTATGGCAAGTTGATGTGTTAAGTTTTTTTTAAACAAAAAAATTTCAAATGCACTTACTCATTTAGCCAATGTAGGAGTAGCTTAAAAAAATGGTCCTCTGTGCTTTGCAATGCGTTGTAGTCTAATAAACTATTTGCTATACTCAAACATACATACACACATACATGACATGCCTCCATGCATTATTAAGCATTACTAAGAATACAGCATACATACATAACATACTTCATGCACTTTTATTTTTATTTTCAGCGAAACGCATCAAAGTCTTCACTGTAGCTACAGAACGTACAGATGGATATTTGCGTTACTTGCGCTCAGCGAAGCGCATTTATGACATAGAGGTTGGTTATAAAAATTGTTTAATTAGAAATATTAGTAAATAGATATTAAAGAAAAAAAATTAAATTAATTCTTAAAAACCCAAACAATGGGACAAATAAAATAAAACGAAACTGGTAGATAGATACGCGTACTAGGTTCCTCGAAACCTGTTTAAAAAATGTAAAAAACAACAAAATCCAAACAAAACCTGCTCACATTCATAGCTCGCATTAACTTCAACTAGTTTCTCATAAATATAACTTCCGAAATTTATTGCTACAATACTTTATTTGACAACGAACATCAGTAACCATAGTTAATCTCAGCTCTATTATCTAAGCATCGGCTAATTAAAAAGCGCAAAAAACGACTAGATAATAACTCTAGCTGTTAAAAGCAAATTTGTATTGTACAGCTTTAATGGCTATAACGAGTTTCCTTAGCATTAAAAAAACGATTATCGCAAAATGCACTGAATTTGTTTGCAAACAAAAAATGTAATTAAAAATTTAAATGAAGATATTAGCAAATTACCATATCACCAGAAATTGGGGGTGCATTAATTGACTTTAGATACACACCAGAGGGGGTGGGAAGGAAGCACACTAAGTACTTAAAGACGTACACTTTAGATTGGCGAAGTATTTTTTATGTGATTACGGTGAGAAAATACATATATTTTCAAGCAATTAATTAAGCTTTTTTCATCTGCAAATTGTGTTTGCGTAGCATAGTTGGTATTTTGATTTTTATCACTAAATGCCGGACATGAAAAGAGAATTGTTTTAGCTATTAAGAAAGTGGAACGGAAAATGTACAAAACTTAATAGAATAATGAGTAGCTAAGATGCATACATAGATTAACTAGAATTTATTTATTCTCGAGGTTTACGAGAATAACTACTTGTTAAAAATGTTTAACCATACTTTTTCACTCTCCTTCTGCTAGAAGGTATGCTGCAGTAGTTTGTATTTTCTTGGCAGTAAGCCGCTGTCTGTACGGTATTTATGAAATTCATCTATGTGAAAAGTTTCCGTTCTTACTAAAACGATAACAATTTTCATAATTTTTGTATACAGAAAAAATTTTAATTTTATAAAAATGTGCGCATAATATCGAGCCCTAACCGCCAAAATAACGCAAGCGACATTTTTTTTCAACATTTTCTTTTTGATGCAGAAATGCAATAGAAAAGTATATTTTATCCAATGGAAGAATAGCCAGAATTTTTAAATATAAATTGGGTTGTTCATACTTGCTTGGTTATCAGGTTATCTGGCTAAAAATGAATATTCTGCAATGTATGTTATTGTTGTAAACTGAATAAAAAATATAACCACATAACCAGATAACCAGCCAAGTGTGATCAACCGAAATGTTTTTTCTTAAGGCGATGATTTTTTTGCTTTTAAGAATTGCACAGCATAAATTTAACAACTCTCGGTCATTAAAGATTTTCATCTAATTGATGAATATCGTTTTTTTTTTTTGAAAAACAATAGCTTTAGATTGCCGTTATCTCCCGCGGGGACTTAAAATAAAGAAAAAAGTTATACTCATAAACAGGGAACGGATTTTATGGAAATTGCCTTTTTACTGCTAAAGAGATAGAGTATAGATAGAGTATAGAGTATGTTTGGATAAAATTGTAAAGGGCTAGGAAAACGCCCTTCAAACGTTCCATATTTAAATTGGGCTCCACTTGCATCAACTTACGTCGAGCGCACATTTAGTACATTGAGGCATTTCTTCGCGAAAATCGAATGAAAATGCTGCCAGAAAACTTCAAAATGCATCTTGTGGTTCAATGTTACTACAACTATACAAATTAAAGTTTTATGAGTTAGAAACTCGAAAGGATAAAATAGTCAAAGATTCAAAGTACAAATTTTTCATATAATGAAACTAGTTCATAGTTTTTCTCTTTTTACTTGTAATATAAACATTTCTAAAATAAATGTATTTTTTGATTGTTCTTCGTATTTTCTGTCTTTTTTAGTGCCTTATTTTGCTTTTTTTTGCAATACCTAGTGCCTTTTCCTGCCTTTTTCGCTATTTTATTTTGCCTTTTCCAGCCTATTTCGTTATTTTATTTTGTTTTTTTTTTTATAGGTTTTTAGGTCCTAAAAATCCGTTCCCTGCTCATAAAGCTGTTTTCATACAAATTTATTAGAAAAAATAGAAACGATTTTAACTAAAATTTAGTTTATTTTGCTACTTAATTTGAATTAAAAGAAAGTCCAACAGTGTCAACAATATGATTCAAATTTTAAAGAAGGTTTTAACTGCATTTTGATACATACAAATACAAAAAAAAAAAATAAATGAATATATAATTTTCTTTTTTAACCGACGAAGGTGGCGTCACAAAAGTGACCTCTCTAAATTTAACCACTAAAATTATTTTTACAAACAAAATTAAAATTTCGAGAAACCTATTTTTTTCAGGTCGGTATCAGCTAGGGTGTTCTATTATTCGCCTGTTTTTTCAAAAACTACTTTATTGCATTTATTCTGACTTTTCCGGGCTTTGAGCAGTGCTCTTGCCGCCGTAGCCAAGGGCTTAGAGGTGCCCACTGCCACTTAGGAGGTCCATGATCCAATATCTGGGCCCAGCAACATAAAAAAAGTTTTTTTCCAATAGCGGTCGGCACTCGGCAGATAATGGCAAACCTCCGAGTGTACTCCTGCCATCCTCAAATAACCTAGGATATAATTTTAAAACGATTAGGTGTTTCCCTTAAACTGGAAAAAGCTTTGAAAAGCTCACAAATTTTATTGAGAGGTCAAGATTTCTATGAAATGAAACAAAAAAAAAAGGTTTGTTCGATAAAAAAAAATCCGGTTTTCGACATCGAAAAATCAATATTTGATATAAACCGCCTATAGATATCCAAAAAACGCGGTGGAAACCGGTTTGGAAAAACCGAGCCAATCACGCTAGTATCAGCTCTATGTATTATCCAAGTTCTTCTCATCGTAATCATAATTAGGCGTTTACAATTATTTTTACCGATTCGTAAAACTTTAGTGTTGAGAGTTTGAGGATAAGTAGGAAAATGCATGCATACACCCATGGCACAATATTTATTTATTATATAATATTTATAATATTATATTTATTTATAAAATATTTATTTATAATATTTATTGTGCCATGCATACACCTATGGAAGTTTCAAAGTAAAACGAAAGACAACATTCCCGAAAAGAATTTTTTAATCATAAAAAAGTTGCGTTCTATTACATGAAAACATTTAAATCTCAGCTGAGAATGTGATCAACTTTTTGTTTAGAAATTCAGCGGAGAGTTTAAATAGTAGCCATTTTATACATATGTTAGTGATACATACATTTCCTTAAGATTTTTGGTGTTTTCTTAGTTAAAAAATTAAATTTAAAGTTCTAATTTTAAGTCAGCAAAATCGCACGTGAGCATTTATAAATTTTAAGTCGACTGCTGGTTAATAAGCATTTCAGCCCATCGTTGAATGTATGAAATTAGGAATTAGTTAGCTATTTCTAATTTCATCAGCTAATAATTTACACTGAATATTTGTTCTGATTAAGCCGAATAATGCTTCAAATGAAGGTTCATCCAATGCAAGAATGTATGGCATTTCAAATTATCGATTTTCAAACTTTTCCTTCGGAATTTGAGTAATTTTAGGTATGTAGTTGTATAGCCCATTAAATTTTAGTACAATAAAGTGCAAGTTTGAAGTTGCTAAAAGATCGCGTAATAAAGGTATTTTCTTGCCTATAAAAAATTCTCGAGCATACTTTGTATGGAAAGATTGCGTGACATCGTCAACAAAAAAAAAAACAACGTTAAAAATCAACGGTATTTGGCAGCCACTTGAAACTTGCACTTGTATCGTCCTAAAATACAAATTCTGAAAAAAGTTTGAAATTTTGGTGATTTTTTTTTTAATTTATATAATTTTAGCACAAAGTTTGAAGTTTGGTTTTAAGTATATGGTTTTTGTTAGATAAATGGTCAAAATATATTTTCCTTTGTTTTTTATGTGTTAGTTGCGGTTTAAAACTATACCAGATCTCCAGGTAATTTGCACATGCACCCTCGTACGTATGTACATAAGTGCAAAGGCACATCAGCTATACGCACTATTGATTTAAATAGTTATCAGTATTTACAGATATCTGCTTGACAGATGTATAAACTGAATACTTGATTTCTTGTAAAAAAATCGCAATTCTTATTTTGCTCCTACATATGTACGTACATTTGTATATATCTGTGGTCGTAAGCAATTACCGCCTAAGTCGACTTAAAAAATAATTGAGTTATATATGCTATCGTATGCTGCAACTAATATTCTATGTGCCTGAGAAATCCCCATCTCACCAGCTGGGCAATTTAAAAAGTTATAGACGAACATATTTTGGTTTCCCAATAAGGTTAACATTACAATCCAAATGTTTAAAACGTTTTTTCTCGAATTCAGGTTTTTCGACTTAGGCGTTTATTGCTTATGACCACTGATACATATATTCATTACGTCCAAACCAGCACACGATCTACAAAGTGGCGGCACAATACACCGGCTGTGAAAAAACATGTTTCTTTTTGAGACCAGTCTTTTACCGCCACCGCTTGGCCAGCCAATCGACGCAAATACACAAGTACGTAAAAAAAAAAACCGTCCAAAATAAACAACTTGATATTTAATATATTGTCGCTTTGGCACTGAAATTCGCTGAAATTAATAATAGTTTTAACTGTTCGCGTGTGTAACCGCTGCTGGGCGTGACTGGTTGGTTGGCAGGCTGGTTGCTGGCTGCTGGCTGCCGGCTGACTTCCACTGCTGTTTGATAGATAGTTCAAATGCTAATCAACAAGTTTTCATGCGTCAAAAAGCATTTGCATAGATTTTGTTAATTGGCTATCAGCCGAATTGCTTTGTGGCAGAGATTTTCGATATTCATATTTTTGGAACACGTTTGAGCATTTATGATTTGAATTCTATTCTAATGCAGAAACGTTTTTGGTTTTCTTGTGTGATAATTTTCGATAATTAATCGAACATGCTTTTCATGTGCTTATAATTTATTGCTTGATCGAGAGCATGTCGCTCCGTACATATGTACATACATACTAAAGTACAAACAAGAAGAAATAGATCATTTGCCGGTTTCATAAGGAAAATCAACGCATTTGTTTGCGGGTATGGAACTCTGAATATGTAGAACTGGGTCGATTCTTGAAGTAAGTATGTGTATGAAATGTATGCAGTGTGAAAATGATAGCATCTACATAATTTCGTACATACATAGTGCATACATATAGTACATGTATATGTATACAGTAAGTTTGTATATGCTTCACACTCATTGCTCATCTGTGTTTTTATATTAAAAATAATGATCCAGCGTAAGCCAACTCAAGTAGCGTAACGCTCACAACAGCATCCGGTGCGCTGGAATACATTTGAAACATGTGTTCATATTCTTAAATACGAACCAGTACATAAATAGCTATAAACATACATAATATACCAAATATATGTACATATATACTTTGTACATATGTATGTATGTATGCATATTTATATACAAATGGTTTTATATACGCGTACATGTTTTTGCTTTTCCGTACATTTTATTGCAGTTTATTTTAACCGCCAACAATTATTCTGAGGCGCTCTAATCACATTTCGTGATTCGTGATTTCTCGATGTATTAGAGACATTCATAGGAGCAAATATAAAAATGAAGACATTTGTATAATTGTATGCACATACATTTTTCAAATTGTCGCTGCGAATTTCATTAACTAGTCCATTGATATTTTTGGTCACGTAGTCCAGTCAATTTCTATATTTGATGTATGATTAAACGATTCAATGAACTCTTTCAGTCAATCAGAATATCCTTATCCTTTTGAGTAGTTGGGGTAGTTGTTGTTGAGAATACCTTGAGCCCATTCAGCAAAATGTTGCTATCCATTGCTGTTTTTTTTTGGTAAATAAGTTTTAAAGTATTTTAGAATAGGGAATAAATCATTTGTTTAGAAAGTATAGAATAAAAACTGAGACGCGACATTTTAGCAAGCTTTGGCTATTTTTCTTTAGTTTATTTAATGTTTTGTATTACGAAAGCACTCTAGCTGATTACATAACAAACACTATTTAAATCCAAATTTCAGACTGTGAAAAAATTATGAAAATTTTGCAAAATTTCACCAAAATTTCTAACCTTTTAATCAGCATATTTAGCAAAAATGTTGGTATGCCGTTTGTAGCCCATTCAATTTGAGTAAAATAAAGTGCAAATTTGAAGTAGCTAGGACTTACACCGTTGATTTTTACCCATTTTTTTGTTGATGGTTTTCCGCTTTTTTTCCATACAAAGTATCTATGTCCGACAATTTTTTTTATTTGGTTCAATGTAGCTGACGTGAAATAAGTAGTGAGTTTAAAGCAGCTCTGGATATTAAATGAATTTAATTAAAAGTAAATATGGCGCATAATTTCAATATGTCTGGGCTATACGATGAATTCGCCTATTTTTTAAAGACTAACCGACAAGACAATTGAAAAACCGTAGTCAAAGTCGTTTAAAAGATTTTGTTTATTCTGGCACGGAAGTCTGACAAAAAAGCTCCCTTGCCAACTTTCATGGTAGAAAGCTGTTCTGACAGAAAGTACTTGAGCATATTCCAAATCAGTGATGCTCAGAACAGCGCCCGCGGTCGGGACTCGTTAAAGCTCTCTGTAGATTTTGTACGAGCTCGCATAGAGTAAAAGCTCTTTCTGAGTATCACTGTTCCAAATGGACATGTTATCAGTTTGCTCGCGCTGTTCCAACAGTCGCAATGGACCGATTTTTACCATCTCTTAGATTTATGTCTTCCCAGCTAAATCTAAGTTACAAACCAAATTTCATTGAAATCCGATAACATTTAGTTGGCAAAAGTACTCCACGTTACAATTTTTAGCAAAATTGGAGCACATTTCCTACTTTTTGCCACATTTTGTATGGGACTCTTCCATTGTGCAACGTCCAAAGTAGCCAAAAAATACATAATGATCTTCATCCTGCTAAATGCTCCTTGACGGTTGTACGCAGTGCCATGACCGACGACTTGGCAAGGAAAGCAACGAAAATATCTGCGGTACATACATAATTCTGCTCAAGACGTGCTGGCATCAAATGCCCCTTGGCTGTTATATTAGTCCCTCGACACAGCGACATTCTTGGAGACTTGGAGACTTGGGAAGGACGAAAATATCTGGAATCAAACCTGGGCCAAATTGGGCTATGGAACCCACCTGTCAGACTACCAGACAAGCTTGACCACTCGGCTAGAACGCCTCTCTATACGATTAATAGCTAGGGTAATAAATAGCCTCCTAATGCCTTTTGGGCATTCCCCGCTGGGGAAGAAAATAAATGGCTTGCCCCAGTTTCATCACAACGGGCTTTTTCAGCCTACGTGGTCCTTCGTGCTTTTAAGTGGTGGCAGCCAACCTAACCTGACCCCGCGAATTCCCCTTTAACTTCACAGTAAAATAAATTATTGTTCTAATTTAAGCATTTTTAACGCATATTTATTTTAAAAACAGTATTTATTTTGAATGTACATATATATTTAATTTATAAAGACATATCGCCGGCTGCGTAAAAGATTGTCGTATGTTAATTTCGGTAGGTTGTGGGAAATCGCGATTGAAATTTTGAATACAATTTCTCAAAAACGCGAAGATAGATTTTCTCCAAAGTCTCTGAAAATGTTACTAGTTTACAAAACTCTCAAATTATTTAATTTTTAATGTTTATTGTTAATTAGTTTTGAGCTTATGAAGGATTTTCTTTAGTAAAATTTTGTCGTAAGCTCCATTTGTTTACAATTTGGCAGCCACTTTGTATGAAATACGACAAAATGCGATCAAAATTTCTACTAAATTAACGACACTTTTTACTCAATATCTTGGAAACTAAAGGAGATATACAAAAATGGAGAACACCATTTCTAAGATATTGATTAGTTTAATATGACTGCATCACTAACTAAATTTTTACTAAATTATCGAAAAAATTGTAGTCAGTATCTCGGAAACTAAAGGAGATATCTAAAAACTGATAGCACCAATCGAAAGGCCTCATTTCAAAATATAAAACTGAATCTAGAACTAAAAATCGTCAAAATGGCGCTTACGACAATCTTTTACCCAGGCGACGATATGTATGTATGTATGTATGTATGTAATGCTTACACTATCGTGCGTTTGAGCAAAGTTGCATAAATTATTTAGTTAGAAGAAAAATATTTTTAAGCCTAAGAGAATGTAATGCCCATTATTGGTGCCCGCACGGGCATCGGTGCCCATCCCTAATCTAAAGTAATTAATAAGCCTCCACTTCAATTAAGGCGCTGGTGAGAGTTTGTAGTAGCACTGATTGCCTTTCTTTAAATGGACAATTTTGATTATCCTACTTTCCTATGGAGATATTTTTTCTTTCGAGACCATTCGTTGCGATACACTTTTTTGTATTAAAAAAAACGCACAGTATCGCCAGCCTTTTCATAATTTACATTGTATTCATGTACATATGTTCCCTTGTGGTCAGCTGATTAAGCCACGTGACATTTTAATCAGTTTTGGCAATTTTTCTTTTGTCCATTTAATGTTTATATATATATTTTTTTTATAAAAGTGTAGCACATTACATAACTAGCACCAATTACTTTTATATGGAGGAAAATGCCTAGCACCGTCAGCAAAAAAAAGATTAAAAATCATCGCGACTTTCTAGCGTTTTAAAATTTGCACTAGCATACTAAAATTTATTGGGCTATAAAACAGCGTACCTAAAATTTTCTAAATATTTTTAATAAACACTTCAAACATTTTTGGATGTAATTGTTAAAGTTTGTTGAATTATTATAATTTTTGTAAGAAGTTTGAAATGTGGATTTATGTGGTACTGGTTATGTTATGTGCTAGACTTTTATAAAAAAAGTTATAAACATTGAATAAGCAAAAGAAAAATAACCAAAAATGGTCAAAATGTCACTTAACTTAATCAGCTGACCACAAATGTATATTTTCATATGTATGGTCATATGTAGCTCACTTTTCAAAAGAGGTTTCTGATGTCAGATAAGCCACTACCGGTTCGCAAGCCGCCTAGCTTTGCCGGCTTTACGCTTATCAGCAAGTTGAAAGCTTCATATTCATAATATTCAATAAAATTTCTGCTTCTGTGTGCGTCATGTACTACTGCATGCAAGACAAAAAACAATAGCCAAGTGCAAGTTTGTCACCATTGTTTAGAATTAGACAAGAAATGCTGTCGCATGTAAAATTAAAAATTCGCTGATAAGCCAATAAATTTAGTTGAAAAGCTGTCGCCGCTGGGGTCATCTGAAACCGCTTAGTTGCCTCATTTTTTTAAATGGACTTATATAAACTTGTATAAACACATGAAAATAGTTATTTAAACTTGGTCTAATAGAATATCATAAAAAACTTCAAGTATTTGATTTTTATAAATTTTGACTGCAAAGCTCAGAGCTTTATGGTGTTTTCGTTCTACCAAAATGTCGCCTTTTGATTGCCCCTTTCTCTTTTCGTGTTCGATTTTAAAATAAAGGCAAACGGTGCTAAAATTGTGCGTTCGTTTCTTAAAATGTCACACTCTTGTCAGGCAAAAAAAACATCTTCTCTGCCCTTTGAAGCTTCGCCAGGGGAGAAGGTTGCCCTGAAAATCAGATGGTTTCTTAAAACGACAATATTATGAAGTACTGAGCAGGACAAGGACAAGAGGAAAAAACATGCGCTTTTACAGGGTTGAGTGTAACATCAAACAAATTTTGCACCGTGGAAAGGCAAAATTTTTTGGAAGAAACGAAGTCACCATTAGAATCTGCATGAACTGTGTTGAGTAAGAAATGGTATTTAACCTCCCATGTAACTGACCTAAATGAGATGGTCAGCAATGAATTAAGATGCCAAAAAACAGCAAAAGTTTCGATGAACGTCAATTAACCCTCTGTGGCCCAACTGTCTTCTGGATATTTGTAACATAATAGATTCCTTTCTTTTTACACCAAATTTCTTTCTATATTCATCATTTCAATCAAGAACTGAACAGGAAGGGACGTATTTTCCACCATTAAAATTGTAGACTCCATAAAACGTTAATTTCATTCAATAATCTTGATTGTTGTTTTTATATGTACATATATATAACGGTCTCTAAACTCATTTGCAAAATAAAATGCTAAAAACACGCCTCAAGCGTATTTGAATAGTGTTTGTGAAGACGGTATTGGTTTAAATCAATGTTTACAAATTGAACTGGTTGCATAAAAACTCCTCAGGTTGCAAAAACTAAGTTTATTGCACTCCATCAGATACGTACATATCTGAAATTTATAGCTTTTGAAGAAAAAATAATAGTTGCAATAGTATAAGTAGTTGAATACGGTAAGCTGAGTTATTTAATAGAAAAGCTGATATAATATAAAATAAGCAGAGTTTTATTAGGTTAGACAACATATGTACGTATGTATTTATGTCTGTATATGTATGCATGTATTAGCCTCTTGACCCAAATTTCAAAACAAAACATTCGCTTATTTTGCTTTGATTTGCTTACAGGTCAATACCCTCGGCATGGATGAGGAGTGGAAAGGTGGCGATATGAATGGCTTGGGTGGCGGTTATAAAATACGTTTGCTGCGTGAAGCTGTCAAGCCATTTAAGGATGAAAAAGATGCAATTATCTTATTCACCGACAGGTATTTACTTTAATAATTTTTTCCTTAATATGTTCACGCATTTAATTTTGCATTACTCTCCCAACCTCTCTTACCATCCGTAGCTACGATGTCGTCTTCACTGCCGACCTTAAGGAAATCTATCAGAAATTCAAAGAATTCGGCGCTAAAGTGCTCTTCTCTGCAGAGAAATTCTGTTGGCCTGATGAAAAATTGGCCTCAAAATATCCACCGGTTTCAGAGGCCAACGCATCGCCCTACCTCAACTCAGGCGCATTCATCGGTTATGCGCCGGAAGTCTATAGCATTTTAAGTGACGCCGCAATAAAGGATGATGACGATGATCAGCGCTACTATACGAAAATATTCCTTGATACGGAAAAGCGCAAAAAGCTGGGAATACAATTGGATACGCAATCACGCTTGTTCCAGAATTTGAATGGCGCGCGTGAAGATGTTAAGCTAAATGTGGATTTGGACTCGAATGAGGGTAAATTGCAGAATATTAATTTCATGACTGAACCGAGCATTATACATGGAAATGGACCCAGCAAGATGGAATTGAATGCATTCGCTAATTATTTGGCGAAAACTTTCAAGGGAGATTGTCTGATATGTCAGGAAAATCGGCTGGAATTGGATGTAAGTGTGTGTGTTTATGTGCAGCTTTAGAAGTATTTTTAAATACGAATGTTTACAGGAAAATAACCTACCCGTAATTTCGCTAGCGCTCGTAATTGCACAAGCAGTGCCTTTCTTCGATATGTTTTTGCAGAAAATCGAAGACCTCAACTATCCTAAGGAGAAATTGCATTTATATATTTACAGTAACGTCAGTATGAGCTGCAATGTTTATAATTTTTATTTTCAGTATATGTAAAAATAATGCCTTCCAATAACAGCAAAAACTCCACGATGATATGGCAAAATCGTTCCTGAAGCGGCTGGAGCATGAATATCGCAGCGCAAAGATTGTGCTGTCCAACGATGAATTGAATGAGCAGCGTGGTCGCGAGCTAGCACTGTAAGATTTAATATACAGTGAAACCTCGATATAACGAACCTTGATAAAACGGAAAACTTTAATATACAAAATTTTTGCTGGGTCTCCTGAAAAAAAAACCTCATTTTGCAAAATTTTCCATAGATATTATGAAGAAATTTTAAACATGAAAACGTTCGGAATATATTGACGGTTAAAGTCCCATTGGTAAAAGCCTCTATATTACGAAGTGTCGACTCAATAGCCTCTATATAACGCAATGTGGATTCAATAGCCTCTACATAGCGAATTCTGAACATGTTGACGGTTAGAGTCACGTTATAAAATTCCAAAATTCTGAATTTTTCGTTGGTTATTCAATAAACCATAGATATAATGAATCGTTTGTCCAACCCTTTCAACTTCGCTATACCGAGGTTTCACTGTACAATGTGTGCTTTCACTTTTTACTAATTTGTATTCTTTTACTGCACAGACAACAAGCCAAACAAAAACAATGCGATTATATATTCTTTGTGGATGCTGCTGTGCAAGTGGATGATCCACAATTGCTGCGCGAATTATTAATAATGAATAGGTGCCTACTTTTGATTAAGATAATTGCCTATTTAGTAAAACAAGCTAATATTATTTTATTTCATGTCAGACAATTCGTTGCGCCAGTGGTGAGCAAGTACGATGAATTATGGAGCAATTTTTGGGGTGCACTCTCTGATGGTGGCTACTATGCGCGCTCACATGATTACGTGGACATTGTGAAGGGCTCATTTACGTGAGTAAAATGGTTGGCTTTTTATTAAAATTTGTTTTAGAAAAAAATGCACAACTCATGCAACAAACTCCTACGTACATACATATGTACATTTCGAGGGCTTATATTCAATACCCTCTATCTGCAATTTCGATGAAAATGAGTTTTTGATGGTAACGTGAGCTCCGATTAATCCTTCAGCCATGACAATAATGTCAAACTTAAAATATAGCTTTAATGGTATTATATTCTTATTTTGAAAATTCCACTTTCTGCAATAATATTTTGCTATAAGAGCAAAATCCTCCATCTACACAATCTTGCTGGAAATTTATTTTTATTAACGTTTTTGTGGCAAGTAAGTTACAAGTGCCTATGTATGTATGTATGTACATATATGTTACCGGTAAAATCCAATCTTAGGTCAAACTAGTTTTGCCCAGGCTAAACTAGTTCTACCTAATGCGACATATCTGTCCAACCGAAAACAAATTTGATACAACAAAAAAATCTTCCATATCCCGTCAAACATAGAGCCATTAAACTCTATTACTCCATTCTATCTCAAGGGTCACCAAGAGTGGAAAACTGCTATTATTATTCCTATTGCCAAACTAAATAGAAAAAAATTCATTAGTTTCTAACTACAGACCCATTTCCCTCCTCCCCTCCATATCTAAAGTATTACGCTGTAAAAATGGTGAGAGGATGTACAATGTTGTTAAGTATTTCCTTTACAACCGGAAGTTCGCTGTTCGGGTCAATAACTGTTATTCAAAAACTGTTCCTCTCTTTAATGGTGTTCCACAAGGATCACCACTTTTGGTTATTTTATTCAATATAGCGTCTGGGAAAGTTTGTTTGGTCCAAATCTTCAAGGGCTAAGATTTCGGTTTTTTCACATATGCAGAAAACACAAATGTATACATGCAACCCTATCCGTGTATGACACTCCTATACACTATACTGACACATTGAAAATATTGGGAATAATTTTTGACAATAAACTTACTTTTAAGCAGCACTGTGATAATGTAAGATTAGGCTTACTTGCTAGACTAAATATTATAAAGTTTTTATCATCCAAGTATTTTTTAGTTCATATAACTACACTGGTAAATGTAATTATATTATGAACAATTTACCTTGTACTCGTAATTTACGGACACTGCCCAAAAGTATCTTAAACTCCTTACCATGCAGCAGTCAGAAGAACCATAACCATGGGGTAAAGTACAGCACAAAGATGCTCATCCTAAAGATTGTTCGCTGCAGAAATGAGACCTTATTCTTTGACGTCTAATCCTGCTTTCCACAAAAAAACCAATGAAGCAAGCAATCAGGTTTATTTCGTATATTACGCTACATCAAAGATTTGGACATCATATCTACTCCGATGCCTATTTAAGTAAAAACTCTACCGCAAGGACATTTGCCCAGTTCCATACTCATAAATAATCTTGGAGCTTCTTTTCACAGATACGATACCGACTGTTCTTTAACGTTAACAAAAGGGTTTACAATTGTCGTCGGTGCTTTTCCCGCGTACTGCTCGGCATTTACAATTGCTAGAAGCTGTACCTTTCGCCTCTAAAAACGAAGGAAATTTCCTCATATGCACGGACTGTAAATCAGCCATCGAAACACTCTTTAACAGTGCTAATGATTCTCATATAATTTCGAAATCACGTGAAATACTCTTTCGACACAAAAACACCATTAAAATTATGTGTTTACCTGGGCACGTCGGAATAGAAGGGAACGAGTTTGCAAACCAATGATTTATGTGTTAAAAACTTAGTTTAACATAACATTTACATCTAAAGAACTGACATTTTCATTATTCTGCAAAACCCGCTATCAGCACATTTTTTTTATATAAATAGTTACAATTCGAATTGCAATAACCTCTATCTGATTTTGAAACTAAAATAAAATGAATGAATGAATGAATTAAAGGTAAAATCCTAGTTTTAATATATAGCGTGAATTTTTAAGACATGCGTAGGGACTTAAAATTATTAATACTTTTAAAAATAGCTGTCAAAATAGTTTTTTTGCTCTCCTGAAAAATTGAGGTTTTGCAGATAGAGGGTATTGAATATCAGCCCTCGATTTGTTATTTTATTTTAGTACTCTTATTTTTCTTAAATATGCTACATATGCAACTGAGTATGAAAAATTGTATAGACTTATAAAAATGTAAATACTCCCTAACTTAATCGAAAGCAATCGAGAAATCTGTCTTAAAGCTGCGCCGATCTATCGAGTACATATTATCGGCGGTGCATTCATAGAGCCCGGCATCCATTTGTGTGGCTGGATCGATTTCGATTTTCGATTTCACTCTATCATCGCCAATGCGCCACTCGTGCACCTGCAAAAACAACATAAAACCAAAAAAAAAACTGAATTTAAGGTCTTGAAACGGCGTATATGTAATTATACTCACATGCATGTAGAGATGTTGAAAAATCTCCGTGCCATCCTTATACCAAGTGATGTGTGGACGCGGATTACCTTTAGCCACACAAAGAAAAGCGATTTTATGACCCAAAACGTATTCATAATCGAAATGTGAGGCTTGTAGAATTTTTGCGCCCTGCAAAGAGAGGATGTAGCTATCAAAATTCGTTGTTTTCGTATGATTAGCAGCAGAGCGTGGCCTTGCATGTTGCCTTTCACTCATAACAATATGCAAGTGTTTATTACATTACAAAATTAAATTGAACTATTAAAATTTTCTAATTGCATCCACAGAAAAGTGAATAAAAGATTTCAAATCACTTCAGCTTACACTTACATTGTTATTATTGTAATACTGATCCGATTCAGGATCACGATATTTGCCTGTTATGGGTAAACCAATTTGTACCTGCGAATTATAGACAACAAATTTTTTTTTAAACACTAAATATTTTCATATTTTTTTTGAAACTCATACTCTCGATTTGGTGCGTCCTCGGCCACGTCCACGTCGGCCATCACACACTTGACAGCTCAACATTAACACACCCAGACAAATCACGAGCAATTTAACATTCATTATTTTGTAGCAATTGATTAAAAGTGGAAGTGATATTTATATATATATTTTTTTTTTTTTTAATTTCTTCGCACTTGTTTAGCTGAAAATTCTCAAACTACTATCAATACAAAGTATTCAAAGTGCGTGCTAAATTTTCTTGCAAATTTAATTAAATTTTTAATGTTTTGTTTGAATTTCTATACGGCTCGGTGCTCGCTTCGGCTCGGCTCGAGTGTGCTAACACTTTAACGCGCTGTACGCTCGCCCGTTTCGATCGCTGCCGCCTTGTAACGCTTTCTGTACGCTCCAACTAAATAAATACGACTAAGCGCATAAAATATTTTGCATTTGCAATGAATTAAGCCTTTCGAGTCTGAACCCAAAAAAGCAAAAAAAAGAAGAGAATAATGTTAATGATGCGCTAGCTGCTGCATGTGACCGAGAGATGATGGTAGGGTCTCGTAATGCTGCGCAGCATGTTGCTGCTTAAATTTACAAACAATTTAGTAGGGGTGTAGTGTAATTTTTTTTTGTCTACACTTTTGCACCTATCTATATTTGCAGCTGGATATCTCATTTCGTACTCTTGTCCATGCTATCCATGTGCATGTGGGGTGCTTATAGAATATTCTCAATATTTCTATGCAAGCTTTGCAGATGAAATAACAAGTGCCAACTATCCGCTTTTTAGTTTAGTTGTGCGGGTAATTTTAAATTTGCAATTTTTATTTATGTATGTTTTTTTTTTTCAATTCGGTTTCAACTACTTTGCAGCACAGTGTGTTGCATATTAATTTAAGCGATTTCAGGTACTAAAAATAGTTTGAAATGATAGCTATGGCCTGACGTAAGGGAATGATACCTGTGTATATTTGGGCGTTAAGACTCAAGATTGCCTCAAAATGAGTGGCAAGACTCCTTTAAAACAAATGCAATAAGTAAATGTCTCGAATTTGTATACTCCTTTTGCTCAAAAAAACAATTTGTGTCTTGGAAGTATGAAAAAGCATCTGTGAAGTCCAGAACGCAAGCGTATTCAAAAGAAACATGCTGACTTTGAAGTTGTGTAAACCAAATTCATTTTAAAGTAGTTGAAATTAATTGCAGTCGACTTGCTGCTTGCACACAATTCAAACTGAACATTTGAAAGCACAGGGGAACTTTTCGGCAAAAGCCGTTCAGTTTATGCCACTCCAAACAAAAAAGAAAGGTGAAAGTAATGCATAGTGATTCTCAAAAAAGACTTCCGGAAGGGATTTTAGCTCCTGATATTATCTACTGGGTAGTAAAAGCGCTCGTGATTAACTTTGTTGATTTACAACTAATTTGTTTCGAATGATTTGTGGCTGTGGTAAGGTACTTACATAAGTATTAACTATAAAATATCCACAACACCTGTATAGCACAATTTTAGGTGGTCGAATGATTATTTTATAGGAATTCCAAAAAGTCGCCTTATATTTTTTTCATTAGTTTAGGACTTGTTAGAATATTTATAGTTTATTAGGGGTGCCAGTTACTGTCGAAATTCGACCGTTTTTCTAGTTTTTAAGACCCTTGGAGACGTTTTCTAACTTTGAAGGTCTTGTCGATAAATTTTCTATGATTTTATTCATATCGATAATTTAATGAATTTCAAAAACACTAAAATCCCATAACTCAATAAAATTCGATAACTCGACTAAATTTGATAATTTTCGATAAATTTAGATAACTGTGCATTTTGGGGGCTCGATAAATTTCAATAACTCAAAAATGTATATATCTCGATATAAATCGATAACTCGATACAAATATAAATTTCGATAACTCGGTTAATTTTGATAGCTCCATATTTTTCGATAGCTATCGGAAAATTTCGATAGCTCGCTACCCTCTAGTAACACAATCAAATTCGATAACCAGTGATAACTCGAAACACTTCTATAACCATAAAATTCCGATAACTCGATATAGTTTTTAAATTTAAAAAAATTCGATTCGATAAATCAACAAATTCGAGTACATCAATAAATATCGGTAACTCGATAAGTTGAAAGAAGTCCATACATTACGATAACTCTAAATTTCGTTAGCTGTATAAATAATGATAATTTAGTAAATATCGATAACTTGATAAATTTCATTAACTTGACAAATTTCATTAATCCCATAAATTTGTATAGCTCGATAACTATCCGCAAATTGCGACAACTCGATACGTTGCGATAACTCAATAACATACATATTCGAATGCTGCTGTTTCCAGTTTTTTACGTTACTATTTTTGATCAATGAAACGTTTGGATTAAATTGTATAACTTCATTTCAAGGTTTTATAAAAAATTTGAATTTCAAATGCAAATTTTGTTTACTATTTTCGTTTTTATTTTTCAAAATTCTTATTTTTAATATTTTATGCTTTTCAAGGGTTTTTAACCTTAAATATTTTTATTTTATTTTTGTATTTTTTTAAATTTTTGTACCAATTTTATTTCTTAATAATATTTTTTTATCCAATTTGCTTCGCTAATTACAAGAATAATTCCACTGTTATTCGCTTAACCCCATAAACTCTTTCACACATTCAAAAAAAAAAAAAAAAAAAAAAATACACATCCCCTTCACTGCCCTAGCCGACCTAAAGCAGCAATAACAATCCAAGCGGTCAACTGAAAAATCTCCTGAATTAAATAATTGAAGCAATTTGTCGCCAAACGCTCTCGTACTGCAAAAAATAAAACGAATCTAGGTTTATAGTACACGTAGTTGCTGATAGACGACATAGGAAATCTGCGTAAGACTGTATCCATGGGCAAGTTTAAAATAAGCTCAGCTCATTTGTTTGTTGACGATATTGTATATTAAACAAAATTGCGCTGCATATTTAGAATTGCCGCGCTAAAGGTTTGAATCAAAATGTTCCACTAGATCAGGCAAATTATTCCATCAAACAAACAAACGTAGAAAATTGTTTAGAATTGTATGCATTTGCATTCGTATGCGCGGAAGATTTTAGTTTTCTAGAAAATTTTCAATTTATACAATAAGTAAATTACTGCTATACTAAAAATTTATCATAACATAATCCGTGCGAAAACCGCGTCTATCGATGGCGTAAATATTATCCGCCTGGCATTCGTAGTAGCCTGTAAATTAGTAGAAATGAAGAGTTTATTCAAAATGAATGAAGAATAAGGTGGTAATATAAAATGGTAGACGTACCTGCATCCATTTGTGTGGTCGGATCGATTTCCATTTTAGATTTTATAATATCGGCATCAATGTGGGACTCGTGCACCTGTGCAAGGGTAGCAACAATTAAGAAATATAGTAGGTGAATTCATTAAGTAATACGTTTTAAGCAAATTATTTCATGCAGTAATGACCGTTAGTTCTTCGAATTTTCCTGAACTCACCTGGAAAAATCGATGCTGATACAATTCAGCGCCATCTTTGAACCAAGTGATTGTGGGACGTGGATTGCCTGTTGAAGATAAAAATGAAGTTTATTTTAACTTAGCTTGAGCTGCTGAAGTTATGTATTTTTGGGTGCCCTAAAAAAGCCCTAATCAAAAATTGTATGCGACTGATGAAATTTTGTAATTTAATACCCCATTTTTTAGTATAGATTAATCTTTTATAAAACAGAGTTTCACTTGCCCTGCGCCATGCAAAAGAATGTGATTTTCCGTCCCAGCGTATAGTCCAATTCAAAGTGGGATGATTTTATAATTTTAGCGCCCTAAAAAAATAATTTTATTGAAATATATGTAGTTTGAGTACAAATTGTTGTATTTTACATTTTCATGATCGTAATAATTGACGGCATCCTGTGAGCGATGTTGTATCACAACCGGTTTTTTGCCTGTGTAATTTCTGCGCAGCACGCCGCGTGCGCCAACGGTTCCTGGGAAGAGAGGGGAAAAGTGAGAAAAGGGTTTTTTATAAAAATGAATAATTTATTTATTTATTTATTTTAAATAAAATAAAAATGAAAAATTAAAGACGTAAAATTAGGAATGAAAAGCAATGTGTACGGATTTGACTTGGAGTTGGCGTTAGAGCTTCATTTTGCTTTCGTAAAATTATATTTTTTAATCTTTTCATCAAATATCAAGTTTTAGATATTAAAATTTGTTCAAATAAAATAAATTTAAAAAATTTGAAAAAATGTCAAAAATAAAAGATTTAGCAAATTAAAAAAAAATAATAAAAATGAGGCGTACGAATCGAAAAATTGAAATTTCGCATAGAAAATGATAGGAAAGTTTCATGATTTTCGGCTCCCCAATATATAAAAAGTACAAAAAAGTTAGAAATAAAGTAAAAAAAAACAATAAAAATGTTGAAAAACAAATAAAAGAATAATTAAATAAAAGTAGAAAGTTAAAAAGAATATAAAGAATATAGTTAAAATTAAAATCAATGGGGTTTTCTGCATAAATCAATATTTTCTTCTTATTTTTTTAATAAAAATATTCTAGAATTCGTAAAGAGGTAGAACTTTTAAATTATATTTGTACAAAATTAGAGTTGAAACCTTAGAATTTTAAGTTTTTTTTTGTAAATTATTTTGTTTTTTCAAAAGCTTATTTTGAGTTTCAAGAAATTTATTTTTCAAGTCTTGTTTTCATTTAAGATTTTTTTTCGAAATCTTGAACTATATATTATTTTGCAAAATTAATATTCAAATATTAATATTTCGCATCTCTTTTTTATCGAGAAAATTTCATAAGCTTATGTTTTAATTACAATAGTATTGTTTAAAAATTCTTTCATTCAATAAATTTTCATTCGATTTTTGTAGCTGGATAGCTTAAGCGGTAGACCGTATCAGAAAAAAGGTTCGTCGTACAGCTTCGAATCAAAAGTCTTTTTCCAAAGCAATTTTTTAAGATTTTTTTTCGCCGAACGTAGGGATAGCATTTTGTAATTTTTCCTCATATCTTCACCATTTATGGTTGGAACTTAAAGTTTGATATATCGTTGTTTTTGTATCGAGTAAAAAATTTGTTTTGGCTCCATAGTTCATTGACCTCAAGTACTCCGTTCCAGTACTTACCTACCTGATCTCAGTTTTTATCATCCCGACGTATCACCCTAGTGGCAGGAAATTAAAGCTCACCAAAAATCATTAGCTTTTGCAAGGAACTTTTTCGATTATTCCATTATTAATAAATTATTAATAAAATTCTTTAGGCGGAAGCTAGGTTCGGATTTTTTTTCGAAATACTTTATCGGGCAGGTTCTGCAATTCACTTCCGAGTGAATTTGAGTCAAATTCGCTTTGAATTCAAATTGCCAGGGGTTGAAATTCACTAGAAAATGAATTGCGGAACCTGCATGTAAATATATTCAGCGACGTACGGCGAACTTTTTTTTTGCTTGTTTGTTTCTAAGGTGGTACGCTCTAATGTACATATGTATGTATATCTTTTTCCAAAATTAATGATTAGGTATTTTTAGTAGTTTTCTTCCTTTTTAATAATTTTTTTTTTTAAATGCAAAAAGAAAGTTCTTTAAGAAATGTGCTTTTGTTTAAAAAATCCAATCCAATCCAATCGAAATTTTTAAGCTAAAGCTTTTTGGTTATAGTTGTTTTTTGCGAAAAAAAGTGCTATGCCTTCTTGAAATCATAACTTTTGTTCGTTTTTTAAATTTATATTTTTAATTTATAGCTTTTATTCGGGTTTTAAAACTTATATTTTTGAAAGAATTAAAAATATATATATAGCTTTTATTGGTTTTTAAAACTAATATTTTTAACTTCGAAAAAATTAAAAAAAATGTACTTTTATCCGTTTTTAAAACTTATATTCTTGATTTTGAAAATATTAAAAAAAAAATAATTTTATTCGATTTTAAAGCTTGTTTTTTATTTACAAAAATTAAAAAATTTGATTTCACTGAAAGCTTCAATTGATTTTTTTAAGTTCTAAAACATTTTTGCTTATAAAATATTTCACTATTGTTTTGAAACTTTCCTCTGTCTTCTAACTTTTAAATTTTGGTTTTATATACTCGTATATTTTTTTAGGTACTTGTTTTTTATATTTAAACAACGCTCGATCTTTTGCTTAAAAAACTCAAGGCATAAACTTAAAAATGACGAGTTTGTCATATAATCTTTTTTTAATGTTTATGCCTAAAAACAAATTTTAAGTTTTTTGAACTGCCATCAAACTTTCCTCGCTTCTCTTTAGTAATATTGTAGTTTTTCAAAAATATAATTTTAGTAAATTATTATTTAATTCTTAGATATTTATCTGCAATTTTCATTCACTTACGTTGCGCTTCGCTGTCGCACAGCAACAACAAATTTGTTAAAATCAAACAGACGTAAATAAAACTGCTGCTAAATGCAATGCGCATCTTTTTAATGATAATATTGTTGAATATTTATAACCAAATACTCTTAGGGTAAAATTTTGTTTGTAACTATTGTTTGTGAAACTTTTATAGTCCGTTTGGCGTTTTGCAATTTTTTTAATGCAATTTTTGTACTTTATTATTTTTTATCCAATTTCGCTTTTTTCTTTTAAGCAATATTCAATTTGAATTTCCAATTATGTTTTCAACTTTTTTTCATACAAAAATTGCTTTCCTTCAACTAACTATCACTGCACTGTATTTCGTATGTTAGCTCAACGGCATGTTTCTGCAACTACTGACTGACCGCGCGAAATGCATGATCCAACTGTGCGTCGTCGTCTTTATCATCATCACCATAATGCTACAACGTTCTCTTTGCATACATATATGTACATATACGTATGGACATACATACATGCGAGTACACCCACCTATGCTGCTATGCTCTGCTCCCACAATTTCAATTGTCACACTGGCGAATAACCGCTTTAGTGGCATCCAGCATACACTAATTCCTTCAATGGCTATAGGTTGTTTACACTCTGGCGGTAAATTAATAAATTGCCCTCTAGTACAAAAAAAAGAAGAAAATTAGACTCACTCACTTACTCTTTCATACCCGCTGTGGCACCCCCATATCCTTCGTAGTGATGATGACGATTTCGCGTTGGCTCTATGTGTCATTGGCTGCTTTATGAATTTGTTTACTTGCCATTTTGCGAAAAAATACGCAAATTTTTTATTTGTGTCCCCTTGTTTGCGTCCACTCAGATGAATTTGTTCTTTGATTCCTGCATCTACTCAACACATACGGACATATATATATAGTATATATGCAGCTGTTTTGTGTATTTTTGCAACATTTAACTTTTTTCCGTTATTTTATTTTTTCTTTGCATCACATTTTTTCTCAACACTCATATCATCATCTCCAGCATTGTTCCATATTTAGACACATCTTTATTCTTTTGCATTGCTTGTATACTTAAAATTATTTAATTTCGTTTGTATTCTCTTTTGCATTTCATTTTAGTGGCATGTGGAATGTCCCCTATGTGTCCAGTGTTTATCTGATTAAGAGCACCGCATTCAAATATATCTCGTATCAGCAGCGAGACTATGACCCCGATATGGCAATGTGCGAATCGCTACGCAAAGCTGTAAGTAAAAGCATAAATACAAACAAGTGTGTAACATGATACTTGAGGACAACTGCACTGATGGTGCGCGGCGAAACGTGATTAGCAGCGTGTTCATTGGTTTTGCAATCAATTTTTTTTGTTGGCTGTGAATTTTAAAAAGTCATTTATAGAAATATCAAAAACTGACCGTTGGTTGCACAGAATTATTTACTTAGCAAATATATAAAGAAGTAAAGAAGACGACCCGCGGTATGGTGCACAGACACCTGCCTAAGGCACGTCAGAAGGCATCTCCACAAACTAAAGGATGATGTCCGGCAATACTTGGTGCCACCACTGGGTCTGACTGTGTACAGACAAGTCATAAACGGCATCCACAGGGAGTCTGTCTCAAACTACACCAACTCCCGATCTGTGAATGCCGTTTTAGGAGAACTAAAACCAACCCTTGACGAAACAGAACTTCAACTGCCGCGGGAGGCCCGCACTAGGGTGGTCCTTAAACAAAGGAAGCAGATTCCTCTATGGAAAGTCAAAAAATTAAAATTATTATTTTTTTCTTATTATATCCAAAATCGATACTACCATAGCCGAAGTTATGACATACAAATTTTGGTCCCGATTCGGTCGGGTGAAGGCGTGGGCCAGAGGGGTAAAAGTTCATACCCTATGAAAACGTCTTAACTGACTCCAATTGGGACCAAAAAAAAGTCCATAGAGGCATCTGGCCTTTGACCCCTTTGCGACATGCCTTAACCGACTCCAATCGGAAACAAAATTTATATGTGATATCTTCGACTATGTTATTATCGATTTTGGATATTAGATGAAAAAATATTAATTTTAATGAGTCTATATAGTGGAATCTGTACTTTGCTCCCTCTGCGATACGCTTTAACCGTCTCCAATCGGGACCAAAACTTATATGTGATATCTGCGACTGTGGTATTACCGATAGAGGGGGTGAGACTGAAAAAGTCCTTCATTTGATTTTTAAGGACCACCCTAACCCGCACTACCACAACGCAACATCCCTCTTCCTCTGGTACTATCCTGTCGGGGTGGCACGCTTGCTGGGCCTTCCCTTAATTGAGTTTGACGACAATGATTGAGCGACAAACCGATCTAGGCAGGGCTAAGTAAGCCGCTACAACAACAACTCGAGGCTGGTGTGATTACTCTATAGCTAACCGCGAGCCCTGATGAGAGATTGATTATTTCTTTCGGTAGTCGCCCCTCATTGGAAGTAAGGGAATGTGCGAGTTATTTTAGCTGAAAACTTATGTATACTGTATCCGTTGATAGATAAAGCCAAGCGTCGTGTGATCAGAAGTCTGCACTAGCCGTCAAAAACCTAGATGCTACTTTCCGAAATTATGGTACCAAAGCCTTCAAAGTCTTCCGCTCTGACAATATATACATAGGCATGTTGGGGTTGAAACATGCGTAGACTATCCCACTAAGGTCTCTCAATGAAAATTGGGAAACCCGTCTACAAAGATGAGTTTTATCGCCCGATAACTCTCGAGGGCTTGCTATTCACGTACTTCACATACCATTTGAACCCAGCTAAGTACAAAATTGCATACATAAAGTGAAAAGTACTACCAGAAGATATTTAGGCCTTCCGCTTCCTCGCTAACAAATTTTTTGGCTAGCAATCGTCTTTTATTTTTCGAAATAAAACCTCTGATGCTATTTCCCTGATTTTTCTACCACAACGTTTGGACGATGAAATGTGTGTTATCCTGTGCTCAAAATAACAGATTTCTTTCCGCGCTTTCTCATTTCTTAACTGCAACGATTCCTATCCTTCCCCATAGGAAATCAACGTCCAGGATTTTGTACCTATAGCTATATTTCATAGCTTGCTCTTCTCCTCAGCAAACACAACACTAACGTTAAGAGCCGTAACAAATGTCTCAAGTCGCTCGCCTAATTTATTGCAGTGGACCAAGTTGCAGTCTTTTTAGTGATGAAGCATTGTGCTAGTACAATCTTCACCGATGAATTTAGGTCTATCTTGACCAGTGTAGCCATTTTAGTTATTTTTCAGCTAGATTGAAAAAGCTGTTTTTTCGCCGTTTAGCTAGAAAAGTTCCAATTTAGCTGCCTTTTCTAAGCTTTTTTTCTGAAAATCTTTTAGCTCTTTCTAGATGTTTTAAAAATTTAGGAAAAGTACGAATAAAAATATTCAACGAATAAACAATTAATCTTCACAAAATTGTAAAAAGCGATAAACGCAGATTGGATGTATGTACATATGCCTACCTATACTGTATGTGGCCTTAGCTGTGTTTGAGGGGACAAATAATCGATTATTGCAATGCTATGTTCATCACTAACATACTTGAGGCAAATTTTTCTGTTGGCGGGTGAATTGTTGAATATTTGCAAAACTGAAGAAATATGGAAAGGTATACATTTTCGAATGTAATTATTAACATTTACTATTCAATACATATTTCAAGAAAGTTTATATGCCTGCACCCCAAGGGAGTATTATCGAGGCAGACAATACAAGCCCAAGCAGTTCCGCGGAAGAGCAACCTCCGCCCAGAATTTTCCCTAATTGGGCAATTGTCAAAAATCTGCTTTTTTAATTAAAATTTATTTGTTATTGGATATAAGAAATATGTACCTATTTGCTGTGTTTTGTGAAAATTGCATTTATAATTTCCTTTAATTTTTAAGCTTTTGTTTAGTCTAACAATTATTTTACTAAGCTCTTTTTTTGTCCATTTAGCTGAATTGCTGAAAAAAATTCTGGCAACACTTCGCTTAACCTTTTGGGACATATATTTAATTAGGAATTCGTCTTCTAAAAGTGGAGGAAAAATATTGATTATAATTAATTTGTATGAACGGAACTATAGTATGGATTTACGGATCTCCACAAAAGTAGGTAGTTTAGCAGACCCTAATCAAACATGGCCACAGATGAATCTACTAGGTCCCTCCTACTTGTTAAAGCATTTATTTGTGCCCTGCACTAGTGACAAAATGCAAGCTTCAAAAGATTTATAACTAGCCCGAATCGGCAGCCGAATTTCAAATTGACTTTCTAACTTTCTAACTTTCTAAGTCACTTAAAAATTTCACGAATGGTTCATATTTTCGCTAGGTTTTATTCTTATTATCTGCGTATCTACCAAATTGAGTCTTAGTTTAGAAAGAGTTTTAGTCCGAGTTTAAATAGTTGATAGAGCGAGAGATGAGCCCATTTGCTTTTCTAAAAATGTCACCTGTTTAGCTGTTTGAGAAGTGCACATATACAAATAAAAAAGTAACAAAGATATAGCTACAGCATCCAATGTTGCGTATTTCTAGGCGCACCATTTGCTAGTAGAACCAAAGCAGTTGATAGTTATTACTGGGTTCTGCGTGATGTAACACGAACTTTTCACAGCAGACTGTTATGGGCGGGTCGGAAGAGTTATGGAATCAAAATGGCAAACTTGCTAATTGCTTGTCACCACTTAAACCAACCAACCTGTTAGGTCGCTTTGTTATTTTTTGACAAACAAATTCCTTATACTAATATCCATTCCACCATTTATTTTCCTTTAGGGCGTCTTCATGTATGTCACCAATCTACATGTCTACGGTCATTTGGTGAATGCTGATGGCTTCGATACTACAGTAGCTCGGCCCGATTTTTACACGCTATTCAGCAATAAGTACGACTGGGTACGCAAGTACATACATCCTAACTACTTTAAACAATTGGAACCCAATACGACCGTAGAACAACCATGTCCCGATGTATTTTGGTTCCAAGTAGGCACAGATGCCTTCTGTGATGATTTGGTAGCAATTGTGGAAAATTTCGGCAAATGGTCTGATGGCAGCAATAAAGATAGTCGGCTAGAGGGCGGCTACGAAGCGGTGCCAACACGTGACATACACATGAAACAGGTGGGACTTGATCCACTCTGGTTGAAGTTCCTCGATTTCATTGTGCGACCACTGCAGGAAAAGGCGTTCTTGGGATACTATCATAACGTAAGTGGCAGAGGAGCTGATTGTTCTTAGAAACTTGAATTTGTTATATGAAAAAAGTATTAAACATTTTTTTTTGTTTATTTACAGCCACCGCGCTCGCTTATGAACTTTGTGGTGCGTTACCGCCCAGACGAACAGCCTTCGCTGCGACCACATCACGACTCCTCGACATACACCATTAATATAGCCTTGAATTCCGTGGACGTAGATTATGAGGGTGGTGGCTGCCGTTTCTTGCGCTATAACTGTCAGGTGGATAAGACACGTAAAGGTTGGATGTTTATGCATCCAGGACGCCTGACACACTACCATGAGGGTTTGTCGGTGACCAATGGTACGCGTTATATTATGATTTCATTCGTGGATCCGTAAATGCGGCTTATAGGGAGGGAAGTGTTGAGGAAGTGTGCTCCAGCATGGGTCACTGAGATTTAGAAATTAAGCTTAAACTGCCATGTCCAAAGATTACCTTTAGTCGTTTTGTAATTGCTTACCCTGTAATTACACTCCTAAAAGCTTTCTTAGTTGTCGTCGAATCGAATTGTAAGAGACTACTTAATAGAAACACTACCAAACATGAACAAAGTCGTAAAAACTAAATACTATATCTATTTACGTACATACAATACATATAAATACAAATTTATACATACGTGAATATTGATGCCACTATGAACAAATGTAAACACTATTCGCATGCGAAATTTGCTGAATACTCGTCATCATGAATGAATTTAAATATATTTTACGAAACTGATTATCTCTTTATTTGTATGTATGTATGTAGTTGCTTATTTCTAGACCAAACTATCCCAATGAATTGAAACAGTTAATATGTATGTGTAATTTTTTATAACAATTTTATATTTACCTTAATAACTAGCTGATGTATGTGTTTGTTAAAAAGTGATTGATTTATAAGCAATAAAGAACAAATTTGTTTTATGTAAATCTACTCACACTTTTTGTATTGCTTTGGAGTTAAATTAGAGTATATCGTGTTGGAGAGTACCATAACATTTAAATATTTTTATCATGGAGAGTACAATATATTTTTTTGATTACTTAATAGTGTAAATAATACGTGCATTTATACTTTGACACACGCTGTTGCTCTTTCGACGAATTACTATAATTTGAAAATTTTTATTACTGTATGATTTCAATGTTGTTGTACATAACAACAGGCGCTATCTTACTTTAAGATCAATAGTTAAATGTATAAATTATCGTATGTTATTAGTCGTAATGAGAATAATAACATTGCTGATCGATGATTGCAGGGTGAGGGCCGAGAACTGGGATATACATATGTAAAATCTGTGAGAAAATAATGATTATCTCTCCGACACTGGGTACTCTTTCGATTAAATTCTGACTTGTAAATAGCTACTAGACGATGCCGAAAATCTCATCGCAGGCTCTTCTAAAAACGCTTATGCTAAAATTATTTTAGACGGCGCCAAATAAACCACCTTCTGCTCTTGGTGCTTCTAATACATTTTTGTTGTTGGTATATCGGCTTACTTAGCCCTGTCTAGATTTGTTTTCCCTAAATCGTTGTCGGCGAGCTGAACTAACGGAAGACTCGTCCAATGCGTTCAACTTCTCCCCGGCGACCACAAGAGCGCTACATATTTTATAACCCGCAGGCCAATTGCCTTGTATTTTGCCAACAAAGTTTCTTTGTCTTTTTCCCAAGTGCTGCCGGCGATTTGACGACTTTGTTGCTGCTATCTACTTTATTGGCAATTGCGGTTGTGTGCGCCGAGAAACAGAGTAGGCTGTCGAAGGTAACTCCGAGGATTTTTGGGTTGTTCTTTGTCGGATTTAATTCGCCGTCGGCCTGAATATCCAGTTGTAGCCTGACCTCATTCGTCCAGGTGGTAAAAATAAATGGTTGCTGAGGATTTTGCGGGAGAAGAAGCGAGAAAGTTCGCAGAGGTAACCGTGTACTTTTTTTTTTTTGTTTTTTTTTTCAAGAGGAATTAAACGCCATAATGGAGGCGGCTCGGTGGCTTATGACCTCCGGCCCTCCAGGACGGCCTATCTCTATCTATTCTGACAGCCAGGCTGCTATCAAATCTCTCAATTCTAACGAAGCAACGTCCAAAGTAGCCATCGAATGGAGGAAGACTCTCAACCTGCTGGCATCAAAATGCTCCTTGACTGTTGTATGGGTCCCCTGGGCAACTGCCTAGCCGACGAGCTGGCAAGGAGGGGGACGGAAATATCTGTAGTCAATTCTTCTCGGAATGCGGGCATACCTCTAACCACCTGCAAACACAGACTAAAGGCGAAACTCGTTGAGGAGGTAAATATAAGATGGGCTGTGGAAACCACCTGCCATATTACCAGGCAAATGTGGCCAAAGATTGATGTAAAGCGATCCATAGCTCTCACCCGGCTGGACCGCTCCTCTCTCAGATTAGTAGTCGGGGTAATCACCGGACACTGCCTGATGGGCACACACGGAAAGAGGTTAGGATACCTCACAACCGATTTCTGTCGCAGTTGCAGAGACGAGGGGGAGGTGGAGACCATCGAACACTATCTCTGCCATTGTCCCGCCCTGGCCAACATGCGCAACCAATTCTTCAACAAGTACTTTGTAGATTGTTTAGCCGATTTGAACTCGGCGAACGTTCTCGACTTTTTGTGCTATATAAAACGCACTCGGTGGTTCAATTACTAAGGGAGGGAAAGAAAGAAATGGCTTCGGCCAGTGGTATCACAACGGGCTTTTCCAGCCCACGTGTGCTCCGCGCTCTGCGCGGGGCAGCCACTCTAACCTAACCTAACCGTGTACTTTTGAGCACAGGTCATCAATTCCATTGCCCGACGTTATTATCGAGCAATCGTCAGCGTTCGAAATGATGGAGACTCTCGTTGCCACGACAGTCGGGTCTAAGTAAGGAAAGGCCCAGATTGATATGTGGCCAAGGATTGCACGGTCCAGAAATTACATGAATGAAAGAGCGCTGTGCTATATACCGACAACGGACTAGTTGAGTATGAAATAACGTCAGGTGTACCACAACAATATATTCTAGGACCTACCTTATACATACAGGTGCAACATTAATTGGCTTGGCGGATGATGTGTGTGTCGTTATAACAGCGAAGACACTTGCCATTGCGGAGAAATCCATAAAAGCAGCCGAGGATGCGTTAAGCGTAAACTCATTAACGCTAGCAGCGCAAAAGACGGAAGCTACTCTTATAAGCGGTCAGAAAAAGGTGGAAAAAGTATAAATTAGTGCAGGTGATGACATCATTGAGTCCAAGTGATTTGAAAAGTATCTCGGCGTCCTGGTTATTACCGCATTTGCTTCCGGGATCATTTGGAATAGAAGAAAGAAGCGACGGCAACAGCAGCCCAGTCTAGACTAATGGCCAAAGTCAGAGGACCAAGACAGCAGTATTAGCAGGTGTACTGTTATATCGATCGACAGTTTGGCTCGACGATTTCAATCGAGCATCCGAAATCCGGCACATTAATGGCTTAGAGTGTATTCGGATTTCCGAAACGTTTCCGAAGATGTAGCTCTTAAAATCGTGGGATTATGGCCACTCGATCTCGTGGCTTAAGATATGTACGAAACAAAAAATGTGGAGCAAAAGCATGCAGTGAAGCACAGTGATGGATACGGTGGGACAGAACAGCAAAGTGCAGTTTGACCTACCGCCTCATACAAAAAATACACTTGTTTCAGCAGGCATACCTTTATCGCTTCGGACATGTGCAAAACCTTTATTGCGGTCAGTGCAGACCAATGGTCATCTAAGATGCCGAGCACGTGTTTTTCAAATACCTCGCTTCCGTTCTATGAGGCCCGTACATAATAGTAAGCTTTGGCTCCTGTCTCACACCATAAAATCTGGTACCGTTAATGTTAAACAGCGATGAAGCATCGAAGGATGTTTGCCATATGTCTGCCCGAAGTGATGAAATAAATATCTCCGACGCAACCTAAAGTAGCAGTCTCCACAGTTTAAGTGAAACAGGCCTTATGTAAAGCGCGTTTTATTGAGCGTCACTTGTCATTAAGAGGGTGCGCTTTAAAAAATCTTATAAGCTGCATTAAATTGCTATGTATGTATATCTGGATGGTACTTTACTTAGATACGAACTTCTTAGTTTTTGTTTTAAGAGGAGGAAGCATCGAAAGCTTCTAGCTAACAGTGTGGGACTTTAATCCGAACTAACCTCCTACTATCCAAATACCGATCCCCCCGGTACCATTGTCAAGTATTTCGTCGGGAGGCAGTCTGAGCACTAGGCTCGCACGTTCATTCTAGTCAGATGTACTAAGTGCTGGGCTACACCTAATAGGTTTTGCCACGTCGCTTAAATACAGATAAAACTTATAATTGAGCTGGTATAAATAGTAAGAACAAATATCTTGGAATTATGGCTGCCTTTTGTCGCTGGTATTACATTGAACAGACTTACAGGGGAGAAGAGTTTCAAACCCGTATACGTATGTAAGTATATTGCCCGGGCCTGGGTTCCAGTCCATGCCTTCGCTTTAATTTGTGAATTTCATGTTTGATAGGCGGTCTGAGAGCACGGAGCTTTTAAGACGCATTACCTTGGCGGCTGGAATGGCCTAGGTTCCAATCCGCACCGCACTTGCTCTTCAAGTGCATGAATTTCAAAGCCGCACTGCCTAGGTTCCAGTGCGCGCCTACGTTTTAGTTGGTGAACTTCATGATTTGGTTTCAATCCGCGGCTACGCTTCGGGTTAGTTTAATCACTGGTGATACACCGCTGCCCCTCTAGGCTCCTCAGTTGCTTCAGAATTGAAGATAGTGTGTCGCTGGCTGATGACTAGTCACTGACACCTTTCATCATATAGTCGACTACTTACTGTGGCGTAAACAACTGTCCAACGGCTAGTCTCAATTGGTTCATCTGCCGATTGAATCGAGGATACTCAAAAAATATCTGGCCGACGTCTTATACCACGCCACTTGTGAAGTAGTCGCAGTACGGGTCATGCTCATGTTTGAATTTAAACAGGTATGCTTTAAAACAGCGATGCCCGCTCAAAACCTAGCTCAGATAAAAATCTACTTTGCCGTGCGTTCTATTAATCCAGGATATCAGATTTGGCATGCAGCGATAGGCCTAACGACACTTACCGCCCAATTCTGTGTTTTCTTGATAATTTTTTTGTAAAGAAATTTTATCAAGATTTTTATCAAGTAGAAGCTTCCTTCGCATTCTGTGTCAATATTTATAAAACAAAAAGCTCTACGACTTCCACATTAGTGGAACTGATTTCCACATGAGTGGAACTGATTTCATTGTCACATATGAAAAGTATGAAATTAAAAGCGAAAAAGCTTTTGACTGCCGTAGCCGAGTAGGTAGAGATGTCGACTATAATTCCGTGTGTCGTAGGTTCAAATGCCGGCACATGGAGTATTTAATTGTTAGAAACAAATTTATTAAGATACAAAACTTATACAATTCACATGAAATTTCAATTTGTCAATAGCATTTTCAATCTTGATAATTTATCAAGAAAAGAGCTTTTGATTTCTGTGCTAGAATACCAATTCTTGATAAATAATAAAAAATTTACAAATTATAAAGATTTTCAATTTATCAAGTGCACAGAATTGGGCTGTTAGTCGTACTAAGTATTGTACATGTTTTGCCACTCTGTAATGCTGCTTTCACGAGCTCGACGTCGGTCTATTTGAGTTAGAGCATGCGGGGCGGATGATAGGAGCATCGATTCGCTTGCCAGTATATCTAAGGGTATCATACTGGCGATTACGAAAGCTGCTTGGTTCGTCACAGTTCTGAAGGCGCTGCAAACTCGGTGCGCACACAAACGGTATGTTGAGTTGACTCCGCGGAAGCACTGTGCCGCATTTGACCAAATTGGCACCGCATACAGTATTTGGGTTTTAATCATCCTCGCCAAGAGTAGACGCCTACGCTCGGTGTGTTAAGCAATATTCGCGATAGTCTACAAACATTTTAGGAGGACAATAAAAAGTTGTAGATTGGTTTAAAACCAGATCAACATAAGCAGTGGTCGAATAATAACGGACGTAGAGCTTAGTGCTCAAACTACCTTCCCACGAAATACTTGACGCTGGTTTCACATTGACGGTTATGGGGTTAGGCTTTCGATGTTTCTTGCTCTGAAAAAAAAAAAACGTCGCCGCGAGAATCAATTTTTGGGACCATATAAAGAGTTAAAACTGTGGAAAAACTGTTATTAACAGCTGCATAGCTAATTCACTGTACACTACCGCAATTTTCTGATAAAAGCCGTTGGCTGTGCTGGCACTCGCATTATGCTCGACTATTTGCATTAGGCAGCTGTTTCCGTTCCACATGCCAATTGTTGCGCCACCGCTGTTATTGTACATTTCCATACGCTGTTAGCCAGCGACCCTTTTCAGTGCTGCTTGCTGTTAGCCGCTTGCTGTTACGCGATAGCATTTATCAATTGGTTTTCATATGTTTCACTTTAGTCTCAAGCAGATATCCAGCGCTATTGAATGTTGTGTTGTGCGACAGAGCAACGACACGCCGTTTAATTGATATTTATCTTTAAAATTGTACTGTTTCTGCGCAACCGACAAACCAGTGTGTTACAATAAGCAAACAAATCTTGTTTTTATTATCGGTTAAAGTGGTTGTGTTGTTATCGTTTCTTGGTCGCACAAAATAATAAGGAATAATACATAAATAGACGAGGGAATTGTACGTATAAGCCATGCTCAGTTGAATGTACACATGTAGTATGTATGTAGGTGCCAGCAAGTGGCCGATGTTTTTGTTTCCGTTGGTTTTTTTTTTTGATTTTTAGTTTTTGAAGAGCGGTCAAAACAGATATCAGCAATATTTAACAGCGCGCGAGTAAATGTCAGACGTACTAAAAATTTTGCGGTTAGTTATCCTTTTGCTGCGCGCATGAAAGGAGCTCTCGCAGGCCGAAAAATGTTGTGCGTTGGAGTTTAGTGCAAATTACATTGGGGGAAAACAGAAGAATATCTATGTACATAAATAATTGGGTAAATTGAGAGTGATTGAGTGCTGGTGTGTGCAGTGTAAAGCAGGCATAAAAGTGTAGAAAACCAATATTGCTGAAGAATTTAGGTTAGCTGCAAGTGTAAACGCCTTAAACTATGCTTTTTTTCGTAGAAAACTTATTAAAAAAGAACTTGGAAAGATGTGTGGAAAAAAACAGTTTTTGATGTGAGAAAAGTAGCAAGAAATTTTTCTTGCTCTGATTTTCTTTGCGTTTTCTTGCTTACATTTTGTTTGTTTATTACTTGCATTTGCTTTGAGCTCTCCTTTAAGGTTGTAACCGTTACCCAGCTGCTTGTAGGTAGCTTGCATGTGGCCGAGATATGTAAATGGCTGTGAATGCGCTCAAGTTGGTTACGTTTATATTTTTCCTGTGCTTTTTAGGCTGGCTAAAAAAAATGCACAGCGCCTAGCGTAAATACACACAAATATGCGTTTGCGTCTATAAACATTATATTTGTACATTAGCACAAACATTTGTTTGTCATCTTTTTGACGTACTCTGAACTGCGCTTAAAGGCCGTCCATCGACCGCTTGTCGATCGGGCGTTCGACGGTCGGTCGGTCGTCTAAGGCAACGCGACCTAAACACCTGAGCTCCGTCGCGGCGCGCCCTAGCACCACTGTTAAGGGCTGTTTCATTTTGTTGTTTATCAATAAAAAAAATGTTTAATAACGGCGGAAACGTTGTCGCCGGTCGCCACTCCTATGCATTTGCATACTCATACATATTTATATACCTATGTATTTTTACGCGTACACTGAAAGAAAAAAAAATGTTAGAATTGAAGAAAACGTGCAAAATTAAAAAAAAATACGCACATGAAAGAGCAAAAAACCAACTCGCAAAAAATTTTAGTATACACATTTTAGTATGTGTTTAGTATGGAAATATTCAATTCAAATACACCCATATTAAAATAAAGCATTTTGCACTTTACCGATGGCGTTTTGTTTGCACTTCACGGTTACTTTTTAATAATTATGATAACAAATAATTAATAATTTGAACCATGACCCTCTGGAAACTAACAAATTGTGGCAACCATCTTTGCCCACTCAGCTACAGCAAAGCATGTAAATGTGCTTTCAAATGTTGAGTTTGAATCAAGACCACAGCCACGCGTGCCTGGTATGAAAGTATTATTTTTAAATATTTACGAATATTTTAAAGTGATAATCAAATAAAATATATTAATTTTTACTATGCGTTATTTCCCTCAGTGAATTCATAAAGTTTTTCTTAATATTACAGCGCGTTTTTCTCTCAGTGTATTACCTCTGTTTCCAAGTTATTTATTTCGTTTGTTTTGCGTTTCTCAGTAGCAACCGTTAACGACGGCTGCGCTGCCAAGCGAGCTCATAAAGTCTTTAAGTGGCAAATTACAAGAAATACAAATGAATGTTTAAACGAAAATACGTTTTTGTAATATTAGTTACAACAACATTGCGGCTGTGCAAAAATACAACAAAGCGTAATTAGAGAGTTAAAAGCAAAAATTAATTAAAGCATGAAAGCGAAGGCAAACGTTTTGGCTGAAAACTTAAATAAACTAATGAAGTAAAGCTTAATAACTTGCCGGAGAGCTGATTGCCATATTTTGCACATTTGGAGCATATTATATGTATGTAAATTTTTCTGGGCCGTGCTGGCAGTAAAAAAAAAAAACAAGATAAACAAACTAACTGCATAAAAACAAAATAAAAGCAGCTCATGCCCCAATCTCAGCAACTATAGCGACTTGAGTGTGAATATTATAGCTGCTGCAATTAACTCGGTAAGTCAACAAAAAAAAAAACCTAAAAGTTATACGATGTAGTTATATTTAAAATTCTTAAAAAAATCTCTAGCTAAATACCAACAAATGTGCATATTAAATGTGACACTTTGAATAATTACGATTTAATGGGCAATTTTAGAGCGCGCACGAGTTATTTTAGTTTGCTATTTTCGGGTAGCAAGTATGAAATCGTGTGTAGGGGCCTTGTACGTACCGATAACTACATACTCGTATACCCACTAAGTAATTCCGGTATTCCAGTCAAATATATATCGCTAGCTTAGAGGGAAAAGTTGCTGAGTCCCAATTTAAAAATTTTACAGGAGAGGAAAAAATTTCTTATATTTGTTTTTCAAGTATTTCGCAAAACTTTGAATACAAAATTTTGCCTGTTTAAAGCAAAGAAAAACTCCATACGAATCAGAAGGTATCGATCTTTATAAAAAGGTTTCGTACTACACCCAGAAAAAAGTCAGCTAAATATATTTATCTCAACGCATAATTTGGTATAGTTTGGTTATAGTTAGTAAAAGCTACCAATCATGTGTTGAGAGAAATATTTTTAACTGACTTTTTTCACAGTGTATTTTGGACTTATCGAATTTTCGTAGCTTCTTTTGGACTTTTATCTTTTTCGAAACGATGCACTATTAATTTCTCTAGCCTCATGTATCAAAATATGAGTTTTCGTAAAAAGCAACATTTCACTCTAAGCTAGCGATATCGAAATGGCTAAAACTATGCAATGTAAGTAGTTATTTAGTTCGTTGGTTAAAAAAGAGTGTAGCAAACCAAGAACACTGCAGCCTAAAATATTGACTCATATGAAAAGTCTGTGTGAATTTTTGTCACTACACTGAGAAAGAGTTTAGTTACAATAACTAAATGTGTTTTCTTTCAACAGGTGATTTGGTTATAGTTACACGATTTCTTTAAAATAACCAACTCTAGTGTTAAGAAAAATATATTTAACTGACTTTTTCCGAGTGTATGTGGAGTTGATGCCCATACAACGCTACACACGACTTCTTAGCCTGGATTGACGGCAAACAAGGTTATGTTGAGTTTTTGGTGGTATCGGGAGAGAATCGTCCATTATAATGCGACGAAACATCCTCTCTGTCTCTACAGTCTATGGACTGGACTGGACTAGACTGTTTGAATTGGTCAACAGAAAAGTAGTTTTGTTCCATTATGACTATGTCAGACCAAACACGTCTTCGGTGACTAAATAGAAGCAAATTGACGGAACTTGGCTGGGAAGTTTTAATGCATGTACCATATATCCCGTACCTCACGCCGTCTGACTTACATCTCTTTCAGTTTCGCAAATCTTTCTTGATGGGAAAACATTAGCCGACCGAAGAGCCACGGAAATCACTTGATCAAGTTTTTCTCCGATAAACCACGTAAGTTCTACATCAGAGGTTCCCAAACTTCTTTCCCCGTAGACCCCTTTCAAAACCTTATTGGTTTCGGTGGACCCCCAGCTGCTACATTTCTAACATATTCCCAAAGCTCATCAAAAAAAGTTCAAGACTATATCTAACGATGTAAATTTGCATCGCGGGTGAGTTCCAAAACTAAATTCGAAGTGGCAAAAATAAAAATAAAATATTTTCTCGTGTCCTCTTTATTAAAACAATGTTATTACACACTTGCAAGTTTTAAAAAACAGAGCTCATAAGGCGATCAAAGTGCTCTCTCGCTCTGAGGAGTTTTATTTTTTAAGAGAACTCCGAGCGCTAGAGTTATTTACATTCTCTTTAGCAAAACCTCCCTCCTTACATGGTTGGCTCACGCATGAATTTGCATGTGGAGTATTGGTAAAATAGTTTATTTGTGTTGATGACATCATTTTTATTTATATCACTACGAGTTTTAATGATGAGAATGCCTGGTTTGGGCCAGTTCTGGCCAAATGGTTAGATGTCTCATTACCAACTCCCAAGTGACCTGGTACCCAGAGTAAAGCAAGCTCGTTAGGATTACCAACATAAAATAATAACATATGTTGAGACTTGCATTGCCGATCAAGTTAGGAAATACTTAGATATATATGTAAACTCCTTCCCCTCTACCTATTTTCCACCACGTAGTCCATAGCTTTGAGAATTGCAAATACCTCAGCCTGAAAGCCTGGGGTACATTCCCCAAGATAGAAGTGAAGCTTATCCCCCTTCGAAAAAGACCCCACATCCCGACCCAGAGTCAGTTGTGGAGCCATCAGTGAAAACTCGACAATTTGTGAGTCCGGGCACAGTGCTTGAATTAAACCGGTATTCAGCTTCAGGGAAATCAACATTATAGAACCTCTTGAACAAAGGTAATGGTGGCGTACTATCCTATAGCATTGGAAATACACAAGTGCTCAAATCTCTGCCGCTAGCATTTTTCGCCTCGCCCCACTCAGTGTTATAAGAATAACCGTTTCTTTCTAGTCAGAAGGTGGCCTTTAAGGCTTCCCTACATATGAAGACATAAAGGGACGGTAAGTGCAGCAGTGCGTCAAGAGCATTAAACCCCACTCAAAAAAATTAAAGTTAAATAAAGAGGATATCAAGCAACCATTTTGATTCTTTACTATCGATAAATTTTCGTGGACCCCCAGTTACAACTCGTGGACCCCCATATTTTTTCACGCCAACGTAGACTTTGGGAATCACTGTTCTACACCGATGGAATTTTGAAGCCACCCGGAAAATGGCAACAAGTAATACAGAGTTTTTTTTTCAAAAACTTTCCCAAACATCCGCGGGGACTTTTCATATGGTCTAATATATAATATTTGATAGCCAACCATGTGTTCCTAAACCTAAAAGCCCAAAATTCCTTTCGATTAGAATGAAATGTTAAACCTAAAACTCCACAGTGGCTCTTGATTGTTCAACCACTGCAGCATACTGAGACGTTGAGGATGGGAATTCCTCTTATGAGTCATCTGTAGCACATGTAAATAGGACCATTGGCCTATATAAACTGTTACCGTACGTTATTCACACTTTTGGGACTACAAGTAACCGACCCGTTTTAATTTTTGGATTCTCAATTACTTAATCAAGTCTACATAGTTGAACATACGTAGAGATTTTTCGGTTCTTTGAAATCCATTCATTTTCTGTAAATACGAAAAATTTTTGGGAAAACTGTCACTAGTTGGAAGACTAGGAAGATCCTTTAAAAATTCATTAGTATAAGACTGCTGAATTTAAAAAATCAACCACAACTGAGATCGCAGCGTTTGAAAACTTCCTTCCGTTAGCGATGTAAAAAGACTGCCAAAACAAATGGATGCCATCACCGATACACTGTCAAAAAAGCAAGAAGGATAAGCATATTTTACGGATAAACATTTGTTACTTACACACGTGCTACTTTTCAATGGTCTAGTACTTTCGCTGTAAAAACTTGTGCGGGAAAGGATACGGATGATATTGAATGGTGGTAATTGGGCATCAATTATTCTCAAATACATTCTGATTGATGCAATTGCAGCCTAGCAAGTCCTCGACTCATTTCGTGCGTGTACAATTAACGATTCAATGATACACATATGTATATACATTAGAGGGCATCACCATCTATTAAAAAAAGGTACTGTTTTTTTCATTGGAATAATATTGTAAAATTTATTATAATTTAAGATTTACGTGAGCTGGGCCGATTTTAAAATATCTCCAAAAATCTATACTATATACTGAAGGACCATAGTTTTAAATGCTGCTTTGGCATAGTAAACAGGGTATTCGCCTCACAAATCTGTGGTCTCCTGTTCCAATCTCATCGAGCTGCAGTATTCCTTCGAGTATTTAAGTGTAAATTAGTCTCTTCGTATAGGACATTTCCTAATTAAAAATAACTGGGAAAACTAATTCCATATAAAGAAATTAAAAAAAAAAATGCATCAGCCTGTGCTACTGATTCCGGAGCCATCCCAAAATAGTCGCATTTTTTGCAGAGTTCTGAACTTTCAGTACAAATGAATATTTTAGGAACGCTGCCTTAGTGCCATTAGCGGCCATAAAGATGCTGCTGCTTTCATGTAATATTTCTTATATATCGATTTATGTGTGTATTGGAATTCTCAATATTTTAAGTACCTCCAATGACGAAAAAATTTCAAAAATGGTATCCAAGAAAATGCTGCCCCATTTATCGCGAGAATTTGTCATATATTAGTTAATTATTTTTTCATCTTCAAAATTCATAATTAATTTTTTTTTATGGAAAACCTAAAATTCCCCTTCAACGTCTCTCACTGTCTAAACAATTATGTATCTAAAATTCAATAGGAAAATGAATATTCGAAACAGCCTGTTCTGACATTAAATACAGACTAGTTGAACTTTCTAGCAAACAGATGCTAATTGTAATTATCATAACTACAATTGGCAAATGTTTGTATATGCATACATACTTTTTATTAAAAAAAATATCTACATACATACATATTTTTAATAAGAGAACTTATACTTATATAATTCTTAGATCAGTGTAAACAAATATAGACTAACTGCAACAGCATATATGTAACATATACATTAAGGTGTCTCACCAAAGAAAGTTACTTTTTTTCCAACGGAGTTATAAAATTTATTCTATCTGAAGACTTCTCGCAAAATATTTCGGACAAATGTTAAAATTTTAATCAAACAATCCTCAGGTAGATATTCATATTAAGATTTACGTGAGCTGGGCGGATTTGCATTATTTTGATTCGATTGACAAAATTTGTAAGCATTTTTATGCCGACCTTGTAAGTTAAACTTTTCTATCATGTAGGGTGATTTTTTTTTAGAAAAAGAATGTAAAAAACTAATTTTACTTATAAAAAAACTCAAATAGGTCCAACTTATGTAAATTTTCATAATTTTCCGATATTTTTAAGCATTTTCATGCAGAACTTTTTTTTTACCATTTTTATATTTTTAAGAACTAACTAAAAAACAAAAAAAAAATTTTTAACTAATTTTATTCATTAAAAACTCGATTTTTAGAAGTATTCTTAAATAGGAAATAATTTTTTAATGAAAAACTAGATTTTTCCAAGTATTTTCAAATCAGTCCAGCTCACGTAAAATTAAATATTTTTCTAAAAAATTTAAGCATTTTTATGCAGACCTTTTGAGCTTAAACTTTTCTATTATCTGGGGTGATTTTCCTGAAAAAAAAATTTTAAACTAATTTAAAAAAAAAAAATAGAATTTTTGAGGTATTTTCAAATCAGCTCAGCTCACGAAAATTTTAACATGAATATCTATCTGAGGATTGTTTTATTAAAATATATAATATTTTCCCCAACAATTTTTCTGGAAGTCTTCAAATATAATAAATTGACTTTCCGAAATTTTTAAGCATGTTTATGCAGACATTGTAAGCTTAAACTCTTCTATCGTCCGAGGTAATTTTGCAAAACTAATTAGTCCAGCTCACGTAAATTTTAATTCTTTCCGAAATTTATTGGCGGCTATTTTATATCTAATATAATAAATGTTTTAATTCCGATGGAAAAACAGTACCAATTTTTTTGTATGGAGAGTGATGCAATCTTATATACATACATACATATATGTATGTATGTATTTTATGCTTGTTTATATGAATGTATATGCATTTTAAATAACTTAGAAGATCAAATAAGTAGAAAATTGCATTAAAGCCAAAACCAATTAAAATTACCTTTTTATGGCTATCAAAGGCGATATAAAAAAAAACTGTCTTTGGCAGCGTCCATTCATTGCTCCCCGAATCTGACAGTACTCATCCCTGGCAAAAGGCAAATCGCTTTTACTGTAGTTAGCTAATCCGATTACGCAAGCGGTAGGTCAAAGAAAATGTCTCCAAATTTGTGTGTACATAAATATGTATGTATGTATCAACATATGAATTTTTAGATAACGGGTGATTTTTTAAGAGCTTGATAACTTTTTTTTTAAAAAAAACGCATCGGTTCTTTATTTGAAACGTTAGATTGGTCCATGACATTTACTTTTTGAAGATAATTTCATTTAAATGTTGACCGCGGCTGCGTCTTAGGTGGTCCATTCGGAAAGTCCAATTTTGGGCAACTTTTTCGAGCATTTCGGCCGGAATAGCCCGAATTTCTTCGGAAATGTTGTCTTCCAAAGCTGGAATAGTTGCTGGCTTATTTCTGTAGACTTTAGACTTGACGTAGCCCCACAAAAAATAGTCTAAAGGCGTCAAATCGCATGATCTTGGTGGCCAACTTACCGGTCCATTTCTTGAGATGAATTGTTCTCCGAAGTTTTCCCTCAAAATGGCCATAGAATCGCGAGCTGTGTGGCATGTAGCGCCATCTTGTTGAAACCACATGTCAACCAAGTTCAGTTCTTCCATTTTTGGCAACAAAAAGTTTGTTAGCATCGAACGATAGCGATCGCCATTCACCGTAACGTTGCGTCCAACAGCATCTTTGAAAAAATACGGTCCAATGATTCCACCAGCGTACAAACCACACCAAACAGTGCATTTTTCGGGATGCATGGGCAGTTCTTGAACGGCTTCTGGTTGCTCTTCACTCCAAATGCGGCAATTTTGCTTATTTACGAAGCCATTCAACCAGAAATGAGCCTCATCGCTGAACAAAATTTGTCGATTTCGAACATTTCGAACCGAACACTGATTTTGGTAATAAAATTCAATGATTTGCAAGCGTTGCTCGTTAGTAAGTCTATTCATGATGAAATTTCAAAGCATACTGAGCATCTTTCTCTTTGACACCATGTCTGAAATCCCACGTGATCTGTCAAATACTAATGCATGAAAATCCTAACCTCAAAAAAATCACCCGTTACATACATATGTACATAGATATGTACGTATAAACATATGGGGGTTGTTCTTTATTTTAAGTAATTTTTTCTTAAACAAAAGAAAATGATGATTCCTCAGAAGCTGCATTTCTCATTTATAGTTAAAACGAATGTAGCAAAAAAGAAAAAGAAAATCAAAAGTCAAAATGAGTAATACTTTATAGCATCCATGTGCACAGTTTTCGAAAGAAATTCTTATCACAACCAGCTGAGTGAATGTGTATTTTTTATTTATTACAGCAACTCAATTCGATTTGTCAATTACTAAATATTTGCGCAACATTCCCTCTATATGTAGTAGATAATAAAGTCAGTGTGAGTCAATGGAGAGTTGCGAATAGAAGACGTTTAGAAATAATGAGTGCCGAATGCAAAAAAAAACAAACAAAAAAATCAATAACAAAATTTGCAAAATGCTTTGTTTTGGTTTGATTTGTTTATAAGTTTATGGTTATTACCTATGTACATAAATATTTCCCATTTGTTCATTTATGTATGCATGTGTTCAGTTTTATTACTTGGAATGGTTATGATAAGGAATTCAATGATTTTTATTTTATCATTTTTGTGAATCTATACACACATATGTATATACCTTGTTAAATGCATGAGTACATTGCTATTGACGCTATTTATTCAATACGCTGCTTTTATCTTAATTTCGAATCTTATAATAGTTAATAACTTTGCGCCCTAAGCAAATGCTCTTAATATTTATGCAGATAATAAATGCTAAGTTTGGGCAAATTTGATATTTTTATACCCAGTGTATGCTGTTAGTGACATGTTGGTTACGCGAGAATTATATTTTGAGCTTTCAGATGATTATATATTCACTTGAGGTAAAAAAAATTTATTTAATAAAAATTTAAAAAAAAAATGGAACGGAATGAAATGAAATAGTGGACTAAAACAAATTGAAATAAAACGAAAAGCAATTAGGAAAATAACTTGAAATTAAATAAAAGCTGGGTGTTTAAGCGACTAACAACACCTAATACCTAAAGTTATGTATGCTTAGTGATGGCACGATTAATCGAATAACCGATTATAATCGGTTATTTTCCTTCGGTTAACGATTTAATTGTATCGAGACTTTCATTTAGATTAATCGAGCGATTAACCGATAAATTTTCAAAATAATCGAAAAGAAATCATCAAAAATTGACTACCTTACTCACACAATAATGCATGAATCAAAATTCCGTAACAAAATTGGCGTTTTTACCACTCAATAATATTAGCAACAATAAAAGTGTCCACTCTACTCCATACATATATATGTATAATTTTACTAGTTGGGACATTTTTTACATTCTCGAATTCTGCAAATTTTTTAAACGATATTTTTGGAAAAAACCGCAACACAAGTTTAACCTAAGTAACAACTAAAAAATCACAACGCAGGTATCCACATGATTTCATTTTATTTTCCAAACGCGGTGCTGCGCATTTTCTTCCATACGCTTTTTATATGGAAGCAAATAAGCATCACCGTAAAAAAAGTTCCAAAAATCGACGGTAGGTGATACTTCAATCTTGCAATACAAAAATTTAATGGGCTACAAAACTGCATACTGAAAATCTTTCTCAGAAATCTAATTAAAAATCTCGATTTTTTGCTGATCTTAATTTTTTTATTGCACAAAGTTTAGTATGTATATAAAAAAAAAAATTCTTGTGGTGCGCTTACAATTTTGACATTGCATCCTACTTTACATCTTTTTATTTATTGTTTCCCTTTGCTTTTAGTTTTCTTGATTGTTTGCGCACTGAATTCATGGCGCAGCTTTCGCAATTTAACAAGAAATGTATCCTTAAAGAAAACAGTACATTTTTATAACTTATGTAAATAGTTTTTATTAATTTTCGATTTTAATCGAAACGACCGATTAATCGGTTAATTTCTTACGATTAATTGCAATTATTAATCGAATGCTTTCGGTTAATCAATTAACCGATTAATCGATTATTAATTTTTTTTTGTCGTCACTGGTTATGCTACACTCCCAATCTACCGCATATGCGAAGAAACGTTGTGCACTTCTCAATTATCAAATACCTGAACTTGTTGACGTATCTGACACATCAAACCATGCTCAACTAGCTTGACGCAGCAAAAACGGCGAATAATCGAACACTCTAGTGTCAGCGCTACAACAGTAGTTTGTTAAATGACTTCCACTGGCATTTGTTTGTTTGCGACAAAGTGTCTTCTGCTTTTTCTGTCGCTAGTCGTCCAGCTACTGTAGAGTTCTGATCATAGCTTGGTTTTTAGTATCCTTGAAGCTTCTTCGGTATTTCGCGCTATGATGACAGCGGCTTTGCCATATCTTCGACGAGCTATGCTGCCTTTGGTATTTCGTTGTTTATTTTATGCCGTCGCAGCTAGCACTATAAATCCGAGGCAAGGATGGAACTCCGCGCTGCTCAAAAGAAAACAACTTTAAGCTTTTACATCAAATTAGATACCAGCACAAATTTTCAAGCAATTTAATGAAATGTTTAGTTGAACGAATAACCCAATATCCTTGATCCAATAGTTTGAATAGAAAAGCCAACAACAAACTACAAACTACGTAGCAATGTTGTACACAAAAATCTATTCTTCCACAAAACAGTTTAGTATTTGCATTGAAGCTTTACTCTGCTTGATTTCGCATAAAATTTCAATTCAATTTCGTTACATGGCTTCTTGAGGATTTTATATGTACATACCCTGCAGTGAAAAATTGTCAATTGTTAAAAATAATCAAGTTTTTTGGCGGGATTTCCATAAATAACCCACTTTTAATTAGCTATGACAAAACCAACTTAAAGTGAGTTGTAAAGTCGTTCAGACGCAATCGGGAGTTTGTTTTCTTTACAAGTTTCAATTTAAATATCCTCATACAAAAACTACTTTGAATGCATTTTTTTGCTGTACTTCACAAATTCTTTTTCGGATTCAGAAAACTTTATGTTATCATTTTGATGTTATGTCTGACGGATTTCCAATATAGCACCATCTACTGCAGAATATGTAAACAAATATAAATTAAATAAATAAAAATCTAAAAGAATAAAAAAAATATAAAAAAAATGTTTTTTTTTTTATTGATATTTTATGTCCAAAAGTAGTTAGTTACTACTTAGTTGACATGCAATGCAGAGATATCTTGGCTTGACTGTTTTGCAGCCATCGCCCCGCAAAAGTATGTAGTTAGGTTTTTTCTAACAAAATATACAGTTAATAGTTAGCACTAGTGTTCGCGTAAACAGACTAAAGTTAGGTACAAGCTAACGTCACTCCCTGGAGGGTATGTAGTTCATGAATACGTGAACAAATCCAATGAATGAAAAAGCTATCGCTTGCTTACTTTACAAATTAGAAGTAATGGTGGCGATAAAAAATATCGATATGTAGATAAGGCGAGCATTAGCGTAGAGCGAAGCTGAAAATAAGGCAATGAAACCAAGAAATAACCAAATGCAAATGAAAAGGAGATTTTTAAATACTCGTGCGAGAAGGCTTTGTGGAACCGATACTCTTCCTAGATGAAGTAAATGAAGTGGAAAGAAATGAATTGATAAGGCATTTAAAATGCGTTAAATGGCAGTGGAAAGAGATTGATAGTTTGTGTGCATTGTATATGTATAAACAAAGTAAGGAACGTATGGAATGGAACAAAAAACTGGATGAAAAGAAATCGAACGGCATTGGTTAGAGCTGCTAGAAAAAGCTGACATTGAACTCAGGGTTGCTACTGATGAAAAAAAATACTTACCATCCACTTAGAAAAAATTTACCAAATCTGGAAAATATCTACCAATAACTTTTTTATAGTTATGTTAATAAAAGCTATTGTTTATTAATTTTTTGTAGTTATTTCAATAAGAATTGAAATATTTTTAAAGGAACTTTTTATTTAACTAATTATATTGTACTTGAGATCAAAAATATTGGCATATACTCAGTTTCCTTCAACCAAAAGCGAAAGTGATGAAACTGTATGACTTAAAAAAAGTCTGTGATGGATTTATATTGTTGACTTTTAAAAGTAAAAGTCACTGACTGACTTTTATTGATGGCTTTTATAAATAAAAGTCTTTAATAACTGTTATCTAAGGCATATGTGTAATATACAAATCAAAAATAACTATTATTTGCAGTTTATTTAGTAAAAAATAATTGTTATTTTAGATTTATAAAATAAGAATAAAAAATTATTATTATATTTTTTTCATTTTGCATAAAAACTACAAAAACAAATAAATTATTTTCGAATTTGATTCTCGGGGAAAAAAGAAATCGATTAAATGTATCACTTAGTTGTAAAACATTTCCTTCATAGTGAATTTTTCAATGGCAGTTTTCATCGATAATTGTTATGTTCGGTCCCTGGCCATCTGTTGGATGGAAAATATGCCTTATAAAGTACCGATCTTCACTACTATGTATTACCGATATGTAAACCGGTGACACAATTTAATGGCTTTAACTGCCTACATAAAGGAGTTATATCACAAAAACTTGTATCTGAACAATCAGTGGTATAGAAGATATAGCTTATACAGCACCGATCTTGAGGGTTTTCTCAGTAGACTTTGTATGATTATTTAGAAAATAGCTCAGGAAATTGCTCGGTTTTAGCCGTCCGAATGATAAAGTTTTAAAGTAGCACCCCATATCTGAACAATCAGTTGTATGGGGGCTATATGTTATACGTACATATGTACATGGCTAAATCGGCTCAGCTCGACGTTCTGCTCATTTAAGTTTATATTTTGGGTCTTACTCTTCTTCTTACGCGAACGTATAACGCTTTCTTTATTGCATAATGTTACATTCCTTCTGATTTTCCTAGAGGAAAACGTAATTTTAGCTAAATTTAAGTTTAAAAGTTATACATATAAATTTGAACTAACCTTGCCTAATTAGCAACAGTCGATTAAATGTTGCACTATTTCCAAGCTGATACGCACAGTTACATATATGCGTAATATTCCACAAAACTTTTTTTTTTAACTTAACAACGAAATACATACATATGTATGTATGGGTGTATTTAAATTTATGAGAAACTTCCACAAAAAAAATCATTTGCAAATAAATTATAAGAACGGAAACTAAATCCAGATAAATGGCCTCATGCTTTGGTGAATGTACATTAGGGTGGTAAAAAAAAAAATGCATTTGAAAAAGTAAAGTCGGAATTTTTATGCCATTTCTACGAAAAGTTGTTTTTTTCCCCATATAAAATACATAGAAAACTTTGGACGATTTGACCGACCTCTAAATATTTTTTGATTTCAAAATAAAAAATAAAGGCATACTTTTTTCGATATAGAACAATCCCGGGGGGTGAGAGCATTACAATTCCGACTTTACTGTTTTTGGACCACCCTAATACATATGTATGTAGCAGATCTACCTAAAAACATGATTGTGGATTTTCTTTTGTTGTGGTCAACTTTTATTGTTTGTTGTTTAAGCAAGAATGCTTATAAATATTTGTGTGTGTGTGTGTATGTTTTATAAAAATGTTTGTATTTAATGTAATAGCATACGAAATACATAATCAAAGTAGGCAAATAAAGGCTACGAGTACGCAGGCAGGAGGTAGGCAAAGTGAAAGGCTACGCGTAGATTAAGCGAGAGTCCAACAACGCCCGCACGCCCAGTAAGAAATTAAAATAATTTGAAGTTAATGACTTGATTAGAGTTACGTAATGGATATTTAAGTGCTCTCAGAATTTATTGATTTCAACAGCATGGAAAGGGTCAATCAGAGTAGGCCGCTGTTCTGAGGGCATAAGAGGATTGTTAATTGTTTTAACAAATATGTAGTTTCTAGCTGGTTGTAATTAATTAGTTCTCTTAAAATTTAAGTATTTGCGTTAAAAATCAGCAGCTGTATTTTGCCAATGAAAGCGGTGTATTTGGTCACTCGTCTGATTAAGCGTCTCGCCGTCTCAATTTCATTATGGATGCTAAATAAACGAAAAAGAAGAGGCGGATCGAAATGAAATTATATTAACTGAAATAAAATCGAATAAATTGGAATTATTAAATGCAATGGGCTCGATAAGGAAATAAATTTTAATGAAGCGAAAACCAAAAGAGCATATTCTACATAAAATCGTATTAGAATAAATCAGAATATAACGGATCCTCTTGGATTTTGTTGTGGCGAAATAAACCGGCACATGTCATGGAATTAGACTGACATTATTTGTTAAAATAAAATAAATCGAAATAAACATGAATAAAATGAAAAGAATGAAAGAAAATCAACAGGAGACGATATGGAATAGTATACATAATAATAATAATACTAATAATATTTTGGCACCTACACTTTTGTGGTGTAGTGTGTGGTAATGTTGTTGCGCAAATGAAAGGACCTGCAGTTTTCCACCGCCTCCGATCAGTAAATTAATTTTATGAGCAGCTTTTTCCCATCAGAAGTACACTAGGACGTTTGCCAATGGCTACCGTGGGAGGACCGTTGTTTGAAAAAAAAAACATTTTCTAATTTAAAGTAGTATACATTAGAGGGCTGCATGAATGCATTCAAAACGGCTTTTGAACTATTCATATACAAAACGAATGAATGATTTCGACTTTGATTTTTTTGAATTTGAGTGAATAGCTGTTCTGATATTTGTGTCGACATTACAATATTCAAACAAGTGAAAATAAATTTAATTGAAATAAATGGCAATTTTTGTATGAATATCCAAAAATATTTTTTGTATGCACATATGTATGTACAAACATACATATGTATGTATGTATGTATTGCTGCGCTCCTATTACCCTGCAAACCATTTTTTCAGAGTATTCTGAATTGTAGAGAAATTTGAAAGAATTCGTAAGATCTCATCCGATTTTTTGCCGAATTTTCTAAATTGAAATAAACTGTGCACACTTCGATTCCTTTACGAAATTTCGGAAGAAAATCGGTAAAGCAATGAAAATAATGCTGCTATGTGAAGAATTTCTTGCAGAATTTTTTCAGAATTTTCTTTATTTTTCATACAGAAATTTCTTTACGAGTTCGTGTCAACCCCTTCATACAATTTTCTTTGAAGTTTCGTAAAAAACTCGTTACAGAAATGAGATACTCCTAAAGATTTCGTTAAGATTTCGGAAACTTTGGTTTGCAGGGTACATACGAAAAAACTTGTTTGTAGAAAAAACGTTTACCGAAATGAATTTGAATGATTTGAATGTTTTCCATTCATTTATTCACATTCTTCCATTTGAAGGTAGAAAATTTAAAACAAAAGGTATATTCATAACTTACAAAATTCCAAACGCTGAGTGTTTTGTATGTGAAGTAAAATATTTAAATCTACTGTACTCTGTTTGGCTAGAAGTTTGAATGAATTCATGCAGCCCTCTAGTATACATTAGAGCTCTAGATACCCGGGTATCGAGCAATGCGAGTAGCTCGATACTCGCTCGAAACTCGTTCAGTGCTGAACTGCTCAAATGTTTGTTCAAAATTTTCGAGTTTTTGAACAATTTCATAAACAAAAGAAAATTTGTAAATTGTATTTGTCAGCAGCTGCTTTCTAATTCATGTTAAATAAATTATATGTTTAAATACCAGTGTAACAATCTTTGCATTATATATCAATAATTTGAAAAATTTAAAAAGTTGCTACCAAAAATGTCAATATAATAAAAAAAACATTGCTCAAATTACTCGAAAAAACTCGAATTGCTCGAGCTCATGCTCGAAAATTTTCGAGTAATGAGCATTGAACAAGTGTGCGAGTACCCGCTGCTCATATACCCGGGCTGTTTGAAAATGTGCGAACAAAATCGAGAGCTCTAGTATACATACACTAAAATAAAGCAGAATAAAAAGAAACGAAATTGTTATAAAGAAATTTATGAATGAATTATCTTTTTCCTACAGGGTTGTGGCAAATTTGTGTACACATCGTACACTTTCGTTTCTTTCCTACTAACTATAGTTTAATGCTATGTATACTATATAGGATTACGCAGAATGGTCTTCGTTGTAATTATTTTATGTTAATAGAGACATTTCGGTGATTCACGCCCTTTGTGGATTTTTATTATACTGTCGCACTTCCTTAGGAATGTATGAATGTACATTAGGGCCGTAAAAAAAATGAAGTCGGAATTTTAAAGCGCTCACCCCCTAGGATTTCGTTATAGAAGAAAAAGTATACCCATATTTTTTATTTTGAAAACAAAACATACTTAGAGTTCGCTCAAAGTGCTTAAACTTTTCCATTTATTTTATATGGGGGAAAACAACTTTTCGTAGAAATGGCATAGAATTCTTGAAAAGCAATATTTTTCGATCGGTTCTCTTCAGGAGACTTCCAACAATAATACCCAATCGTTTATTTAACCTTTTTTTAATACTAAAGATTTCTTATTGGTCCCCCATTGCATTTACTGGGGTTTTGGCGGACCGATAAATATAGACATTATGATATAATGGTTAAGTAAGCAATCGGGTATTAGACGCCTTCTGAAGAGAAATAGAGTTTTCCGAACGAAAAATATTGATTTTCAACAATCCTAGGTGGTGGAGCATAAAAAATCCAACTTTACTTTTTCCCATGCGTGTTTGGACCACCCTAATTTACATACATATGTAATTGTTATATGCTTTGGCATCCAATAATATAAGAAGCAGAGCAGGAACCGCAATACAACGGAAATCTATGCTATGGAGAATTCGCAATAGCTTTAGTTTCTATGTCAACTCTCAGGTTGCGAATCAAAGTGACTTAAATTCTTAACGTCACAATTTTTGGTAAACCTCCATTAAGGAAACTAAGATATATTGCAGAATATGTATGTGGTAGTTTCTTTTCTTGTCAATGCAATGCTTCATTAAGGAATCTTTAACTATCTGGTTTGATGGGCACACCAAAAAAAAGCAAAAAAAAAACGAAACGGAAAATTTGATAGATTTGAAGAAAAAGACAATGCTATAAGGTTCCTTTCGTACTTAAAATTTTTTTGGCCCTCTTGGTAGGGTGTGCTTTTTCCATTTTCCATCACATTTTTGGCATTTACAGTCGGATCTTAAAGTTTGATAAATCTATGTTCCTGTCTCGAGAAGACCAATTTTTGTTCCAAAATTAACGTACTACCCTAACGTTAGTAAACTAAAGTTCATCAAAAATCATTAAACTTTTGGTAAGGAAGTATTTCGATTACTCCAGTGGAACTATTTAAAAAGTAATTATTTTCGAATGTATGTAGGTATCACCGAAATTTCTTTCCCCTAAATTGCCTTAGAAAAAACTTTAGACTCAGGGGTGTACCGCGAACTTTTCTTTTCCCATACGGTCTACTGTATATGCCATCTATGTATGTATGTATGTCTTAAAATTCTCGAGCGTACAAATGGTTGCATAAATATTACCACTCGCTCAACTCAGAATTTATACAACCAAAAAAGGAACCCCGCCGGTATAATTATATGTATAAGTTTGCTCCATTGTTGGAAATGCTGACATTTGTGATTTCTTTGGCAGCAGCTACTAAACTTTTTTTTTCCGAACCTTAATAATGACTTTGCACGCATTACGCATGTCAGCGTCTACCTGAATTGCATACTATGGCACTTACATACAGTAACTCACCAAAATATTTTACATGGGATTTGAAATGTTTTCATGGAAATTTTTTTCGTAAACTTTTTTTAAACATATACACATGTGGCTCGTTCTACCATCCAAATTTCAAACTTTACACAATAATAAGAAAATGTAAGCAAATTTTCATCAAAATTTCAGAATTTTTACCAAAAATTCGAGTATGCAGTTTTTTGTTTTTTACAGAATCTAAACTTTTCAACCGATTTGATATTTTTTTTTTTCATTGAAAGCTGATGCGATTTAGAAGAGATTTGCCGTGCCGACTTTTGAATTTTTATTTGTCTACTTAAAATTTTTAGTGCAAAGTGCAGAGAAAGTAGCAGTTTTGAAGAAAATCGGTTATCATGTACCCTTTTAATGAATGTTATATAATAAAAACTAGTGGAAAACAATTGTAGGCTTTCCCCAAAACGAAAAAAATGCACACGAAAATTTGGAAACAAAAAAATGTTCACCAAAAGTATTTTTGTTTTTATTGTAAGAAAAATTATATTCAACAATGTTATAAGGTCATAAAATAACAAAAACAAATTTTAGGAAAATGCGGTTTTAAGCCCATTAAATTTCAGTACAGTAAAAGTGCTGTAAAAGCTTGAAATTTTGTTGAATTTTTTTTGCTTAATTTTCTTTAATGCTGTATGAAATTTTCATTTTCATAGTTGTTGTTATAGAATGAGATGCATGTATATGTATTTTTAAAAATTATTATTATTAAAAAAAAAAATTACCATGAAAAAAATTTTGAAATCGTAAAAAACACTACTTTGGTGCGTGACTGTATATGACCGTTTATACATACATACATAATACTTCAATACATGTCGTGCCATTGCGTTTAGTTTATCAGCAAAAATACAATAAAGGAGTTAAAAAAATGTATGCATATGCAAAATAGTGAGCACGGCACGCCACAACCGACTAAAGCGCAAAAACAAAGCGTGAAATTAAAAAAAAAAAAAATTTGGAATAAAAAACTTCACTTTGGCTGTCTACCGTGCACACAGTCGCTCAGGGGGGTCTTTAGCATTTCGTTGTCGCTTACTCTACTTTTGAAGTATGATTCTTAAATTTATGCATCTATGTAAATGTGTCATTGCACCAGTAGCCGCGCTGGAAGCACTGTACATAAGTATTTCAAATGTAGGAGCGTATGTATGTAGGTGTGTTACTTACTTGCTCTTCGCTTACTTTTCTCGCATTTGCCGCGATTTTAGTTAGTTCCATTGATTATTAGATTATTTGATTTTTTTTTTTTTTTTAAATTTTTTGCCTTTTATTTCATTTAAGTTGTCGTCTCTTCTCTTGATCGCTGACTGCCTAATTGTTGCATTACCCACTCGACGTTGCCTGCGTAACTCCACTATGCACACTTGAGAGCGCATGCAGTACCTCTTTGTGTGGGCGGGTGTGTGCGTACACTTGACGCAATCAAAGTGCGCGCAAATGTTTCTCGTGCTCGCGCTTAATCCTCTTCAGCAACAACCATGCAGCACCACAACCGCATTGCCTGCCCGCATTTGCATGGTTGTTGGGGGGTGCATATGTATGTATGTACTTGTTCTATATTTAGTGATGTCGCCCAACTTGGCAACTCCTTCTCCGATCCGTTAAACAAACATTTTTGCTTGAGTTGGTTTTCATCGCGCTCTTTGCTTGGCGCCCAACACATGCGTTTCACTTGCTGATGCTGCCTGCCCTAAGCGTTCATACTCCCTCTTTACATCGCTTCTTTTTTCTTTTATCAGTTTAAAAATTTGTTCTGATTTTTTTATTTTGTGTATTTATTTTTATTTTTATGCTTTTGGTACAGTAATTTCAAACACTTCAATCGTTTGCTTCGCTTTTGAGTGGCGGCCTCATAATTCCTTTTTTTTTTGCGCTCTACATTTGGTATGACGACAGAGGTACGTCGCCCGCAACGTCGGCAAAGTAGCCTTCAACTATTGCCTGCCCACTACACTCCACACCGCATCCTCCTCCTATTCCTTAGCGAGTCTTATGTCGTTACAGCATTGATGCTGTGGCTACTGCTGCTGCGACTGAAGCTGTGGGAAAAAAGTGAAAGCGCCATTCTTTGGCACTTACGGGGTTTTCCTTCTTAAATTTTTTATGCACCGCCTGGCACATACGAGTAAATGAATGCTTGGACGTGAAGTGACTTCGTTACACACCTATGTACGGCGTAAAGTTTACATGTATGCACCTACATATGTATATGAATAGTTCCTTTGTAAGGCAATTTTTATGAAATACTTTGTTCATACATTCCTATGTATTTGTTCTTTGAAAATTTTCCTTTATCTACATACACATGCTTTTTCTTAAAATGCTCCAGTTTATTTATATGCATGCCACTTACATATAAGCAAACACTTAGGGCCCACCTTCAATACGCATCCCTGTTGCCGTGTTGGTGCTATATTTATAATAGCAATATTCCGCAGAAGGTGTCAGTGTGCATTTTAAATTTAATTTATTTTGCTTGTGGCACGTTTTCATGGAATTTCGTGATGTGTTAGCAATAAGATTTCTCTTAAATTACTCTATTTGGTATTCTTATCACAGCAACAAATTATGTCAGACAATCAAACTTAGTTTCATTGATTATTTATTTTTTACCTTAACCGAAATTTTTTAAGAATTCTTCAGCCAAGCCTTAATTCCATTTGTTTAATACGAAAAAAGCTATATACTTATATATGCCAATTCAGACTATAGCTACGAATTTTACCAATATATATCGACTCCAGCACCATCTATCGGGTCCAAAAATATTCCATGTTAAAAGCTGAAGCGGTTAGGACGTTTCGGAGATTATAAAAGAATTAGTTTGCCCTCAGCCGCTTTCTAGATTGCATGAAATTTCGGCATGTAAATTTGGTGTAATTTACTTTAATAAAACCAACAACCAAAACAGGTTATTTTGTTATTTTATTTGTAACTTTCTTCAAAATATTTTAAAATTAAAACCACCTTAAACCTCTTTCGTCTGGCATATTTCAACTAAATAATTCCCTTAACTGAAGTTGAATTTAATTTTTTAAACAGGTGGCAACCCTCTTATATCTAGAACTTAACTTATTAAATAAATTCAATGTAAATTTCTAAACAGGTGGCAATCCTCTCCAAAATATTTGCAAATTAAAACCTTCTTAAAATTTTTTCGTCCAACATATTTCAACTAAAAATTTCCTTAACTGAAAACCTACTTAAATTTTTTCGTCCAACATATTTCAACTAAAAATTTCCTTAACTGAAGTTGAATATAATTTTTTAAATATGTGACAACCCTTTTACATCAGGTTAAAAAATGAGGGCTCTTCCAAACCATTTCGACTGATACCCGTATTGAAATAATTCACTTGACTTATAAAATAAATTCAATGTAAGCTTTTAAACAGTGGCAACCCTCTCCAAAATATTTGAAAACTAAGACTTTATTAACCTTTTTTTGTCTGACTCCTATACTGTGACACATATTTTAATTTCCTAGTTCCATGAATACCAGTTAAACTTGATTTTTTAAACAGGTGGCAACCCTCTTACATGTAGTTTAAACTCTATTTTTTTTCAAAACCATTTGAATTGATACCCATATTATATTAGTTCATTTAACTTACAAAAAATAATTTGAATTCAACGTTTCAAATAAGTGGCAACGCGCTTCAAAATATTTTCAAACCACGACCTTTATAAACCCTTTTCGTATGACACCCATATTATATGTTTATCATAATATGGGTGTTTAATGAGTTTAATTTGTTTTTTTTTTACTCTCATAAATGCAGTTTAAAAATAAAAAGCCTTTTCCAAACCATTTCCAGTGATATCCATACTGTAATCATTTATTTAACTTTTCAAATAAATAATTTTGTATTAAAGATATCTATAATTAACTTTTTCTTAAGGGAAAAGGCCTCAGTCCTTCTGTAGCATAAATTTGTTTGTTCAAGATAAAAGATCAATGAAATCTCCCCAGTATTTGGGAAGTGTGGGAAACACAAACATTTTTCTTTCGAATTTTATATAATAGCATAGATATCTACTGACATACCAGAGTGACCCGCAATCGGGTCCGTTGCGCTCTTCAACCAACATGATTGCTCAAATACTCGGACCGCTATTCCTCTCTTAACGAATTTGACAGAATCGTTGTTTGCATGACGTCACACTGGTGCAACTTGTTTACGTTTTCCTTGCAACATTTTTTCTTCTTCTTCCATTCTTGCCCACGTTTTGGCATTTCTCTCTCGCAATTGCACCAGTGTGACGTCACACAAAAGTTATTCTCAAAAATCCTCTCTGATCGGCGCAATCTTGTATTCTGTCATTCTTGATACGTATCTCTATCTCCGCTATATGGTGTATGCTTTGGTTTCCTCGAAAGCGGTATCATGAAAAAGCGGTCGCAACTTTACGTTGTCAAAAACGTTGCCATGTAAATATTGCAAGATGTCAACTAAGATGACGGCAATTAACACCGTAATGTAATTTGACGGCACCGTAATATTTCTGACGGCAACAGTGACGGTGTATAACTATTTATCAACGTTTTTTGGCAACGTCATATTTGTAGTGGTGTATTAGAAAATTTGTTTACAATTCTTTTGACCAAAATAAAAGCATTAAATACATATACATTTCTATGAATTTTGAATAATAAAGTGGAAAGTGCATGGACGGCCGAAAAGGATGAAGTCCTAATAAACATTGTGAAAAGCAATGAATGCCTATACAACATAAAAGCGCAAAGTTACGTTACGTCCATTTAGCTTTACATAAAAGCGGTACCGCTATTAGCGTTAAGAATGGCGTTCGGTATGATACGGTCGTAATATTACGGCACCGCTTTTCGAGGAAACCAAAGCTTTAGGCCAGAAAAGTTCTAAGTAAATTAACTTTTCTCTCCCTTCGTCTTCTCCCACAAAGTGCGGGTTTATATAAAACTTTGTGTACGTAGGTATGAAAAAACTCGTAACTTCTACAGTTTTGGTGTTTCTATCCTAAAATTTTTACAGCGTACTCCATAAAGTTTGACAACTATTCAGGTCGAAAAAAAATAAAAATCAAACATGATGAAGTTAATAAAAAAATATAAAATGCAATTTTTTAATGCAAAGCATAGAAAGCCGAGGTAATTACGCACATTTCGATACCTTAACTGATTTTCTCCGACAAATAGTTCATTAACTGCAAACAACTGAAAAAGGATACTTCTCCGTGAGTTCAAAATTTCGGAAATTTTTTTTCCGAGATTTTCGAATATCATGCCGAAATATAAAAATAGGTGTATTCTTTTTTTCGATAAAGAATGTAAAAAAATATGTTTCACCCCAAAAAAAAAATATTGAGGCGTAAATATTGTATGGAATGACCCATATACATATATATATATTTTTTTCTTTTTTAATGTATATTACCCTCCTCCTTGGGACTAATTCCCCTAAATTTTTAAAAAAAATCCCCTATTTTCCATGATTCTAAGCCAACAAGAGCATCGAAATCGGATAAATGAGGTTAAAAATTGCAGTCTGACTATTAACTGGCAAAGTGGAACGTTTCCAAGCTTTAATAGCATATTTACATGTCTACATCGGCAAAAAGCATTTCAGAGTCTCCCCAGTACAATGGTAAAAATTTAACCATTTGCAAATCATTTTTTTTTTAGCACAGCTGAAAATTGTCCATGCTTCCGAGTGCAGGAAACTTTAAAAGAAATGCACCCTGCTTTCAAACCCACAATAAACTCATAAAATTTGTTTTTTTTTGTAACTATATTATATTATGTCCAAATATTTGTATATTGTTTGCTAAAATTTTGCACAACATTTGTTAACAAGCATTAAAAAGCCTCTGTACACATTTTTGTTTTTGTTTATTGTTTTAAAGGAAAAAACACTAAGATAGTTTACGTAAAACTGTATTTAATTAAATATTATTTATTTGCGTTAATAACGTATGTATATAACATGAATGTTTTCAAGTGTGTCTGTTAAATAAATATTTTTTCAAACGGAAACTTTGCGGCTTCCCAAGTTCCATAACAGTCGATAATATTTTTCTTCTCTAAGAGTCCTACACCATAAGTTATTTACTAACATTCATTAAAATAGTGTTTAATAACTTCATATTTAATATTTTTAAATTTTTTCTCGCAAATATTGTTTTGTCTAGTGTTTATTTACATACGAATACATACTTACGTATGCCTCTACGTATGTTTGTACTACGCTTTTCAACAAAGTTAGTCCAATTATTTCAATATATCATAGCATATTATTGAAATTAGACACCCAGAATAATAATTATTTCATGGTGGAGTTTTAAAAAAGTCATCCAAATTTTCGTAAGAATTATAAAAGTCTTTTGATAATAATTATGTGTGAGGAAATTTCTTAAAGTCATTGATAACTATTATTTTAAGACTTATACAATAGAAGTCTTTTCATAATAATTATCAGCGAGGTAAATATTTGTAAGTCTTCAAAGACATTTATTTTGAGACTTATATTATAAAAGTCTTGTCATAATAATTATCATTGAGATAAATATTTTTAAGTCTCCAAAGACTTCTTTTTTGATAGTTATATTATTAAAGTCTTTTGATAACAATTATGAGTGCGAAAAAATTTTGTATATAGTTCCAAACGGGTCCCAAACCAAGCCCCAACTGGTCCCAAACTACTCCCCAACTAGACCCGAACTAGACCCCACCTAGCTCCGAACTTGTCCCCAACTAATCCTGAAATGCTCCTGAACAAGTCCCGTCTTTTAAGACGTAAACAAATTATTATGAAAAGACTTGTTTAATATAAGTCTTAATATAAAAGTCTTTGAAGGCTTAAAACTATTTATATCTCTGATAATTATTATGAAAGGACTTTTAAAGTAATAGATGACTCGAAAAGTATTTATCTTAATATAATGATTATTGATTGACTTTCATTCTTTTCTCTTATAATAGTTATGTATCTGATTGAAACTGTTTGGCATGGGGAAAATACTCTTCCTTGTCATGCAGTTTGCTGAAAGGTGAGAAAACGATTTTTAATACGTGCGCTGGGTATATAAAGTTCGGTTTCGCTCGAACTTATACTTCTTTACTTGTTTTGATTTTATTTTCTTAGCAGACTTTGCATTATTTCTCTTCTGCCACTCACAGACTCTTCCGCCTAATGCTTCCGTTTCGTTCCCGCTGTAAGATTACATCCTGCTGTTAAAATTCACTGTTATCATATATGTAGCTGCCGTTTTCGATGCCAACTGCCAAAATGTAGCGGTTTTATTGAGTGCACTGCGTTTTTAATCACCGCAGTTGGTATACATTTTTTTTAAATAAATTGTAAAGGTGAAAAAACTGTTTATTATAAATAAATATTGAATAAACAAATAACGATATTTATGTATCGTTCGTTTCCTTGAAGCCTAGCTGTACCAGAAAGTGATCTTAAAAGAGCTCTTTTATGTGAGAAAAGCTCCGACATCAGTAAGTTTATAGCTCATAAAAGAGTCTTCTAGGATGCTTTTGGTTAACCGGGACAAATGAGAGAAATGTACATCTGTCATATAACGAAGGTCAGTGTTGAGCTTACGGAAGACCGCGGCTCAGCTAACATGGCTCAACTTTGCTTTCCTCGCTAAAGGAAATTATAGAAAAAAGGTCTATCGAATTATTAAATCTCGATATGGTTAAGATTAAATCCTAGATGTAACTTTTTTGGTAACACTAAGGATCAAGTAATGGGCTATGCGAAATCTCACCGATCAGTCTAGCTAACGTAACGTTTTTCTCCAAATAAAGTTTTTTTTTTCAAGTTAAACAAACAGGAGTGAAGTCGCTCTTTTCGTGTTTTTGTCGTTTATGTTTTGTAAGTTTTTTGTTTTGAAAATGCCGTAAACTGTGTAAAACAAGTGTGTAAATATGTTCGCGTTAGAAAAAAATACTCAGTACCAACGTTTGAAGGAATAAATGTAAGTATCGCCTACCATTTACTTCAATAGTGCCCTAAATCCAAAAACACAAATATTGAGTTAAGTATGCGGAAATTTCTGCCACCTCTTCTTTTATGTTGTGCAAAAATTTTATAGCTGCATCGATTACCAGTATCTCTCTAAAACCAAGTATGTATTAATTTTTACTACTGGGAGTATATGTGAATTCAAAACTTGAAAGCCGTTTTGCACGAGCTTTGCTTTTTTTGAGTTACTGCACTATTGAATAAAGAAAAATCTGTTTGTTATTTGATTAAGTCTTTATTTTCACCTAAGTGCTTTATTTAAGATAAATTAAGTTATTCGTAACATACAAATATAAACAACATTTAAAAATTAAATAAATTACCTACGACGTCTTGACATTAACGTCATAAGTGCGCGTATAATGTTTACTAAAAAATTAAAAAATTAATGTAAAAATACATACACAACACCTTTTTTTGTTTAAGCACTATAATGCAGGGTGTGTTTGCCTAAATTTTATACAACTCAATGCCCACCAGACAATTGTTGTTGCCGGCAATAAGAAAACGTATCGCCCTCGGCAACTAATTTATTGCCGGTAATACCGCCATCGTATCGATTTTGTATTACCAGTCGCTGAAACACATTGGGGGTGTTTGAAGAGGGTTGCCGCCGGTTTAAAGGGTTAAGTTCAGGTTATTTAATAAATTAAATGAATTATTTAAAGATGGGTATCAGTCAAAATGGGCGTGAAAATAATTTATTTCTGAACTGTAAGAGGGTTGCCGCGTGTTTAACAAATGAAGTTCGACTTAAGTAATTTATTAATTGAAATATGTATCGCAATGCCAGATGAAGTTGAAAATATATAGTTATAGAAAGGGTTGCCATCTGTTTCTAAATTCGAATTTAATTACGTACTATTAAAATATGGTTGTTAAACGAAGGAGTGTTAAGAAATCTTTAGTGTGAACATCTAGAATTAATTGGGTTATATGAAAAGGGTTACCACATTAAAAAAAAAATCAAATTCAACTTAATTCATCAGTTGGCGGAAATAGGCATCACAACGTCAGGCGAAAGAGATTTAAAAAGATTGCAGTTTGAAAATACTCTTAAAGAGGTTTCCTACCTCTTTGAAAAGTCGAATTTACTTAAATTACACACAAGTTAAAAGAAATATTAAAATATGACTATCAAGCTAAAGAACTGAAAAGTTTGAGTTTGAAAATATTTTTATTAGGGGTGCCATCTGTTCGAAAAGTAATGTTTATCTAACTACAGTATCGGTCATATCTATGTTTATTTATTTATTTTTAAGAATTTTCAATTAAAATACAGTTTCTTCTCTAACAAAACTCATATAAACCCAAGTGTAAAAACTTATAGAACCCTACAAAAAAGTGCAACAAATTTTGACCTAAATTTCAAACTTTTTTCTCGGAAGTGTTTGAATTTTTCTGAATACACAGTTTTATAGCCCAATCAACTTAAGTCTGATAATGTGCAAGTTTCGAGTGGCTAAAAGTTACCGCTGATTTTTTAGAATTTTTTTCGCCAAGGAGGTTGCGGTTTTCTTCCATATACAAATAAATTGAATTTATTCATTATATGGAAGCCAATGCGACAAAAAAAATTCTAAAAAATTAACGGTAATTCGTAGCCACTTGAAATTTGCACATTATCAGACTTAAATTGCAGGGGCTAAAAAACTGTGTACTCAAAAAAATTCTATCACTTCTGAGAAAAAAGTTTGAAATTTAGGTGAAAATTTGTTACGCTTTTTTGTAGTTTTCTACAAATTGTTGAACTTGAGTATAAATGGGGTTTGTACGAGAATGAACTAAATTTTAATTGAAAATTCTTAAAAATAAATAAATAAACATAAGTGGCACACATTATCACTTTGAAATGGCGTGCTATAGATATGACCGATACTGTATGTAAATATATGTGTATAATTATGTCGAATTTCAAAAATGAGATGTCAAATCAATAAACTATGCCTGTAAATGTACAATAAGGTTTTATTTTCTGAAGACAGAATTCGCTTCTAGCGGTACAGGGTGATTTGAAAGTTGACGAAAACAACAACCAAGCCCTTTTGATTTTTGTTTTGATGAAACATTTGGAAATATTTTTAGTAGTTTTAATACGACTGTCATCTGTTTGAAAAGTTAAATTCTATTTTGGCGTTTTGACTAGCGTTCACTAGTTTTATTTACTTTTGAATACAAAATTAGAATTTAAAAACGAAATTTACTATTTCACTTGCTGTGATACTTCGTCTTTATTTATTTCGATCCCATCTTCGGCATAAATTAGACGCTTATGGAGAATATTGTTGACGTGAAATTCATCAGCTTCGGAATTTTTGGAAGCATGTTCCTAAAATAGTTAATATGAAAGAAATGTTGTTTCCGATTTATTGGCATTGACAATTGTTGCATATTTCTCATGTTTAGTGGATGTATACAATTTAATGTAAAATTTGTCTACGAATTGTTACAAATTTCAATTAATGCGCCGAATTGTGTAGGTCACTTTTTAATTGACCTATGCCACCCTAATAACAGTAACACATTTTCATACCAAAAAATGTCCAAATAGTCAACATGTGAGTAAAAAGAGAGCGCTCTCCTAAGCAAAACACACCGTTAATGTTGCTATGTAAATCCAACGTAAACATGAAACAGAATGCACTGTTAAGGATGCTGAGCCAACTTGCATGATTTCGCAGCACTTTCCGGGTCCGTTTACTCTGTTTCGTTTTTGTTTTTAGAACAAAGACACAGAAGTTTGAGAGAGAGTTGTGCATGGCTTACTGCAGTGCTGAGAAGAGTTGTCAATAAAAGTGAGTCTGTCTGTATTTTTTGTTAGGCTCTCGATGCTATAAGGCTGCAGCTACCGGCTATTATGGACTGTCAAAGCACAACAAGCTATAGGTATGTTGGTAGTAGAAGGTGTACTAAAAGTTGTTGAGGCAACAGAGGCAGTGGGCCAAGCAGGCAAGGCGGCAAGATGGCAGGCGGGAAAGCAGCCAGGCACATGGCTTTCGGGCAAGTAGAAACAAAAATGGAAATAAAGCAAAAGAAGATGGTAAAAGGTAAAATATGAACAAAAGTGCCAGGGAGCAGCTGATAGGCAGCAGTAGCGACAGACGGGATTTTATTTGCTATACATACCCATAAGTATTCGTAGCTATGTACATACATATGTGTATACGAAACCCGGTCTCCGGAGAAACTTCACGACTGTCACAGCAGGTTTGTACGTATGCGTTTTGTGAATAGGAATTTGCTTTAAACAGAACTAAAAAAAAACAGTGACATGCAGAGGAAAAAGTCAAAAGGGCAAAATATGTGAAGTGCGTACTCGACTTGGGTTGACTTGACACAACGCTGCGTGCAGCTGCCCCCTTACCCCCGCAATTATTCCAAAGTGACTCTAGTTGCTCCCACAATATGTTGCTGGAAATAGTGCTGCTATTTTTGTGTGATATACCTTTTTACAGCGTAGACATTAAAGTGGGAAATGTGTGCCATTATGGCGTGGTCCGCATATCTGTTGCTGCTTAGGACGCGCTAGCGCTGGAGGCGAAGGGAAGTCAAACAATGCGCGGAATTTACCTAAAGGCAGCAGCACTAAAGTAGGTTCAGGATAAGGATGAGGCGAATATAATAAATATTATAAAGAATAATAGCAACAGTAACTGAAAAACCCGAATGAAATAAGTAGCAAGAATGCCTACTTCAATTAATTGGGAAAATTATTAATGGAAAACTCAAGAGCAACTACGCTGCCACTGGGAAATGAAATAAAAGAAATAAAAAGAAAAAAGTTATGAATAAAAAAGGGGCGAAATGAACGTATCCTTTTAAACACGTTTGCCAATGAGCTGTACTGCGAAGCAACAACAGTAACTTGGTGTATTCGATGGACTAGCACAAATGTGCAGGCACGCACTAGCAATGCAATCGCAGTAACAAGAGCCACAGGAAATATAAGTAGCTAGGAAATGAGGTAAGTTATAAGTGGTTAGAGGTGAATTTTATATTCATCTATGTCTAAATGTAAAAAGCGAGGGGTATGCTCAAAGCGTGCGTTGTAAAACTAACGAGAACGCCACACCAGCTGCCCTCGCCCATGGTCAATTACGTTTGCCGGCGCAAAAGTTGTAAACACTTGCGCTTCAATAAACTTACATTGGCGTTACGCACCCACCTATGTTTCGCGCGACCACCTATTTACTAAACATGAAAGCTTGCGAGCTGTACAAACACACATGCATACCTTTTGTTTATATACATACACATAAAAGTAACTTTGCCCACTAACTAGATGCGTGCACTCAATCTCTACCAGCTACATTTGTAGCCGTGTGCTCGCATCAGCAAATGAACTACCCTTCGGCTTGCACATGTGTAACTGTGGTTAAGCGTATTTTCCAATGCACTTAGCGTGTTAGAATGCGTAGTGTGCCTCGTTGGCCTACTCTTGCTGCCGCGCGTACCCTCCGACACACTTATGGCTCTAGTTAAAAACTTCTGGTGCAACTAAGTTTGTTGGTTAGTTTCCAATGCGCCAGTATGGGGTTAAAGTTCAGTCACGCAGCTGTCAAGTTTAGCACTTAGCTCGGCATATGAAAAATGGATTCGCTGCGGTGACGTACATATTTAGTTTCCCAGTTGATTTTTGCTCGCAAGCTAAGATTAAAAGAGGATTAAGTCGTATGTTTGTATATTGAATTATTAAGTATGAAGTGAATTTAAATCATCCACCATTAAATTTTTACAAGGAATGTCATATGAGATGTCCACATCTTGTATATTGATAATGTGCGAGCGTTGCTGAATTCAGTCGTGTTCAGAGAAGGACCTCTCGGAGGAACTAAGCTCTAGTATTTCCTCCCTAACAGCGGCAATTGAAATCGATAACCTCTGCATTAGTTGGCTTAGGTTCTATAAAATTAACTATGAGGAAGGCGCGCAACGTACGCCTAAGCTGGTCCTAAATTATTTAACTAGACTATGCCTTGTGCGCGAGCTAAGCACCCTTTAGGCGATCATATGCTGGGAAGTGGCCCAGATCGAAGAACATATTTCTCAAACTCAGCTTTAAGTCAATTTCCTAAATACCATGCAATCTAGACGACCATAAAAGTCGCTTGCAGCTATACCAATTGCTCAGCTCCAAAAGTTTTTGACAGCGCCAACTACATATATTGAAACCCAGTAAGGGAAAATGAAAAATATCCATGACGGTAATCACAATCCTACTGCAACTCTAGGAACTCGATCGGTATCTAAGGTATACGTACTAGGAACCATTTAACTCTTGCGTGTCTGGACTAGCATCCGCCGGAAAAACCCTGCAGTGGGAAAAATTTGTGTAAAGAAGTTGTATGCTATCCTTAAACAAAAAACGCCCGTCTGTGTACTTGTCGGCTGACCGCCGGTTCACATACAAACAGTGCTGAGTAGTCAAAGTAGTTTAAAAAGAGTTATTTGTAGGAGATGTCTTCACCAACCTTTCTTCTTAATTCAAATACTACATATCATGATAAAAATATAGCAAGGTAGAACCGTTCTCTCAATTTGTCGGCCATGATTTTTTTTTGAAGTTTGCCAACATTTTAAAATCATATAAAAGTGAAAATAAAAAAATGAAATTGTTCGAAATTGTTGTTGCTTGAGATTGAAAATGAAAATGTGTGTGTGAGTTTGTGAGTAAATTTAAAAATTAAATTGTTTGGAAACGTCAAGAATTTTAAAAAGTGACTCACAGCGGTTCTACCTTACTATATTTTTATCATGCTACATATCGTCCAGTACTCGCTCGAAGGTGTGAATAAATCCCGGACATCCGACGAAAGGGGTGAGAAAGCTGTATTACAAAAATGTTTTCCACATGCGTTAGATAGAATCATAGCTAAGAAACCCTAGTTCCGGATTTTTTAATGAGTGTTGCCTCCTCTATGAAATAATGAAACTATATAAATATGTAAAATAAATAAACTATTAAGACACAGGTATTCAAAGAAAATTAATGGAGCAAGTTTTAGAGTCTCTGTATTTTGAAACGAGTTGTCGCTTGGGAAAAATATTTAAAAATGGACAAAAACGTTGATAGTATAATTATGTAAAAAAATAATGCATTAGAATGTAGACATTAATCCTCGAATAATTTTTTGTGGTGTTGCCACTTATAAAAAAATTAAAGTGCATAAATAACAATAATCAAACAAAAGATGAATGTAGAAGAACATTAGAACCCACAAAACCTTTTTGCCAACTAAAAATAATTTACCTAAGGTTTGGGTAGTGCCATATGCGAGAAATATATCAGAAAAACTTAGTACAAACATATCAAATTGTCGGAGGAAGGACTATTGCTTGAAGATGTAAAAGAAAAATTAAGCATAAACATTACACTGCTATACCAACACTATCGCACACACAAGTAACTGAACTTTATAAACATTTTGACTCAAGTCACAGAATTCTGAGCTCAAAAAAGAGTCAGAAAAGAGCATGTTTCCCTTCTTAGAAAGACACGCCAATAAGAGTCCAGGTTAGGAGTCATATAAGAGTCTGAAATATGGCGCTTTATGAGTCTTAAAAACAAATATTATTTATAATTCCGATTATTAGTAAACTTTTACTTCTATGTGAACTTTCATACTTTTGTTCAACTCAGAATTTATGACACCAAAAGAGTCCGAAATGAGTCAGTCTGGTTGACTGGATTCAGAATCATATATATCATGATAAAAAAATAGGAAGGTAGAACCACTGAGAGGAACTTTTCAAATTCTTGACGTTTGCAAGCAATTTAATTTTAAAATTTTACACACAAACTCACACACACATTCTCATTTTCAATCTCAAACAACAACAACTTTGAACAATTTCCCTTTTTTACTCTCAATTTTATACGATTTTAAAATGTTGGCAAACTTAAAAAAAAATCATGGCCGACGCACTGAGAGAACGGTTTTACCTTACTATGCTTTTATCATGATATATATGACTAAAGAAAAACTCATTTTAGAGTCATACAATTTGAGCACTCAAAAAATTGTTTGAAAGAAAGACATTCAGCATATTAAAGCACATACAACTGAACATTAGACCATAACACGTCAGCAAACAAAAAAATGTGGCCGTACATCCTTGATTCTAAAGTATTTTTGCAAAACGATTTCGAAGTAAAGATAACGATAAAGAAAAAGAGAGTAAGATAAAGAAATTTAAAAGAAAGGGATATAAATAGAGAAAACTCTGCACACCTTAACCCAGCACTTCTAAATTCACCACACCTCACCTAAACTCACCACACCTGACAAGGATAAAGGTGAGTATAAAGATAAAGGAAAAGTCGCTGATTTGTCAGCTAGCTCTCAGCAAGTCACAAAAAGATAAATATAACAAGTAAGAAAGTCTAAGTTCGGGCGGAGCCGAACATTAAATATCCGGCACAAGTATTAAATATATGTTTTTTCACCTTTCCGAAAGCTACCGCTAGATGGTAAGCCGGGGTGTATAAATTTTGAGTAAATTAGCGTCCTTAAATTTCGAAATATTGCAGTTTCAAGCATTTCTGAAATTTACAGTTATATGAAAAGCGGCCGTAATTTTAGTCCGATTTCAATAATTTTCAACGTTTTGCTTTTATGTGGCAAGCACAATAACCATACCGAGTTTGGTATAAATTGGTAGAACGGTTACCGAGATACATATATCTGGTCATAAGTGGGCGTGGCCACGCCCATTTTCCAAAATTTTATCATAAACATATTTCTTAGTAAATAATTGTTGCAAATATCAACTTTGAATAAATTAGCTTTAATATTTACTGATTTATCGAAGATTTTGTGCTACCGTTATATGGGATGTGGGCGTGGTTATTGTCCGATTTTTTAAATTTTCGGGCATTTAGTATTTTGTACCAAGGCCAACAACCGTGCCAAGTTTGGAAGAAATTGGTGTAGCGGTTACCAAGATATACACATGTAACCATAAGTGGGCGTGGCTACGCGCATTTTCCAAAAATTTATAATATTCTTATTTTTCGTCTGAAAGTTATTGTAAATATCAATTTTGAGTGAATTATCTTCAGTAGTTACTAAAATATCGCAGTTTTCGTGTTTCTGGAAATTACTGTTATATGGGAAGTGGGCGGGGTTACAGTCCCATTTTCAATACCAACCTACCTTGGATAAATAGAAACCCACATACCAAATTTCGTTGAGATATCTCAATTTTTGCTCGAGTTATCGTGTACACGGACGGACGGACAGACGGACAGACGGACGGACGGACGGTCAGACAGACATGGCTTAATCGACTTCTCTATTCATTCTGAGCATTTATGTATACATTTGTCTATATCTATCTCGATTCGTTTTGGCTGTTACAAACAACCGTTATGTGAACGTTATGTGTGTTGTGCACAAGTGCGCTCGGGTATAAAAATACTTTCATATAAGAAAAAATCATTGGAAAAAATTGTATTCTGTTGTTTATATAGGCATGAAACACAGCAACGACGGTTCTTTAAGAAGGCAATTTTGCATGAGGTGGTTGTTGTTGGTTTGGGGAGCTTTGTAGAGTTTTTATTCTCGCTCTGATTTATTTGCCAAAGTCAAAGCATTACAAAATGCTGACTTTAGCAGTGAAGTTTGCACGACCTACAGATATTTAGCCTTCCATAGTAGTGAAAAAAGTATGTAATTATTTCTTCATGTAGATTCTTTCTAATTTTTCTTACAGAATTTAAATGTACTTCGAATTTCTGGTACAAAAACCGGTACCCTAAACGACATTCTTAGGGAACCATATTCTGCATGGTCCGACTGGGAGCGCAAGCAAAATACGAACATACATATATGCTATAATTAACTGTCTGCATTTGTTTTCACCAAACATTTTTTGTGAACTTTATATGACTCTCTCTTACTGAATGCCCAAATCATCTCAAGTCAAAAAGAATCACTAATTGCTAGTCTCAAAGTTAGTGACTTGAGATGAGATTGACTTACTGAATACCAGCATAAATGTGATTATAACGAAAGAGGAGGGAGGGATGGGGATAAAGATAGAAAATAAATAGACATAGAGAAAGAGGTGGAAATAGAAGTGGATAGATATGTATAAATACCGATAGACTAGGTTTTTTATTTGTTGTTGTATAATCCAGGCTTTACATTTTTCGGTCACAATTACGTTGAGTAAGAAAAAAAATTTAAATAGCTCTACTGGAATAATCGAAATACTTCCTTTAATGATTTTTGGTGAGCTTTAATTTACTGACATTAGGTTGGTACTTTGGGGTGGTAGGAACTGAGATCTGGAGTACTGGAACGGTGTACTTTGGACAACGAACTTTTTAACGAAAAAAAAAAATTCTCCTCGGGACAAAAACATCGATATATCACATTTTAAGACCAGATGGTAAATGCTGAAGATATGGCGAAATACGCTCCTTACTTTTTGGTCAACAAATTTAGTTTCTTTTTTCGCGATTGCTTTGCTAAAATATTTTAGATTTGAATTATATAACGGGAACTTTTTTTCTGGTACGGTCTAATGTACATACATATGTAGGTATATATGTACATACTCACATGCTTATGGTAAAATATTGCTGAAAAAAGGAACCACCGCAAGTAGAATAAAAGCAACACCAGCAGCTGTTACTAACGGCTTAAAACTAAGCGCATTCACCTTTTCATAAGGTGTCGCAAGCCATTGAATCAGCTTCACTATTTTCAAACAAACATTTTAATAAGGAAATAACAAAATTGTATATTTGTTTGTACCATACTAGTGTAAATGTGCGAATATACTAAGCAAAAAAGCAAACACATGTTGTATGTTAAAAGTATGTAAATACATACATACATATATTTATATACGCATGTATAAACACAATGTACATATGTATCACGCGCAAATTAAAAAAATTTGAAAATACAAACAACGTGGAAAGAAAAGCAACTAAATACATAAACCACATGAAACAGCTCACACTGGAGTACCTAGTGCCTGGCTAGCAGCGTAAACAACGGCTTGGCGTTAAAAATCAAGCTGCCCTTAGAATTTTGCATACATACTATGCATACGGTGACCATATTTGTGGCAGCCGAATAAGGGAAATAAAATAATTTTCCCAATTTTTTCCACAAAACCTTTTCCTGTGATCCTAGATTTATTAGCCTTGAAACAGCGTGTTTATTTGGCATATATTTTTCAAACTTTTGTGAGAGCAGAACATACGCACATACATATGTAAATATTCAGTTGTAACATCACGCAATTGTAGAATACTTTTCCATAACATTTTACTTTGTGCTCGGGATTTTTGCCCTGCAAAATTTGTTACAAACATTCCTAGGCAAGGAAACATGATGAAAATATCCGACTACTTTTGAAGTAGAAGTTGTTTCCAACGAATTATCTCCAGACTCACATTTCGACCAAACACAATGCAGTGCATAGCATCCGGAAGGAGCTGAACTGCAAAGCGTACCTTTTGAGGAATCAACTTCCTTTCGATCTTGAAGAACTTCTCTACTTTTACAACATTCTCCTGGAAGCCTTCTTACTTAAAGTTTCTCATGTTGAAGATACAATCATTCATAAAATCACCAATAATTTTTTTGACATAGTTTCGCCTAATGAGTTCGTCTCTCTTCACAAAATTCGGAGATTGCCACACACCACAGCACATTGGACAGGTGATAGAATCCATACATACGTATGTGCTCCTAAATTTGAATCACAAGCGTCCATATAAGAATAAAAAATGGTCCATTGGCATGCCATTTTTGTGAGCTTTTAAGGCATCATAAGGGACATTAAAAAAAATACAGAACATTTGGCGTCCCGTATTTAATAAATAAAGTAACAGGACAATGGACGAAAAAAGAGTACTGTCCCGTATAATGCAGGACGGATGGTCACCGTAACTATGCACGTAATTATATTTATGCATATACATATATGTACATACATACCTATTCGACGTGCATATCTACATAATATGTATAGTAAACAAACAAGTAATTTTTAGCAAAAAAAAACCGACTTCAACTCCCATATAAAAAAAATATATATATATATATATATCTCATGATCCACTGATCGGATCTCAACCAGATTAGTATGGGACCACCTCTGAGACACTACCTTTCCGATGCAAATTATCGAAATCGGTTGAAAGTTATGCGGTAACATACATAAAAAAAAAAAAAAGATTCCGACGAACTGATAACCTCCTCCTTTTTTGGAAGTCGGTTAAAAATATGTTCTTTCCCTTGCTATTTTGTGTTTGCTCTGCTAGATTTGGCTTAGATGTGTAGGTATGTATGTATGAGTGTGTGTATGCGTGTGTGATTGGCGAAAGGCGCAACTAAGAAAGTCATTCACGCCATGCTGTTTAACTACATTTTGCCATATCATTATTTGCAGTTTTCATCAGGCTATGGGATTGGGATTCGTCAACATTGCCTGGTTACATGAGACAACCCAGCCAACAACAATTATAATTTATGTTATATAATGGAATACAATGAATACAGATACGAAGGACCTCTCATATTAACACTCGAGAAGGCGAGATTTTCCATGTTTAGAGAAGAATTAACCAAAAATTGGTTAATATTACGAAATTCAAACTTTAAAAGGAATCAATGTGATTTTTACAAGGACGGAAAATAATCATTATTTTTTATATTTTAACCAAAAAAATCAACAAGTTGTAACCGTCGTAAAGCAGTTTTAACTATACTCACGTATTTTTGCTTCTACGACCTACTGTAATTTATAATGATTTTTATTTTTCAAGTTTAATCGTTTACCACCAGACCCATTCGCTTTGCTTCCTTATCCAACTTGGACAAGGCAGAACAGACTACGCGGTTTTTGATACCGATGATATCGATGTCATCGGCATAAGCCAGCAATTGCACGCTCTTGTAGTAAATTGTTCCTGAGCAGTTCAGTTCTGCAGCTCTTATTATCTTCTCCAACATCAGATTAAAGAAGTCACACATGAAAGAGAGTCGCCCTATCTGAAGCCCCGTTTGGTGGCGAACGGCTCGGAGAGGTCTTTCCCAATTCTGACGGAGCTATGGTATTGCTCAACATCATTTTACACAGCCGTATCAGTTTGGCGGGGATACCAAATTCAGACATAGCCGCGTATAGGCAACTCCTTTTAGTGCTGTTGAAAGCGGCTTTAAAGTCGACAAATAGGTGGTGGTGAGTGTCGATTCTTTTCTCGCGGGAATACCTGGTCTATGGTGGATTTCGTTTGAATACGTTTATATTCTGCACTTCACAGATGCCTTTTCGTAATTCGGAGATACAAAACAAAAAATTTTATAATCATTTTAACATGTTGCCTCTGACGGAATTGACAAATAACAGCAAGCACCTCTGCTCGTTCAGCCACTGCCTTTGTTCTCAAATGTTTAACTTGAATCACATTTCTTACAATCGGCTTATTGACCATGAAAAAAATCAAAACATAACTTGGTTGAAGAAACCATTGTACTTTTGGCTCAGTGTAAATTTCTTTACAATAAAAGTGTGTAAATTAAAATTTGTTTTTACTAACTTTAGTTTCCACATACATTTCACTACCCTATATCTTGGTTTACTGGAATACTGCGTAGCTACTAAGATTGTAGTTTTTACCTACTGCTCCACGCCTTATAGCTGCTGTAAACACTTGTGGTTGTACATAAACACTTATAAGTAGTCGTGGATGTGGTACTTTATTTAATTTCTTCACCTTAATTCACTCGTATGAGCAAATTTCTGGCAAATAATTGTCACAAGAAAAAACATTAAGACAAATGGCAAGTGAAAAGTGGAAAGAACGTATGAAAGAGGGAAAAATATGAGCATGAAGAACACTTAACGGAAGGAAATGCTAAGAAAAGCGTACAACTATTGTGCATTATGGCGTGCATATGTATGTATGTACATATATGAGTATAGGTAAAAATGAGTGAATATTTATATAGCCTGTAGTGAAAAACCAAACCCGACAGTAAAAGTACCAGTTCATTAACTAGTATGAACAAAAACGACAATTTCGAACACTACCGGTTTTGGTTCTAAGGTCGCAGATTCTAGTCCGCCTGGAAAATTTAGTTTAATTTGTAGTAGAATCATACATACATATGTAAAGAAATACATACTTGTGAAATAATAATTAAATGAAAAAAATTTATACATTTTTCTTTTTTAAAAATTAAATTTAAAAATTATGATAAAAAACCTAAATAAAAAAGTACATTAAAAACAGAAAACAAATTTTTCCTACAAATTTTTCATTGTGAGGGCCGCGCGTCAGACTATCTCGCCAACTGGTATGATGCTTCTAGTACTTTTACTGGTAGGTGCTGATGCATAGCCAGACAATTGACATTACACTGGCGATCAAAAGTGGATGGATGGTGTTTTGTTTTTAATATTTACGTTTTTCAAGGTAAATATTTTATGTAATTTTTTTATGAAAATAAGCCATATAACAAAAGCCATATAAATCAAACAATTAAACTTTATACAGAATTTAGGAAAATTCCTCAAACTTTTATCTAAACTTTGAGCTTTTTAATCAGAATTTTTATAAAATTTTTGGGTATGCAGTTACAAGCTTAATCAAATTTTAGTAAAACAAATGCAAGTTTTGGGCGGTAAAAAATCTAATTAATTTTTAATAATTTTTCTTTGTTGACTGCATTTGTACTTTTTTCAATATAAACATGAATTTCTTGTGGTAGAATATGCGCAAGACCTTTTGCGAAAAAAATTAAAAAAAAAACAACGCCAGTTTTCCTAATTTGGCCTATTCATATGAAAAAAAAACCTCAAAGGCAAAGCAAAAAAAAAATTATCCAAAATCAAGGCTTTGAAATTGCACTTATTTTACCAAGATTTCATAAGCCTTATAGCTGCGTACCCAAAAATTTTATGAAAACTCTGATTAAAAAGCTGAAAATTTGTGTGTGATCCTTTAGTGTGAATATGAAATTCAATGTTCCAACAAGGATATTATTATGCTGGATTATTGTGTGCACTTTAAACCATACGCGTATACAATTTTTGTTGTTATACTGTTGTTGTTGCGCTTTTAAGGCATTGAACTGTAAAATATATGCACGTTAAATGAATTCTCAAATGAATACTTAAATACTTTTAACGTAATTAAATAAATGCATGCGCAAACATGTATGCCTTTGTGTATGTATGTAGTTGGTTATTTAAGTTTTTAAATTTGTGGCAGATTGCTAAAAGCTGAATGATATTTCTCTAAAGGAAAAAGTAAACATTTATCAATCCGCCGCGTCCATAAGGTATTGTTGCTCTCTAATCATTCCGAAGTCTTTTAACGCATGGTTTTAGCGTGAGAAAATCGGGGGCTTACCGTTCTTGCCATTTGCCTAGGGTGTATACTTTTTTTATATTGAAAACCCTAAAAATATTACTTACCAAATCGGGGATGCTCTATCTTTTAGTGGTACTACCGACTTCCGATTTCTCTCGGACCGGAAGCACATTTTTTTTTAAATTATACACACATGTTTTTACTATGGATTCGGTTCAACTGACCGGAAGTAAATTTTTTTTTTTAAATTAAAAATACATGGTTTTACTATGGATTCGGATTTTGAGAATAAAAATACGTAACTTTTGACCTAAATGACCTTCGAACTTCAACTCGCCCTGAACTTCTGAAATGAGTGAAAATGTTTTTATTGGAAAACGAAAAAAATACTGAATTACCAATTCAAAGATGCTTACCTTATGGCCGTATTTCCGACTTCCGGTTTCCACCGGAAGTCAGCTAAACTGAGCGGAAGTTCATTTTTGTAAATGCGATATATATGTACATTTTTTTACTACAGATTCGGATTCTGCGAATAAAAATAAATAACTTTAGTCAGAAAATTTTTTCCGGAATGAACTTCCGGTTAAAAAAGGGAACTTACGGTCAGTTTAAACCACTTCCAGTCTAAACCGGAAGTTTGTATTGTCAACAAAAGATAGAGCATCCTTGATTTGGTAGATCATATTTTTGGGTGTTTCAATAAAAAATATTTCCTTCCATTTTAGAGCGGATGGACGAGTGGTCTAGGACAACCTGTATATTGCTTCCGCAGCTTTTTCTATTTGTACCTAAACTTTAGGTATGATGTCGAACTTAATGCGACCTAGCTGCACTATTATAGTAATCCTTAGGAAGTCACTCCAACCTTATACTAATTATAAAGTAAGGCGCTATGGCGGCTGTAATGTTCCAGATGGAGACAATATTCGTTTTCCAAAGTCTAAAAGTCTAAGGCATCTGGATAAGTGTGCGTACGTGACAGCGTGTGAGAGAGCATAATATTGCGCTTAGACATCGTTAAAATTGGTGTTGAACACAAAGGCAAAATGTGCACGTTTTCGTCTGCACTTCTCTAGGGTTTCTCGCCAGTCCGCAAAACCGCTACTTCGTCTCCGCAGAATGTTCGATTTCGCAAAGTTGGAAACTTAGCTTGCAGTATGTACGTGGTATGGACATCTCTTGGGCTCCTTTTATGTTTTCCACCTTCTTGGAAGTTCTGTCGTACATATGTACGTGGTATGGACATCTCTTGGGCTCCTTTTATGCCTTTCACCTTTTTGGAAGCTCTTTCGTGTATACCTGGTATGGCCAACAGAAAGACGAAAGGATATAATGGAGCCTCCATTAAGCTACGCATTCCAAGAGTGTATCAGCCTTTTCAAAAACTTAATGACATGGTAAACTATTCACGGATACCTCGTGGATTGGCTTTAGTCTCTGACGAACGCCAGTGGGCTACATTCTAACGGTCTTATAGGCTTCTTTGAAGCTCTGTTGGGGCGGCAGTAAGACTCCGTTGGGCTCCGCATTTCGCGAAGTATCAGCTCCTTTGCTGCCATCAATACTCGCATGACCTAAAACCCACCACAGCGTAACCTTGTTACGCGTTCCTACATAGTCTAGTACGTTTATGCAACCGTCTTCAAGACTTGCTGACTTGACTGGCTACTTCACACAGTGTTTTTATGACCGCCTGTAAAATGGTTGGGTATGTGCCAATTAGTGCCCTTTTCTGAAATCGAATATTAAATTCAGGCAACTGTCCTCTTTCCACTGATATCGCTGTTCAAAAAAATAATCACGGTTTACTCAGTCTTGAAAGCTATGATTGTTCATTCTTAACGGTCTATGTAACCATTAAGTTTCGAACCAGTTAATTGGTTCTTTTATAATATAGCCCCAAGTATTTCAAAACATAAGTCTAGAAAAATTCGATATCAACATCTAATATACTTCGGTAAAGATTTTGAAGATAAGTTTAAACATCGTGATCGGTTAATATGGCAAAAAATTATTCAAAGACAATATCGATAAACAAGTAGAATTATATGGACAATAATACCGATAACCCGACAGTTATCGACAAATGTAATGTTGATATATTTATGATCGAAAAGACGGTATATTTATTATCGATAGCTGAAAGAACCGGAAATATATCGCTGTTAATTTAAGAACAGAGAGAACTTGTAGAGAAATCGAAACATTGAAAAACTATTCCAAAAATTAAAGTGTTGTTGATATCGATAACGGCTCCAAAAATATATATCGATAACAAATACAAATATGGCAAAAAAAATGTATGGTAAAATTTAAAATAAATAGATGTAATGTATAAGACGCTTATTAAATTTTGTCATAAAATTTTTTCCAAGTTCCGCAATCTAATTTTATTGGCAACCAATAGTCCTCGCTTGATTGATACTACTCGGTAATAAAGCTATTATTTTATTGCCTTTAGAATACTTAATTAAATTTCAAACAGCTATTTAATATTTAATTCGCAACTAATTAAAAATTATTCACGCCACAGAACCACAAAATATTCCGCATCATTTTGATATTACCGCAATCAAATGGGTCTAAATAGCTCGCCGCTGTGGTGTCAAAGAGTACAAAAACAGCTACCCATTAACATACATATATGTGGGATGTAGAAGCAAATGTAATTGCTATCAACATTAACGGTAGTTGTAGAGCGTCAACAACAACAATAACAACAAAAGCGAATACAAAAGTAATTACATTTTAGCAAAATGTAGTCGGTGCAGCAGCAGTAGCCGCATTTGTGGTCTATTGCCAACAATTTCATTTTGCAAATAACAATAACAACAACTGCTAATAGTGTATGTTAACTTTTGTCACATTCTTTTTTTTTTTGGTTTATTACATTTGTTGTTACACCGGCAGCTGTAGCTGTATTAGTAGTGTTCATTGCGAATGTCATGTGCAACCTGAAATTGTGCTAATAGACAGCGTGGAAGCAATATATGTGTGTAAGTACATTAGGGCGGGTAATTTTTTTTTACTATGAGCAGCATACTTGGATTCTAAGGGTATTTCTAAGCAAATTTGCCGAACAAACTATGGGTCTAAATCCAATTTTAAGTTTGCTAAATTGCGAAAATAAGTGTCGAAGAAAATGTGAATATTTTCACTGTTTCGCCCTCTGATGGAGGTTTTAAAAAAAGGTAAGTGCAGAAAGGAATTCCTCATAACAAAAAACCCCTTATAATATGTTTTTTTCTACAAAATTTAGGCACTTCTTTACGAGACTACAGCCAAATTCTAAGAAACTTACTTTCGCAATTTGGAAAACTCCAAATTGATTTTAGACTTTAGCTTTCTTCGGAAAATTTTCTTAGATTTGTACGTAGAATCTTTCTGTGCTATTTATATGCGCATAGTCGAAAAAATTTCCTACACAAATTGACCCGCCCTAATGTACATAGTATGTAAAGTGTAAGTAATGACAAGCGACATGCGGTGAGCAGTAAACAGCAACGAAACCACTGCCAACAATTGGCAATAACATACAACAACATATGCACAACAACAGAAAATGTAGTACAAAGCTCTGCTCAAACCACATTGCTAGCTGTAAATATGATTGTGAAAAAAAGAATATCGAATTCAAACAATATGTACAAGCATATGTATGTATGTATCAGGGTTGTTGCGAATATTCGCATTCGCATTCGCAACCGCGGAACTTCTGCATAAATTTTAACATTCGCATTCGCTTTCGCATTCGCAATAATCAACGCGGAGCTTTTGCGAATGCGAATAATGTGCAAGTGCACCGATAAAACGTATATCTGGCAAACAAAAAATTTTAGCCAACATTTTTTTGCCTGTGGAGATGCTACGTTAAGACTGTTCCCTACGTCGACCTTCTTTCGTAATTTAAAGTCAAAGAGTAAGATAACAGTAGGTATATTTAAAAGATTACCTTTAATTAGGTTAGAATTATGTAACTATCGAATATTATTTGTCAAAGGTCTGTTGAAAAAACTGGATGCATCGCTGGTTTTTTTCTACTTTTTCTTAGAAAAGTATAATTATTTTTTTCTCATACAACTTATTATTCTTAAGTTCCGTGTTTCTTTTTATTAGTCTTTTAGCGCGAAAACAAAATCATTTATTTTAATTTTGTGTAAATTGTCAAAATTAGCACGCATCGGAATACAAATGAAATGATATGTAAATAAGTCGACAGCCAAGTTCACATATTAAATAAGAATTAATTCAAGGTGAATTTTATATCTATTGAGGAGGGGGACTTGGCATGTAATATATCGTTACTATAGTATGGAAAGGGTTTAACTCACATCGTCGCTGAAATACAAAAGGTCGTAACTAACTAAAAATCCAAAATTAACTTTTTGATTGATTATGATGCATTTCCTCGAATCATAAGTCCCCACATCGTTTTAGGCAATATAAAAATTTAGTTAGTTGTGGTTTTTTGCATTTCAGCAACAATGTGAAATAGTACTAACGATACATATGTTGAAAATTTGCGTTCACTCGCCTAAAAAAAATATATATCAAAACACATTGAGTGCATGGAATGGAACAACAAAACGGATTTGATGGCTTATGGTACCGACAGCGGTGAGTAATTAATTGTGACTGCCTGCATCTAGGAAAAGCCGAGTTCAACTAACTAATAAAAAAAAAACTAATTACAAGGTATTCATTACAGGAGAGGCTTTCCAAGAAGTCACCCGGGAACTAAGCAAATCTGAGACCTTTATCGTCCGTGATTCCATAATTCAAATTATTATTAAAAACACGGTACCTTTTTAACAAAATTACAAGATTTTAAATTAATTATGCTGGCACCACGACTTTCAAAACAGAATTTTCTTCGAAATTTTCATTCCTAGAAAATAACAATTTATTTGCCATATTCACCTATTAACAACCTCGCTATAAGCGCACATTTTTCAAACCAGTAACAGAAGACAGGATTAAAAATGAATTACAAAAACTAAAATCGAAAAACGCTGATGACGGAACAGGTTCTCCAAATTCTGAAACAACCAAAAGAATTGGTGCTCCAAATTGGAGCATGACAGTGTTTAAACAACGATCTTGCCATGATGCTAGATTGTGAAGATGAAAGTCAGGAGGATACATCCGACATTTGCAGCCTCGATGCGATTCCCAAAAAGGAATTGTTGCACCGCAATAAAAAAAAAGAAATATAACTGAAAGTCCTTTCAACTGGTGCAGCGTCAAGCGAAAAGAATTTACAATTTTGTCAAGTTTCAAGTTTTTGAAGTTTGTCGCCTCGAGCGAGTAGTTATTTAGTGGCGCAGGTTTGATTTACGACCGGTTAGGAAACAGGCTGTAATCCGAAAAGGCAGCAAAATTACTCTTTCTTAAATCCAATGTTCCAATTTTTTTATTTGAAGTACTAAATAAAAAAATATTATTAAAAATTAATAACTTTTCCATTTTTTATTTACGTAAATCCCCTAATGTACCACCAAAATTATTTCTTAAAAATATTTGACATCCGCATTCGCATTCGCATCCGCGGATGTTAGCTTTTAAACATCCGCATCCACATTCGCATCCGCGGATGTCTAAAATTCCACATTCGCAACATCCCTGGTATGTATGTATGTACATGAATATAAACACTGCCAAATACCAACATTCAGTATTTGCCCCCGAATAACAATTCCAGAAAATTGTTTAAGGGCTGGGCTGCCGTGGTGTTGGTGATGGTTGGTGGCGGCGTTGAGTAGTGACCTGGCTATTATTTCGAGGCAAATAGATAAGCACGAATGCGTGTGGGTGGGTGCATTCGTTGTTGGCAGTTGCCTAAGTAGTGACATGAGACAAGTGTAGTTGTTGATCCCTGTGTGATGTGCTTTGGTTACTCTTCCTATTGCTGCTGTCAATGTCGCTTGCATTCGGCTGTGTGGTACTGCATGCAGTCAAGCTGATGTGGAGAATATGTTTTCAAATACATATGTACATACATATGTACTAAGTATGTACTAAAGCTTGGACGTACAGTTGTTAACTACCGACAGTTGTTGTGACATTTACTTGTAATAGCCTATTTTAACGAAAGCAATAACAACCGCCATCCTGTGTACTATGAAGCCACTGTCACTTTCAGTGCTGAAGGGGTGCACGGTTTGCGTTATGAAAAATTATCACTCATACGCAGTGGCAAACGGATATATATGTAATTTTATGATTGATAACTGTATACTAAATAACTAAACAAAAAGCAATTTTTTGAAGTTTTAAAATAAAAACTGATGATATTAAAAGTGGGCATACCAATTTTTCACCAGATATACGAATCAACCAAATTCCATATAAGGAAGATGAGAGGCAAACAATTGTTAGCAGTTCTCGAGTTCTAATCGTTATGCGTATTTAAGCACAAAGAAAAAAAAAAGAAATCAAAAAGCTGCATAAAAATGGTTGAATCAGATATAAATTTTTAGAAATTAAAAAATCGGGCATATATTTTCGGTCACTTAAAATGTATACATATATATCTCAAAACTGGGCATACAATTTTGGATAATTAGAGGCTATACATAAATACTGAACACGAATTTCGAGCAATTAAAAATGGAAATAAATTTGAGCGACATTTAAAAACTTGACAAACACTTTTCGTAGTTATATGTAAATAGTAATTTAAAAACTGAACATGAATTTTTGACCATTTCGAAATGGGTAAAGATTACGAGTGATTTAATTACATATAAGACATAAGTTTCTGGTAATTAAAAAACTACACACAATTTGTGATAATTTAAAAGCTGGTCATAAATTTATGGTAAATTAAATAATTTAATAAAGTTTTTGGTTAAAAAAAAAACTATCGTTAATATATGGCCATGACGAGATACATTTTTTGGCCAATACATAGTTAACAAAAGTTGTTGGTCTTTTAAAAACTAGAAATAATATTTTTGGCCATTCAAAAACTTTATAGAAATTATTGCTAATTAAATATCTGAACACTAGTTTTGGTAATTTAAAAGCTGGAAATAAGTTTTTGGTAAATTAATAATTTACAAAAGTTTTGGCCTTTTAAAATCTAGCGATAATCTCTTTGGCCGTTCAAAAACTGGACATAAATTTTTGGTCACGATTTTGGGTAATTTAAAAGCTGAACATCAATTTTTGTTTCATTAAATAATTTACAGAATTTTTTGGCCTGCTAAAATCTAGCAGTAGTCTTTTTGGCCATTCAAAAACTGGACATAAATTTTTGGTTATTTAAAAAAAACGGGCATAATTTCTTGACAATTTAAAAGTTAATCATATAATCTTTGTCTATAAAACTAAACGCAAAAAATTTATGGCGACAATTTGAAAAATTAATAAAACATATACATATTTGAATGGTCAGAAATAGACGACTGACTGTTGAATTTTCTGGGTATATCCATTTTATATCCCCACTTTCCATATACATAAGTTTTTATTATTTTATTAGTGCCAATTTTGTATATCCAGTTTTAAAATGGATAAAATTTATGCCCAGGTTTTACTGGAACAAAGATTTTTGGTCCATTTTTAAATGACTATGAATTTATGCTCAATTTTTAAACAACATAACAAAAGTAAAAATTTATGTCCCGTAAACTTAATTGCATATTTTATCATTAAATATAATTTTTATTTGTATTTTTAGGTTCTCCTTAATCATTTGGATGCAAAAGGCCTGTACCAATGGCATGTAATATGTAAGTAAAATCAAGTTTAGCGAATTTATTATCATTATTTTCGGGGCAAACTTAACATCTGTGGAATAATTTTTGTCCGATGTGAATGAATTTGTGTTATAATTGTTAAGGGAAAAGTAATCAAAATTATACCATTATTCAAACTGCCGGATTATTTTTGTACTATGTAGACATATCCCCTACCTCTGCCCGCAGCAAACGATGAGAGAAATGTTCAGTGCAAATAAAATTTCAAACTTTCATGCAAATCTAATGAGGGAGTTGTTCTTATGTATTATTACTAAAAATGTGTTGTTTTTAAATTTCTGGATCCCCATATCCAGTTATCCAATTTACAAATATATTGATTCCAGCGCCATCTAAAGGGTTCAACTTGTAGCTTACTATATCCCTTTAAGTGGCGTTTTCTCTAGTGGGTCTTAAAATTTATCTGCCCTTCAAACACATTTTTTCAGAACAATATTTATGGCTGCATTTCTTTATTCATTCTAAACGTTTGGAATAAACTTTTTTGTTTACTTATTCTTTAGAACGTTCCTGATGATATGTTAACGTATATTTCAAACGCATTCTGTTTATTCCGGCTGTGAAATGGGATTATCCGGAATGTATAAAGAAACGCAGCCTATGTTTAAAGGGCAGATATATTTTAAAACCTACTTGAGAAAACAGCTCTGAGGTATAAAATAAAAAAATAAATAAAAGTGACAAATTTCAATAAATTTGATGAGCGATTTAGATGGGAAAGAGTTACGCATACACACAAATATTCTCTATTGAAGCTCTTAAGCAAATTTTAATAGTTTTTTTTTATCCTGTCACAGTTCACTTTTCAAGTAAAAACTTTACTCGGTGGCCACAGAAGGCTTTTGTGACGTTCAGGAGAAGATTTCTTCAGACTTAAACTTACATAAACTCACAAGTTCTTAAACTGTTTTGATAGCGAACCCTAAAAATAATTACATAGTATAAAACTGTGCGTTGGCAAAACAAGTCTTCGAGGAAAGGATGCCATTAAAAATCGCAAGCAAGTGGTCATTTCCCACAAATTCTATAGAAATCGTTTTGCGAACCTACGAAGTTGCCAGCAACATAATCTTGAAGTTCAGTGACTTATTAGTATTCTCTAAAAAATCAGTCTGTTAGAATCTTAGAGAAGACTGTGCGCGTAAGACACATTACATGTATATTTAGTATAACCCGAACTCTGTAGAAAGTCTGTTTAGATGAAAAATTCCAATAAAATCAGTCATCAAGGAGATTCAGAATAAAAAAACCAACAAATCAAATTTCTTGTACTCCGACTCTCATTACTAATATATATGATGCTTTTAGGGCCGTTTGCACCATGTCTAGTTAATTCTAACTCCCAGTTAAACATCTTTATCGACGTTATCGACACCCATCATATAACATGTGATCGATAAAGCAGTGGATGTGCTTAACTGAAGGATGTACCTCCAGTTAGCGTTAACTAGACATGGTGCAAACGGCCCTTAATGTATTTTGTACACCCCTTTACCCTGAGAACTGATTTAGCTCTTGCGTAGCACTTGCTGGCTCTTTGACGGCTTTAAGAGTCACAAATTTGCCCAAATTTGGCAATACAATTTTTCAGATTTTTAGTGGACTGAAGTTGGAAAGTTTAAAGGAATAATCGTAAAAAGTTTAGTCATTCTACCTCGCTCGTGTCATTCGTCATTTGACTACTGATAAATGTTTTGTTTAATGCGCTTCTAGCTGCATCAAAATATTGTCGACGCTATTGCTGTATTGCTGCGGCAGTGACGTTAAACTTGTATAACATTTTAAATGCTTCGTAACTTTTGTTGATGTCATGCATTTTTTCTTGCACGTGCCACCGATAGCTGCTGCCTTTGCAGGCTACATATTTAAAAAATTTTTTTTTGCTCCATACACTCGCGTATAGGCTTGATTTTTATTATAAATTTTTTACGTTATTCATTTACAGGCAAATGTTTAAATGGAAAATTTTTGTCTGCAGCCAGACATCAATAAAATAGGGAATATCACTAACTACTACTACCAGCAAACGCCAATATTAGCGAAAGCTTTTAACTGACAGAATGTATGTATGTGTGTAGGTGTATCTGTTGTGCTATGTCAATATGAAGTTGGGTCTAGGGAAGCGTAAAACGCGCTGAAAATTGAAGTACCGTTGAGTGCTTGTATTTCGTACGAGCCACACTATGTACAGGAATCCATTACCCTTTCACTTAAACGGCCATTTCCGCAAATATATGTATATGTATGCATGCATGTGTGTGGGACCTATAGGGCTGCTTATTTGCCTGATAGGAAGTCTAGATACATATGTACATACATACATACATACATAGCTGTTTGTACGATTCATTTCGCGCTTTATTCTCGGCCATGCATCTATGCACTTAGTTACAGTCGTCATGCAATCGACATAAAATTTTAAATAACCCATTTTCGAAACTTGACCATTACGAAAATTTTAATTAAAATTCTGTGACAGCAATGATGGCAACAACAACACTAGCAGCGATAGCAAAAGTGGATGAAATGAGGGCATAGCAGTAATGACGGCTGCAGTGTAAACACGAGTACCATGCCTACTTAATTACATTTATGTAGCTATCAATGTTGCCAGATTCACAGTCGAACTGTAAATTAAAGTTTTTAGACAAGTTTACAGTTGCTTGAATTAACCCCTGGTACAAATTATAGTTGTTGCGAAATATCTGATTTGAACGAACAAATTAAAATGTCTCCTTCGGTTTTTTTCGAAAGTCAATTTTTAAGGTAAAAAGGGACGATGAAGAAGACGTTTCTTCATTTGAAAGAAATGTCTGCAGCTGTCCTTTGGATTCCAGTCGCCACAGCAAATGTGGAAAGAATGTTTTCCCAAATCAATTCGAATGAAACAATGAATAAACTAGAGACTACAACACTCTCTGGTATTTTACGAACTGAAGGTTTCTTAAAAAACAGCCTAGAGGAGATATTTGATTTGAGGTTACGAAAAATAATGAAACTGAATTTCACTGAAACCAAATGTCATTTAAATGTACCGTTTTAAAAAGTAAATTTTTGTTTAGTTAATTATAGTTTAAACGGTTTATGTTATTTTATTTTAAATGAATCGACTTTGGTGATTTATACATGTTAACTGAAATTAATGCCCTGTTTTTTGAAAAAATTTACTAGAAAAAGGCATAATTGCAACTTTTATGTTTATGAATTGAAAATTTATAATAAAACAAGTAATTTTTAAGCAAAAAAACAAAACCGACTTCAATTCTCATATAAAAAATCATGATCCAATGATCGGATTTAAACTAAATGAAGTAACACCTCTCCTTAAAAAAAAAGAATTATAGAAATTGGTTAACGTGGTCCAAAGTTAAGCGGTAACATACATTAAAAAAAAATAAGGTCGTAAACTGGCATTCAGCTCATTGTCAGCAGCTTACATAAATCTCAGTCGTAAAACAAAATTACGACGCATCGCAAGTCTGATTATTTTTGTGAACAAATCGAGAAAATTTAGCCGGGTTTTTAGCGGAGTGGTACTATAAATCGAGATTTAAATAAATCGAGATTTAAATAAATCGAGATTTAAATAAATCGAGATTTAAATAAATCGAGATTTAAATAAATCGAGTTTTCTACGGTTTTATAACTCGGTCTACAAACTGGGCGTAAGAAACCTTATTTTTTTTTTTAACTTTCTTCATCTTTGAAGGTTGTAATATTTGGGTCAAAAATACAGTTTTTCTCGGAAATTTAGTTTATTTGGGAAAAAAATCTGGCTACACTGATGGATGTACAAATGTACCTCTAAATGTTAAGTACCGTTACCAAGGGATTCGGTGAATGTGCTTGTTTTTATGGTGTACAAATGAATAGACAATTAACTACTAGTGGTCATAAATTCAGGACTATGTACATTTTTATTACGAACATCTGATGGCTGAATAAGTATTGCGAACGAATGTAGTGAGTATTCTATGAATGTCTAATTATGCTCACTTTTAGTATTGGCTTGCATCATTTAACGTCCGGCCTGCATCATTTAACGTCCGGCCTGCCTTCCGAACGTAACTAAACGTTGCTTGGTATACCATTTTCTCGAAGGGCAGAGATGTGTTCTTTGAGGGAACCCGGCTAGCTTCCACTTTTTACTAAATTCTTTGTATTTCGTATTTATATTCATGTTCATATTCATATTCATATTATTTATTTTTATTTATATTCATATTAATATTAATTTTCATATTCATATTCATATTCCAATTCATATATTCGTATTCGTAGTCATATTCATATTCATACTCATATTCATATTCATATTAATAGTCATATTCATATTCATCTTTATATCCGTATTGTTTGCTCCACAAACTTGCCTCTTGGAACGTTTAAGCAGCTCCTTATGATTATTAATTTAAGAACGCAGAGACATATGGATTATACCATGTTCTGACCGACATCGAAAACATGTTTTCGTTGCTAAAACTGGTTTTCGAGCTAAAACTTGTGTTTTCGTTCATGTAAAATCTGTCAAACGAAAACCAGTTTTCGCTGAAAACTACTTGAAAACTTACGTTCCACTCATTCCAATCGGTGTCTTCACTAGTTTTCTTCGATTATTTATCGAAGTCGAAAGTCATATTTTATCATCTTTAATACGCCATTTCGGATTTGTTGTTAATTGGTTGGCCTAAGTAAAATAAGACTGAAAGTTAAAGGTTGCAAATGAAAAGAAAATGAAGGAAAAGTGTTTAGGTTTTGTTTTTGTGTAGCAAAACTGTAATCAAAAGATGTAAGAAATGTCAACGAAAACACTAACAACCGTTGTAAACAGCCTTTAGCCCATAATCCCAAAACTCGTTTTCGAAGTGTTTTCGTTGTCGGTCAGAACATGGCATTAGGCATTTCCTACAAGGATTTACCACATACGTATGTATGTATGTACATTTGTATATAATTAAGTATTTATGCATTCACCGATGTATACCCACACAGCGTCCTTCCGCCTGCATAGCATTCGCGCCCGCATCTACCAGATTTTCATTTTATTTACATACAGAGTTTTTTCATTAAATTCATGGTCAATTCTCAGAGCCGCCGTCAGCAGCAACATATGAGCATAAAAGTGTACTTTTATATCGTTGGCGCCTTTGAGCATTTTTTATTAAATGTTCACCCGGGCCCACGCTCAGATAACTTTGCCGAATCGTTAAAAAAAGAAGAAACACAAAATGCAGAGTAAAATAAACAACGAGGTTGTGAACAAAAAAAAAACAACAAAAAAAAAACAGACCAACCAACTTACCAATACCACAGCCTAACAGCGAATAATTGATGGTTTTTATTTTAAATTTCATACAAAAACAAATCATCCTTTTTCATCGGCTTACTGACGCTTGCTATGGAAACACAGCAAGGATAACAGCAAAAAGGCGACTGTGGACATACCAATGACATGTGTATGTTTGTTTATTAAAGAATGCCTGGCCAGAGTTTGAAAGGATATACGAGTAGTGAAATTGTAAAAGTACTTCATTGAGAATAAATAGAGATAAGAACAAAAACAGTTTTAGAATGCAGAAAGGGTGAAGAATTGAGGGAAAATATTTCAATTCAAATTCGCTATTTATTGTGTTACACAACAAGCGGAAAGTAATCAAATTGATTTTTAATCCATTTTCGTATGGAATTTTAATTGACATAGAATTGTAATATTTCATATTTTTAAAATTATCGAGCATGATCGTATCTAACGTTATATTTCCACGAGCGGACAATTTAATATAGTCAATAAATGTTTTGGCAATAGCTATAGCAATATCGATAAAAATATCTACACGCAATGATAAATACGTTGACAAATATATCGATTTTACAATTGATTACTTTATATAAACCATAAATTTATCGATAATCTTATTGATAATCGAAACCACACCAATAACAACAAAAAGTACCAATTTCGATGATCATAAAACCTAATCCCAAATGAGATAGTACCGCAAGAAATGCTTATAATATCTAGAACAATGTCGATAACAAATACAAAAAAATCAGCGCATCAGCGTGTGATTACGGTAAAAGAAAAGCAAAACGGCCTATAAGAATAATAATTAATTTTACGGCAACAATATTGCCTACCTTATATAAACGATAAATTAAGCGATTTAGATTCTGATAACCACTAACAGTATCGATAACAATAAAATGTAGTTACATCGGCATAAAAAATTGCTGGAAAACAATAAATAACGCATAATAAATATGTAAATAAAATCAATAACGGTAACATAAAAAACCATAACAATCGCGAAAACAACACATATATATATATAAGCTTAGCGATGGTAAAACAATAAATCGATAGCGATAAAAATAAAGTTATCAGTATCTGTTTCTATAATATGTATAACGAAGAAAAGGTAGAAAAAAAGTAGCAATTTCGTTTACAAAATTATGGTTTCGATAAAAACAAATTATGATTAATCGATAAAATCTTTATATTCATGTTTTATATTCATAAATATAAGGGTGGTTTTGAAAATATCAACATCAACATATTGTATGGGGCATCCTTTTGTTTTGTTCTACGTACAAAAAAAGGCATCAACGAAAATTTAAAAAATTTTTAGGGGTCGCAATCAGGGTTTGAATTTTTATTATTATTTTTTTTTTTGAATTCGCAAAATTAATAAAATTTTGACTTTAAATCTGATAAATTTGATAGACTATTGCAACTTATACATATGAATTCATAAACTCGTTTAGTTATAGCTGGTCAAAGTAAAAATGTTGTCGAATTTGCGATACAAAAAAATCAAACCCTGGTAGCGACCGCTGAACCGCTTTGTAGGTACATAGAACGAAATAAAGGGGTGGCAAGCTCTAAACTCTAAACTCTACAGCCGTGTCGCAAACTTTTCTTTGTTAAATAGAGTTGCCATTTATAATAAAAAAATATAACAAATCAACACTAGCGTGGCAATCAAGACAGGCGCTTTAATGGATATTATTTGTCGCAAAATCATAGCCTTTCTTCTCTTCATTAAAAATTTAATCCTACTAGTTTGGTATCTTCATTGAGGATAGAAAAAACGCCAACCACAAATGGGGCCAAGAGGGCGAGAGACATTTTTTTTTTTGTGATATGAGTAAGAAGGATCTGTACAAAATAAATGCGATCTTTTACTAAAAATTTTAGTGCACCTACGTGGTGCTACATATTTAGTAAGAGATACATAACTAAAAGAGCGTGCCTCCGGCTATTACCGTTTCGATTCTAGTAGAGCATTCTAAGCTGCACCTCAACTTTTTTTGAAATGCCAGTTAGACTACTCTGGCCCTCAAGGCCTCAAATGTACCCAGAAGATAGCAGGGTTAATTTAAAAGATGAATATAAGCCACAAAGACAAGTGACTCCATTTGCAGTCCATAAAGATAATCTAACAAGTATCAGCTTTCTCAATGCTTTTAAAATTTCTTTGACAAAATACAAACCCAAATACTAAATACTTCCAGCCTTTCACCTGTATGTAATCCTTTAAAATTACGTACTCTACACTGCAACAAAGGACATATGTGTGTATATAAATGGTAATGTATATTGTATATATGTATGTTTCTGTGCTCCACGTGGCTGCTTGTTTAAACTGCAATCAATAAATGTCTACCCGTCTTTGTTATCGGTGAATTGTTTGCACTAGTGAGTATATATACATACATATGTATGTACATATGTATATTAGCGTGGGCCGAAAATCCGCTTCTTGATTGGTAATAGCAAAAATATGGTTCACTATGCTTTAAAAACAATCTGTGTGAAAGATGACAATTTTTTTTTCAATATCTAAGGTTCGCCCAAGTCCATCAAAGTTCAATGTGCTAAAAAAATTAAAAATTTATATATACATTAATTAATAATTTATTTATTTTTAATAAAATTGCAAGTATATTCGAGAGTATTAGTCCTACATAATTTGGTATATGAACTCTTTTTGTTGAGAATCGAAGTAAGCTAAAAAAATTTTTAAGCACTTGAACTTTGATGGACTTGGGCGAGCCTAAGATATTGACCGAAAATTGTCATCTTTCACACAGATTGTGTTTAGAGCATAATGAACCATATTTTTGCTATTACCAATCAAATTTTTAAGAAAGCGGATTCTCGGCCCACGCTAATGTATGTATATTTGGATATGAATTTCGCAAGTCTACAGTTCTTACTTTTCGCAAGTTTTCACGCTGTGCTTGCTAAAACCTAAACACTTGTATGTGTAAATGTGCGAAAACCATTTTGCTTTCGCATATGTAGACATACATACATATGCGCATTACGGTGGACCAAAAATAAAATAAAAAATTTGGAATTTTCTTGCTCATTAATCTAAACTTTTTTTTATATTTATTCATTCTTAGACAAAAGTGTCTTTGGACAGCTTATATGGGACTCTGCCAATCTAAGTAGGGTGACCAGAAGAGTCGAAGGAAAATCAGGACACTGCATTTTTGAAAGTTAGCACAATCACTTTATTTTCCACCAGACTTAAGTTTTGAAATGATTGTTTTTACGCTCAATGGTATGAACGATATGTTTACGCAGTAAAAAGTTTATAAAAAAGTTTTTAAAAATTTAATTATTATTATTTTTTCATCTAGTACCCAAAATCTAGTGCGTCTGCTTGGCCAATTCTTGCTCTGTTGTAGCTAGATATTCCAAATAATTCAAAGATGTTTTAAAAAAAATTTCAACACTTTTCTCAAAAAACGATCAATCGCCAAAATGGGCCTCCCATACCTAAAAGTAAATATGTATGTAAACCCTGTTCTTGAATAACAATAAAGTACCTATTCAAATGAGCTTGGGTGGCTCTTAAATGTAGGATGCAAATTTTTACATCAGATTTCCTAAGCCTCAACTACACACTACTATAGTCGAAGATATCACATAGCCCCCGATTGGCCCCGATTGGAGTCGGTGTCGGCGTGGCGCACAGGGGTCAAAATTCAGAAAGCGTCTAGTATCGAATTGGGTATTAAATAAAAAAAAAGAAATATTTTTAATTTTTTCAGTCTCCATAGAGGCATCTAGCTTTTGAGTCTCTATAGAAGAATCTGAACTTTGCTGCCTGTGCGACACGCCTTAACCGTCTCCAATCGGGAGCAAAATTTATATACGATATCTGTGACCGTGGTATTACCGATTGAGGTGGTGAGACTGAAAAAAAACGTTCATTTGATTTTTAAGGTCTACTCTAATCTACATACATATGTATGAATATGGACAACTTCAAAGCACCGGCGGCACGATTAATTGTTTATCGATTTCGAAAAAAAAAAATAACGTGCCTCCTTATTTCGACAGTTGTTCAGTTTTGCGGGGTGGCTGAAAAAAATTAAAAAAATGTTGGCCCACCCTAATGTACTCACATACATAAAAATGCATTTTAGCTATTCCAAGCAAAAGCGTTAATCTAAAATTGGCAACTTTTCAAGTAAGCTACAACCGCGTTTTGTAAAGTCGCGTTTGGTCAAATAGTTCGCCCTTTAGTAGTGATGTTATTGCTTTTGCACTGTTATTACAGTTCTTTCCTTTTTTATTGCTATTGCACTTTTTATGTATGCACAACACTTGGCAAAATTTAATTGGCAATACACGAGCTCGTTTGTTTTTTTTAACGGTTGAAAGTATTTTTTGTTGTTCAATTTTCGCTCGATTACGTTGGCGCAAAATACACTGGCAATATTGGTGGGGTTGAAGTGGTTGTGGTAAGTTCGTCGGTTGGTTATTTTCGTAGTAGATATTGTGTAGTTGGACTTTAGCTTGTGTATCAAAACAGAATAAAATCAGTTCAATTTGCTTTCTCTGGCACTTCACTTTCACAAATCCATATTGTATATAAGCCATGAACCATGAACTTCAGCTAAAGCGGCTGCAGCCAGTCGCCCTGTCGCCGTTGCCTTTTTATCGTGGCCGTGCGCTGCGTTGTTCCATTTCAGTTTTTAGTCTATACTTATTCAGATATTCGTAAGTATGCAAGTACATGTGCCTAACTTTCGTCGCAGTGTCGCCAATTCGGGCCAATACTTATCTCACAAATATCTATTGACATAGACATATTTATTGCTGTCGCCGCTCAAGTTTAATAGGAAATAAAGATTAAAAGAAGAGTGTATGCATTTTTTCTTTTCCGTGTATTGTTCAGCTTTTATTTTTACTTAAGCACTTGGAAATGCTTTGAAATTTTTTCAAGGCTGAACATCTGAAAACAATTTCTATATATTTTAAGTGTTTTTAATAAAGACAATGTATTTTCCGGTCTTCTTATTTCAATACTATCCACTTTTTCTTAGGCTTTGTGCATATCTGCGATAAATGTCTCATCCTCTTATAATGTATGGATGTGTAAGTATAAGGATGTTTAGATGTTTTTTAAGTGAAGCTTCTTAATCGAGTTCCAAGATGTTTGCGTTAAATATTTAACGCCCCGATGGAGGTGGTATATGGCATGGACAGAAAACGAACCAGGGCGGAGAAAGACGAAACAAATACAAATACGTACATATGTAGTCAAAGGCAAAGACAAAGGCGAATGCATATGGGATATTCCACGCCAAATCGCACACCATTTGGCTTTGCATCTCCGATTTCTTCATACTTTTTTATGTTATAGTATTATTTGAAAGTGTTCTCCCTGATTTTAAAATAAATTTGTTTGAAGTGAAACTTCTTTAGCGGCGGTTGGTTGGTTGGGTGTAAATTGGCAAATTAGGCGGAAATTGCACACGGAAATGATGCAATGGAATTGGTTGGGGCTGAAACAAGGGCTTCTTGAGTGTATGCACACGGTATTATTTAAAAAAAAACTTCCTAGTAAAAGGTTAAAGAATAACATTTAGAAAAAGACCAATACGAGAATGAAAGTAAAGGTGAGTACGTACATAGATAAAGAAAAGGCCAAAGTAAATTTTGACACTTTACTTATATAAGGGCAAAGGTGAAGGGGAATATGTAGATGAAGAAAATTATGAACATAAAGGTAAAAACAAAGATAAATATAAAAAAAAAGATGAGGATGAAGATACCGATAAAAGTAAAGATGAAGATTGAGGAAGAAATATTAAAATAAAGGTAATTATAGAGAAAAGGATACAGATAGATACACAGAGACTCAATCTGGGAACTATTTTGGGATTTTGAATATTTTCGGAATTCTCGGGACTTATCGATATTTTTATCAGTTTTGTTATCGATATTTTTATCGATTTTGTTATCGAAATCGACATTTTTATCGATTTTGTTATCTATTTTGTAATCAATATTTTTAACGATTTTGTTATCGGTTTTATTATCGATATTTTTATTGGTTTTGTTATCGATATTTTTAACGATTTTGTAATCGATTTTGCTACCAATATTATTATGGATTTTGCTATCGATATTTTTATCGAATTTTCATCGATATTTTATCGATTTTGCTATCGGTATTTTGATGGATACTACTATCGATTTTTTTGTCGCAAAAAAGCAGATGTATGAATGTAATATATGTATGTATATTGGTTATGAGACAAATTAGATATGTAACGTAAATTTCACTTCTCCAGTGTGGCCCAGGCGCACGTACTTTTTTTTGTCTAGCCGTTTGGGAGATATTGATTAAAAAACTTTTCATGTTTAAATGCCTATGCCAAAGAGGAGCCGATTTGGAACTTTTTGTGAAAATTTTCTTTCCCCAAACACTCTTGAAATATAAAATTGCCAAAAAACATGTATAGATCGATAGATGTATCTTGAAATTTGTTTCTAAAAAAAAATGTCACTTATTCAGCAACTTTTGAGCCTAGTCCGATAAAGGGATAACAATAGCACACATTTTTTTTAGTTTTAAATTAATGATAAACTAACAAATTTTGTCCATCTCAACGACAGTTTCTCAAATCAATTGTATTAATCAAAAAGATAAATAATACCACATTGTGGAGGAAGAAGTTCTCTACATAATTGCAGTGGGAAGTACTACACTACGACTAATCACTATGAATAAGGATAAAGGTAAAGATAAATATAAAAAGCAAGTTAAATAAAAGCTTGCAATAAATATAAAATTAAATGTTAAGATAAAGTTTAAAGTAAAGAAAAATACAAAGATAAAGGTTCTCTCTATTACTCTAAGAGAGGGTAAGAGTTTACCACTATCCTATGATGACTATTCATGTTCAAAATGAATTTCGATCAAGTATAAAGTAAATTTCATGAGTGCAACAGAAATAAGGAATACCGAGACCTAGAAGATCTTTTGTATACATACCTATGATGTTTCCTCATACTTACGGCGCAAGATGCTATTAGTCTCCCTAATAAAAGCTGTAGGTTTCTTGGTAGACTACTTACTGACCTTAAGGGCATCGACTGTTGAAGAACTGAAGTATTGTACTCTAAGTCGGCCCTATTTTGGACGATCACCAGTTTGGAGGACCAACAGAGTCCCCAAAGCGGTCTCGGTTCCACAAGTACAGATGATGACCCTAGCCAATTCATCGGCGACCACGTTACCTACATATGCATGTTCAGTTTTCTGTGAGTTATTGTGATTAGAGGTCGGTAAGAGTTGCCTATCATGTCAGGGGGCATTAGTAGTACCATGACAAGCGAGCTCATCTTTTAATCTTTTAAATTTTCTCAAAGCTCCAGTTTTCTAAAAGCAAAAAATGCATAAGCAATCTCCTTAAACGATCGACGACGTTTGAAGCTCTGATTTTGTTTCATTAAATTCTGAACCTCTTCTATTTACTATACCCACCTCAATGTTGGCAGCATAACAACAGTATTTATTCAGATATAGTCGCCTTAGAGTACAAACCTCCGCCAATGAACCCATCTTCGACAGGCTCTTTAAAACGAAAACTCCGTAAAGAAGAGAGTGGCAAACACCAAGACTATGAAGAAGGGGAATTAAAGTTGTACACGAATGGATCCAAGCTACACAATAGGATTCGCTATAGAATTTTCTTTAAGGAATTAGAAGTGGTATTATCCGTCCGAGTTCCGTAACACTGCAGCGTTTATCAGACAAAATTTGTAGCTATAAATTCGTTGGCTGCGTACCTTCTTAATACACGCGCCGTAACGAAGGCTACGATAAAAAGCGAGGCGGCCATCACGCCAAGATCCAAGGTTGCACATGAACGCCTGGTAGCTTTAAATGATATTAGCACCGTCCTCAAGCAGTGCCGATGAGGTAGCCCAAAAAGATTCCAGTCTTCTACTGCGTTAAAACATAGTCAAAATTGAGATGGCAACCTGCAAATTACGTATACGAAATAAAATTTTCCAAGATACCAATAAGTCATAGTTAGATGAGGGAACTTGAATAACAGCTAGACTACTGTGGCCGCAAATCGATAAGAAAAAAATAGAAGAACTACGCAGTCTCTAAAGAGAGCACATTTCGTAGCTCATGACCAGTGCAACCGGTCATTGACTGTTCGGTAGGCATTCTTCGAGATTAGGAATAGTCTCAGCTCAGTATTTCAGCAGAATATGTCGCTCTAAATTCACCGTTTAACATGTTTTTTTATTCGCTGCAATTATTCCAATAAATATAAATATTATTTTCATAAGCGATGACATCATCAAAATTCAAAATGCAATTGTTGACGGCAGCGTATTGGTGGAAATTCGAGCTTCGTTGCTAGTAGTATATCGAGCATATGCGCTTGCATTGACTTTTATGACGTGCAAAAATACGAGTAAAATTGCAAGCAAATCGTATGTTAGTAAATTTGTATGAGAAATTAAAACTAAAAAAAATTTAAAATTGTACGCTTAATCACAAAGGAAATTGGAACATGTCGTCTAATACAAAAAAAAAATTTTAATAACGAAACAAAGTTATATATAAATTTTTAAAATAGTTATGTACACGTACTTAATAGCTACCATGTTATAAAATACTTTGCCAAGAATGTAGTGAAAACTTTGTTGTTTCGTAAACTGTTTTTTTTTTTTTGGGTGGCTAGAATGCCAGTTGAGCGCGTTTTCCCCGCTTTAAGTGACCTTAGCATACCGTCAAAACTATGTACTATATAGTTAAAACATATGACTGTATGCATATACAATGCAGATTGTTGTTTTTGTTTAGTTCTCCCGCTACAAATGAGCGAAAGTTTACAGTGGCGTGCGTTGGGGGAGGAGGTTCCTGCTGCTCAAATGGCACTCTACTTACAAGACGGTGTTAAATGAATAGATTGCAAGAAATGATTTTTTGGAAAAATGTCGTACTACATAAATAGTTTAAATATTCGAAGCTATGTAACTTATGGCCGTCTTCTCCAGTAGGTTTTAAAATTTACTAACGAAAACGGCCCTTGGGCTCTAAATATTTTGAGCAAGAAAAACCACAAATTTTTGCTTTTACGAGTATTTTGTCGATGCTTTGGAAAAAAGCCCATCGATTAGTTTGCAAAACCGTCTAAATCGCGATAATAAAAATAAGTGAGATTTGGTAACCCTGAGCTCCAGGTATTGAGCTTTATACATAAAAATGGTAAACACGTCAATCCAACAGCAAATTTGATATTTAGATGAAATATCGCCTATCAAGTGTTTAAAGAAAATAGATCTTCTCTTTTCTCGCTCCTGTAAAATTAGAGTACCGTAATATAGGCGGCGTTGCAACTGGTCGATGGGCGTTTTTGCAAAGGCATCGACAATTTGATCTGTTAGTATTTTTTGAGCTGAAGTGACATATTTTTCGAGAGGATTCGGGATTGTTTTTTTGCATTAGTATAAATTCTTCGGAATTTTTGATGTAATGAGAATTTTTCAAGGCCTTCTGGATTCTTTGGTACCTTACGGCATTTTTTTGGAACTTTAAGGAATTTGTTTCGGAGCTTTATCGGATTTTTCGATTTTTTATAAAGTTTTCTGTTCTCTTTTCAGAAATACAAATGAGAGTGAAATGAAAAGGCAATATTTTTTGTAGAAAACGCCATTAAGTTCTAGGTAGTAGGAATTTTTAGAACTTTTTAGTTATATTACGAATTTCTTCGAGACTTTACGGCATTCGTTTTGAACGATATCGGATTTTCGAGACCATGGTCGATTTTTCATGATTTTTGAGGTTAAACGGAACATTTAAACTTTAATTTCGCATTTTATTAAAATTTTTGCTGCTTAAAAATTACGAAGCAATTTTTGTCTTAAATTTTTAACGTAAATAAAAGCAAAATATTTATATACATATGTATTCTTTATTTGTATTATAAAATTGGTACTTCTTACGGCCTCAGCAAAATATTCGTGGGCTGCAATACGGAAGTTCGAAAATACACTTGTCCAAATCAAAACATTTTTTAGGACTTGCCGGTGTATTAAGATAACATATCATATACATATCTAATAGCAAAGGCCGGTGATTGTAAAACAGCCAAAGACAGCCAAGACGATGAATCTTAAAAAATTTAACCTTTTGTAGTTACATCAATTTCGAGGGTTTGAAGAGAAACAAGAAATTACTTCTTAATCAATATTACTTTCGTTGCCCATATATTCAATGTACATATATTTAATAGTTTTTCTTTTATTATTATTAATATCTTTTGATATCGTTAGGTATTTTAATCTTTGTTTTTATTACTATCGATATATTCTGTTATCGTCATCGTTATCGATATATGTATACAGTATCGTTGTCGTTATCTTTAACGACATTAACTATTGTTCTGGTTTACGATATTGTTATCGTCATCGTACAAGTTATTGTTATCATCAGGGAACGGATTTTTAGGACCTAAAAACCTATAAAAAAGGCAAAATAAAATAACGAAATAGGCTGGAAAAGGCAAAATAAAATAGCGAAAAAGGCAGGAAAAGGCACTAGGTATTGCAAAAAAGGCAAAAAAAGGCAAAACAAAATAGCAAAAAAAGCAAAATAAGGCACTAAAAAAATACAGAAAATACGAAGAACAATCAAAAAATACATTTATTTTAGAAATGTATATATTACAAGTAAAAAGAGAAAAACTATGAACTAGTTTCATTATATGAAAAATTTTTACTTTGATTCTTTGACTATTTTATCCTTTCGAGTTTCTAACTCATAAAACTTTAATCTGTATAGTTGTAGTAACATTGAACCACAAGATGCATTTTGAAGTTTTCTGGCAGCATTTTCATTCGATTTTCGCGAAGAAATGCCTTGAATGTACTAAATGTGTGCTCGACGTAAGTTGATACAAGTCGAGCCCAATTTAAATATGGAATGTTTGAAACGTTCATATTATCAGGAATAAGGGCGTTTTCCTCGCCCTTTACAATTTTATCCACACACCTTATTGTCCCCAAGCCTACGTTAGCTGAGAAAACGGCTTTGAATTTTTCCAACACCAATTTGGCAAGAGGTCCATGCGCTTCTATAAGCCGCATGGGCATGTGTATATTTTTTAATCTTAAAAAAAAAAATTGTAAATGCTATAATCACTTGTTTAAAGGTAGAAAAGGCAAAAAAAATGCAAATATTTTAAAAAAGGCAAAAGAAGGCAAATATGTTAAAAAAGGCAAAAAAAAAGGCAAATATCTTAAAAAAGGTAAAAAAAGGCAACATCAAATGTGTATATATGGAATCAGGGAAAGCTAAATCGTGGACATTCTTAATCGAATATACTCTATCTCTTTAGCAGAAAAAAAGGCAATTTCCATAAAATCCGTTCCCTGGTTATCATTAATAATAAATTCCGCATACTCTCTTTTGTACCTACTTTTCTTCGAACAATTAGATAAATGGTAAATAATTAAAATAAAAATTAATATGTTAACATCAAAGCGGCTTTTAACCCCACCAAAACTTTGTTAAACCCCACCCGTGAAAGTTCTTGGCTCCGCCAGTGTAAGCGTGTATTACATGACGTTGACAGTCGATTGCAATTTGGACGATGAAACACGTACAAACATGCAAGAATAACAACAAAGCATCAAGTTCACACAACATTCTGCGGTTGCGGTCTCTGGTGTTCCGCCTCAAAGGCGGCCTATTCAAAAATTCATTAATAAATTGTAACAACTTTAACGTACATGCTTCGGTTTTTTGTGTTTTGTTTTATTTCAACCAGCATTCATTATTGTTGGACGCTTCTAAGGTGCCGCCGGTCTTTATTAATTACTGTTGATTGTGCAGTTTTTGGCATTATGGTCACAACTTGTTGGCCACAAACAAAACGGCTAATTTATTGGAGTGCGCAAAGTATCATATTCGTGAGTACGCAAATAATTAATTTGTTTCGAAAATTGTTCGAGCATTTAAGATTTATTATTTGAAGTTGTGTCGAAAGGTTTGCAAAACAGTTTTTTTTTTTTAATTATTTTGGAACGAATTTGGGAGAAATTGTACTGTATGCTCATTTAATTAGCTTCTATTATTTTTCTAGTGCAAATTTTTTTGATTGTGCATATTTTTTGAACGGGTATTATTCAGTGATGAAACTGCGAAAATTTTGTTAACCAATTTATGAAATAAGTGAAAATATGAAATTGCTGCAGTTGTTAAAAAATCAGGTAAGTGAAATCAATTGGGAGTGTTTCCTACTCTTTTATAGCTTAAGCCCAGTTTTTTAAGAAAATGCATCGCACCTATTAAAGTGAGTCGAAATGCATATATATGTACATAGGTACGTATGTATGTATATTTATTCTCACCCAAATACCTCCGGGTATTCGAATGTGGTGAAAGAAACCATTTCATACTCCATAAGTTTGCTACTTCATACTTTTTTTACTCTTGTGGTGGAAGTACTTGAAAGTATACACATAGATAACCAATTAGTACATTTGGCATTGTTTCACTCATCCATTCAAATAAAAAAAAAAAACAGAAAAAAACATTTCCTGCCAGCAAACAGCTCTAAAAATATAACTGCTGCAATTGAGGAGGTTCCATAAAACACATGTTAACCGTGTAGGCAAGTAAATAGTTATCAAATTATCGCTATAAATGCATGTGATCGGAAATTGATAAGAAAAAAGATAGTACTTTAGTGTCTTGAAGGAAATAAACAGGAAAAAAACATACAAAAATAATCCCCCGGCCACCATAAAATTTACAAATTAAGAGTTTGACAAAATATTTTGTATAAGTTCCAAATGTGAACATTGGTAGATGCTGTTGCTATAAATAATACGCCGAAAGAGGCCAAATTAATTTGATGCGCAGTAAAAATAAATAAGTTATTATACTTATGTATACGAAAATTCATTGCTTTTGCCATATGTTGAAAAATGTTGCAAACAAAGCAGTACTCGCTTAACTTAAAACCAAATCTTGTACGATATATTTCTATTTAGCTTAATATCTAAACACGCGAGACATTGTTGTTTTTGAATACGCCAAAAATTAACGCAGAGGTTTTAAGAAAAATGTTGTCCAATTTTTAAATAAAACAAGTAAAAAAGTCTAAGTTCGGGCGGAGCCGAACATTAAATACCCGGCGCAAGTATTAAATATATGTTTTTCACCTTTCCGAAAGCTACCGCTACATGGTAAACCGAGGTGTATCCATTTTGAGTAAATTAGCGTCCTTAAATTTCGAAATATTGAAGTTTCAAGCATATCTGAAATTTACTGTTATATGAAAAGCGGCCGTAATTTTAGTTCGATTTCAATAAGTTTCAACGTTTTGCTTCTATGTGGCAAGTACAATAACCACACCGAGTTTGGTACAAATTGGTAGAACGGTTACCGAGATACATATATGTGATCATAAGTGGGCGGTGCCACGCCCATTTTCAAAATTGTATCCTAAACTTATTTTTTGGTAACGAATTGTTGCAAGCATCAATTTTGAATAAATTAGCTTCAATAATTACTGATTTATCGAAGATTTCGTATTTCTCTAAATTACCGTTATATGGGATTATTGTCCTATTTTAAAAATTTTCGGCCATTTCGTATGTTATACCAAGGTTAACAACTGTGCCAAGTTTGGAAGAAATTGGTGCAGCGGTTACCAAGATATACACATGTAAACATAACTGGGCGTGGCTACGCCCATTTTCCAAAAATTTATAATATTCTTATTTTTCGTCTAAAACTTATTGTAAATATCAATTTTGAGTGAATAATCTTCAGTAGTTACTAAAATATCGCAGTATTCGTATTTCTGAAAATTACCGTTATATGGGAAGTGGGCGTGGTTATTGTCCAATTTTTAATATTTTCGGCCATTTAGTATGCTGTATCAAGGCCAACAACTGTGCAAAGTTTGGAATAAATTGATGCAGCGGTTACCAAGATATACACATGTAAACATAACTGGGCGTGGCTACGCCCATTTTCAAAAAAATGTTAATATTCTTATTTTTCGTCTAGAATTTATTATAAATATCAATCTTGAGTGAATTATCTTCAGTAGTTACGAAACTATCGCAGTTTTCGTATTTCTGGAAATTACCGTTATATGGGAAGTGGGCGTGGTTATTGTCCGATTTTTAAAATTTTCGGTCATTTAGTATGCTGTATTAAGGCCAACAACTGTGCAAAGTTTGGAATAAATTGATGCAGCGGTTACCAAGATATACACATGTAACCATAAGTGGGCGTGGCTACGCCCATTTTCAAAAAAATGTTAATATTCTTATTTTTCGTCTAAAATTTATTATAAATATCAATTTTGAGTGAATTATCTTCAGTAGTTACTAAAATATCGCAGTTTTTGTATTTCTGAAAATTACCGTTATATGGGAGGTAGGCGTGGTTATTGTCCGATTTTGCCCATTTTCAATACCATCCGTCCTACGCCCGAAAGAAGTGCACATACCAAGTTTCGTTAAGATATCTCAATTTTTACTCGAGTTATCGTGTGCACAGACGGACAGACGGACGGACGGACGGACGGACGGACGGACGGACAGACAGTCACCGCTTAATCGATTTCTCTTTTCATCCTGCTCATTTATGTATACATTTGTCTATATCTATCTCGATTCGTTTTGCCTGTTACAAACAACCGTTATGTGAACAAAGTTATAATACCCTTGTGCACAAGTGCGCTCGGGTATAAAAATTATGTCCAGTTATTAGTGACCACAAAAATATGGTAAGTTTTTAAAATGTGCAAAATGTCATAACATAATCATAAAATTATGCCAACTAACATACATGATGTCCATTTAAAAAAAAAACAAAAAAAAATTAAAAATTATGTCCACTTAAAAAACCCAAAAAACTATGTGCAGTTTTTAAATTGTCAAAATTGTATGTCCAGTATTTAAAATACCAAAATATTATGCTAGTTTTAAAGCGGCATGAAAAAGAAAAAATTATAAAAACATTAATCCAGTGTTCAAACCAACAGAAAATGATGCCCGTTTTTTGAATTGCCAGAAATTGATTTACACTTTTTAAATACGCATATGCTTAGTTTTTTTATTGATGACAAAACTATTTGCAGTTAAAAATAGATAAAAAATTATGGTCATTAACAAAAATTATTTCCATTTTTCAAAATACCAAAAAGTTAAGTCCAGGTTTTAATTTGTCCAGTTTTTCAATTACCAAAAATTTACTCCCAGTTTTTAAAAGGGCAAAAATGTGGCCACTAACGAAAATCTAGTCCATTTTTACAAGTACCAAAAAAATGAAGTTCAATTATTAGGTGAGTAAAAAGTTATGTTCAGTTTTGAAATTACCAAAAATGTACTCCAAATATTTAAGCTGCCAAAATATCAGCGAAAAAGATTTGTGCACTGTTTTTTAATTACCAGAAACTGATGTCCAGTTTTTAAGAACACAAAAGTTATGCACATCCTCAAAAAAAAAAAAACATGCGCAATAAAAATATATATCTATATTTGAAAATACCAAGACTTTTGGGTGAGTTTTTAGAGGAGCGAAAAACCATGAGCAGTTTTGGAATCGCTTAAAATTTAGCACTGTCTTAAACTGCCAAAAAATTAATACCAGTTTTTAAATTATCAAAACATTTAGGCCAGTTTTAAAATAAGCATAAAAACTTGCGCTATAATAAAATTGCCAATAAATCTACATACATATGTGCAGTTTTTAAATTAACAAACAAAAATATGGCCAACTTTTGACTTACTAAAAATTATGTCCAGTTTTTAAAATATTATAAAAAATTATGCCCTGTATTTAAATTACCTGAAATTTTTGTTCAGTCTTTTAATGTCCAAAAAATTATGTCCAGTTTTAGGAAATCCAAAAAAAATATATACGCAGTTATTACCCGTAAGTTATCGAAAATTCCAATCCAGTTTTTACTTTGACGCGTTCATATGCATACACACATTTTATGCAATAATTTTATTTTTTAGTTGTGGGTGATTGTATTCTCTGGCTATATGTATGTAGTGAAGCGTGTCAGTGAGCCTTCCAGCCGCTCCTACTCTTAACGAGCAACAGTTGACGCACGCTTGAAACATTTATTTTCTTCCTAAATATATAAAAGCCGCACCTCATGTATTTTCTAAATTGTGCTGCTAAGAATATAACTTTTTATGATGCAAATCATCGAGCGAGTTGAGTTGAATTGGCAGTAGCGCGTAATGATAAAAGCATTCGCGTTATTGACGACATGGGCACGCAAAGCATTAATCACTTGAATGTTTATCAACATAAACAAAAAATTATTAAGGCACATACATGTGTAAGTATATATGTCTACGAGTACTAACGTATTCTCTAATGTTAGTCGATATGTATTTTGATTAGTGGCGTTTCTTTGTTTGCATGTCTTTTATCGTTTTTATGTTCGACGCAACAGAGCCACTATTTTTTCCTTACTAAATATTTTTGGCCATTTAATCTATGACTGCGTGCTTAGTCATCTAAATTATTGTACGGCGCAACAGGTTGTCCATATCTGATAAAAGCTGAAGTGATTATAAATTGCGATTTCCTTAGATAGGACACATACATATTTACACATGGACCAGTGTTGCCATTTATTTTTTTGCCGTCCCGCTAGATTTATAAACAAAAATCGCTAGAATCCGGCTTGTTCATTTAAATTCTGTAAAATTTTACGAAAAACTAATTTCTTTAATAATTTGTCGGTTCAATTTTATTTGATAAAAGAAGAGATCATATAGGAGAAGATTCGAATAGGGGCAGGACCTTCACCCATCTATTTAATAGAAGAAATCTATTTTGTATGAAATTTAACGTGTTAGTAAATATTTCGCGAGTGGGTTGGCTAAAAACTCCTGGCCAGGATATTTTTTATTTAAATATTCAAAAATTATTATTATTTTTTTTTTAAATTTTGCAGCCATTTGTTTAACAAAACATACTATACACTAATCGGTATGGCAAGTAACGTTTCAGTGTCCTATCGATTTTATGCATTGCAAAATGTAAATGTAATACTGTGTTTACATACGGCGATTTTAGTGGCAACTTTTAGTTGAAAGTGGTGTAAACTGCCTTTCAACTAGCTGTTTTTAACGACGTGAATAAAACCGCTAAAAACTAGCTAAGATCTCCTAAATAAACGCTAAAAATCCCGCTAGTCACTTAGCGCTAGTAGAATTCAAATTTTCGCCGCTAAGTAGAAAATAAAATCACTAGATCTAGTGGGGAAATCACTAAAATGGCAACACTGACATGCACATATGATTGATCAAACATCCACTTGCGTTGAAGTGTTTTTTATTTACTTACATTTTTTGATTATTGTAATGCTCGATAATTTTCGATAGTATCATGTGCTGATATGTATAAGTGGCGTAGTCAATGCCATGCCTCGCTGCTTAAAACGTTAACTAGGGCACCAATTCTATCCACGTTCATATAAATGTATGTATATATTTATATAAGATTAAGCTAATTTATTAACTTCATCTCACCAAGAACGTTGACCAAATTGCTCAGAGGTTAATCTTCGCCACTGTTATCTAGCACATACCCACATACTTGCGTGATTTATGGACTCCCCCTTTTGTAGTTTATCGCAATTCTGGTTCCGACTGGTTCGACTTTGCTCTACCACGGGTTAATAGAGTAGCTACTTCCCTAGAAGTCGATGCAGTAGCGGTAAAAAAGTAGCGATTGACTCCAGCTGAACTGCAGGTTATCTACTCTGATAGCCAAGCGGCAATCGATGGCCTCGGATTACTTCCAACTTGGGGATTTTTTTTTTTGAAGTGAAACTTCTTTAGCGCCGGTTGGTTTGTTGAGAGTAAATTCACAATTCAACGGAAATTGCACACGGAAATGGTGCAACGGAAATTGCACACCGAAATAGTGCGATGAAAATTCCACATGGAAATGGTTTTGGCTGAAACAAGTGCATCTTGAGGGTATGCAAATGGTATTATTTAAAAAAGAAAACTCGCTAATAAAAGGTTAAAGAATAACACTTAAACAAAGACCAATACAAGAATGAAAGTAAAAGTGAGTACGTACATAGATAAAGAAAAGGATAAAGGCAAAGGTAAAAATAAAAACAGATAAAGGCAAAAATTAAGATCAAGATAAATTTAAACACTTTACTTATATAAGGATGAAGAAAATGATAAACATAAAAGTAAAAATAAAGATAAATATAAAGAAAACGATGAGGATGAGGATACCGATAAATGTAAATATGAAGATAGAGGAAGAAAGATTAAAATAAAGGTAATTATAGAGAAAAGGATATAGATAGGCAAAGAGTCTCAATCTGAGAACCATTTCGGAATTTTAGAGATTTTCGGGATTCTCGCGATTTATCGATTTTGTTATCGAAATTTTTATTGGTATTGTTATCGATTTTGCTATCGATATTTTCGGAACTTATCGATATAGTAATCGATATTTTCGGAACTTAACGATTTAATAGTCGATATTTTTATCGATTTTGTAATCGATATTTTTAATGATTTTGTTATCGATATTATTCATCGACATTTTTATCGAATTTTTTACTATATATTTCTCGATTTTGTTGTTGATATTGCTATCGATTATTTATTGATTTTTTTAAATCGATTATTTATAGATTTTTCATCGATTTATTTATCGATTTTGTTATCGATATATATATCGATTTTGTTATCGATATTTTTATCAATTTTGGTATGGATATTTTTATCGGTATTTTTATCGGTTTTAGTATCGATATTTTGATGAATGTTTCTATCGATTTTGTTATCGATAGGAGTATAAAGATAAAAATGAATATAAGGGAAAACAGAATAACATATATGCAATTAGAACGAACAGGGATAGGGACCAAATAGATTTTTAACGTAAGTTTCACTTCTCCAGTGTGGCCCAGGCGCACTTACTTTTTTTTTATTTTTGTCCCAACCAGGCACAAAACAGCGCGTGCAGAAATCAACACTCGAGACTACATGCCGTTCATTGTACTGTTTTCATGTCCCTTTTAATCCGTTTTAAACTTGAACGATTTACGAATAAACCTAAGAAGATTGTTGGGTGTCGAAGAGCTCAGCCGAGATAGCCGTTGCGAGATTGAAGGCAACATGAGTTTTTCCAGTCTCTCGATACCTCCTAGTGATTGCTGAGCGAAATATTCACCCAGTTTCTGAGGGTGGCTTCGATGGCCGATGAGGAGTGCTATAACTGGTCGCGCACCTGGTATGAGGCAACTCTGGCCAAATGATCAGATGTCTCATTACTAGGTACTCCCGAGTGACCTGGCACCCATAGTAGGGTAAGCTCTTTATGTTTACCAACCTACTCGTAAGTTAGTCGAGACTTGCATTGCCGAACAAGTTTGGAAGTAGTTAGAGGGCTGGTCAAATGCCTTAAGTGCAGCTTATCTGTCACTACAGCCACGTAAACTTCTTCCACTCCAGCATCTAGTCCATGGCCTTGAGTATTGCAAATACGTCATCCTGGAGGACGGAAGCATATTCCCCAAGACGAAAGTGAAACTTATCGCCATTAACTTCGAAAAGGACCCCAGATCCTGACCAAGTGTCAGTTTTGGAGCCATCATAGAATTAAACCAGCATTCAGCCTCAGGGAACTCAACATTATAGATTATCTTCCACAAAGGTAATGGTGGCGTACTACCTTGTACCATTGGAACGACACAAGTGCTCAGATCTCTGCCGCCAGCAATTTCTGCCTCGCTCCACTCTGTGATACCAACGCCCGTGTCTTTTTAGTCGGCAGGTGGCTTTTAAGGCTTCCCCACGTATGAAGACATAAAGTGACGGTAGGTGCAGCAGAGCATCAAGAGCACAATACATTACTCAAAATATTAAGGGAGGTTTGAAAAATAGGAAATCAAAGCTAAATTAAGAGGCTATCTGATCCATATGCCGGCCTAACTGATTTTTTTTTCAATCCCGTGGACCAAAAATCCAAAATTTATTTTTTCCCGCTATCTATAAAAAGTACATGATAACCCTAGCTCCTAAAACAATACGTTTTCTGAAAAGAAAAAAAAACAAAAAAATTAAATACGCTCGTAAAAATTAAATGAATTGAAAAAATTATTTATTTTTAAACAATAAAATCGAAAAATTAAAAGTAAATTAAAAAAAAAAATTTTATAAAAAATACATGAAATAAGTTTCTAAAAAACAAATTATAAAAAGGAAAAAAATTTAGCAAAAAAAAACAAAAAAAAAATCCTCTGCTGGAGGACACAAACCTCGGATCTCTCGATAGACACACCAGTGCTTTTCGCATTCGGCCAGGCCATGGCAATTGTTGGAGCAGCGCCACCAAATGACTCCATGTGGAATATGCCAAAGTGTTTCCTGTCAAAAGAGCTGTTCAACATGAAAGTTGGCAAGGGAGCTTTTTTTTGTAAAACTTTCGTGCTAGCATTAACAAAATCTTTCAATCGTCTTACAAAAGGCTTGCAACTACGCATCTTATCCAAAATTGCCCTGAAAGATCCAGTTCAATGGTGAAAACTAACTCAGATATTTGGGTAAAAATTGTATCTACCTGATTAGATAGCGAGAGTCTCTATCTGTAATGATATGATAGTTACTAGAGCCGCATCCCTAGTGGCTTGTGTTGCCTAGTGATGAGAAAAATTACTGTTTTATGCCAAAAATGTATCCGAAAAGGCATATTCATGGGACCGAAATTAAATTTCACTTCTTTGTTTCTGTTGCAAATAAAACAAATTCTGTTGTAAGTATGACGCTGCAGTTACGGTAGTCACTTAACGTCGAATACTTAAACAAAGAACAATTCTACTTCTTTTAGGGGCGTTTTTAACTAACATGTGTTTTTTTTATCGATTTACACAGATAATTATGTAAGTACTCTGTCGGTTTCACCAGCAATATGGGTGAAAAATGATTTTTCCCTTCTGCAAATTTTCGTATTAAATTCGAATAAAAAATCATTTTTCACATAAATTGCTTTCGTAAAACTGTCTATAAGTAAAGCATGGAATTCACATAGTTTTGGACTGCTCCAATTATTCTATTTTTGTTTTTGATTTACGACTTATGTCGCTTTCAATTACTTAATATTTAAAGCTTGTGGGATATTAATACCCTTTACATCCATATGTATTTATGTATTGATTGTAATCAAATTACAAGCTTATAATTCATTAATGTGCGGGCGTGACAAAGTACAAATGCATGGCTTATAAACATTAGCCATATATGTGCACACATACATATGTACATACGGACATATGTACAATACATTAGACCGTACCAGAAAAAAATTGCGGCTAAACATAGGGGTCGCCTGTTTACATTATTCGTAATATCTTCGGCATTTGCAATACGATCTTAAAGTATGATAAATCGATGTTCCAAAGTTCATTGTCTGCAAGTAAACCGTTCTAGTACCTACCCACCAAAACTCAATTATTATCAACTTAACATGCAACCCTAATGTCAGTAAATTAAAGTTCAACAAAAGTCATTAAACTTTTGCTAAGGAAGTATTTCGGCTATTCAAGTAGAACTATATATTAAAAAAATAGATTGTCGAATTGTAGGTGCTACCGAAATATGTAAAAATTTCACCACCAGGTTCGGCCAAAAAAATTAAAATTTTTTTTTTGAAATTGTCTTGTAAAAATACTTTAGACTAACTGGTAGACGACACCCTCTTTTGTTGCTTGTAAGGTGCTGCAGTCTAATGTATGTACACTAGAGATGTTAATTTTTCAGCTTTTCCCAATCCCGGGATTTTTGGGATGTCGTTATCACAATTAGTCCCGGGGTTTAGATATTCATTACTTTTCAACAACCTAAATCGAAAAAATTGCTTCTATATTGTTTGAGAAGCTCTGTTTCCATAAAATAAATAATAAACCAATGGGTTTGAAACCTAATTTTTTATTTAAAGTGACATTTTTATTTTTTCTCTCTGCCTTCAGGATTTATTTTAAAGGACTTTGTAATTTTAAAGATATAATTGATTCCAAAAATGTTTTAAAAAATTCAATGCAATGGAGATAAAAAATATGGGTACCAAATGCAAGAGGAAATTTCTTTAGAATTTAAAAAAATTAAATTTTTTGGATTCATAAGGACGAATTGGTAGTTTTTTAAGCTGATAAAGTTAGAAGGACGAAATTCGAGGATGTTGTCGTGTTTATATAAGTCCTTAACATATCGCACAGCAAGATCTAAAGTGAGCTAACTCAAAATTCATAGAGGGAAATATAACGGCTGGTGGATTGTACACATTCAGCGCAATTAATACAAAAACAGGTATAACAGTAGTTTTCTAGTTAATGTATATAATCATGAAGAACAAAATATTCGCATTAATTGGATGTAAGTCCTATAAATTGATTTAAGCGAAAAATTCGCCATACATTTTGATTGAGTTGATCGTTAAATCTAGGTGTGCAATATAATTTTTTCAAAAACAAATATTGCGAAATTTGAAGGATAAAATTTTAAAAGGACATTTCAATACTTACCAGTCCTTTCGCATCAAAAACTTAAAGCTATTTAAATTCTACAGGATTTTCTCTTTAATTTGGTACCCATACTTCTTCTCTAAGAACATTTCTCTGAATTTTTTTAATCATTATTGAATTTGCCATCAGAGTGAAAAACTAAAAACTCAATTTTACTATGTTTGGCCCATGGTTTCGTGAATATATTGATATTTGTGTTTAAAATTCACTATCGCACGGTGTTATATGTATAATGAGCTAGACATTTAAAAAAAAATATTAATTAGTAAATAAAAAAAGAAATATAGCCAATACTGGTCAAGAAAAGGAGTTTCTATTATTGCCATCAGTGCATTTGCCGAGAATTCCGGGAATTTCGGGACCTTAAACAGGCCGGGATCCCGGGATTAACATTCCTAATGTACACACACTCACTTTTACAGAGTAATAAATCAAATTTTATATTGATAACAAAAGCATGTTCACAAATAATTTGTGCCAGTAGCAGACGTAATGAATTTACGTAGTCTCAAATTATGGCATTAGCATTGAATAGTGATTTAAAAAAAATAAGCAATAACTTTTTATGGGTCAAATGTAGAGAAAGTTTTTAACAGTACCTAAAAATTTTTTTTTTTTTTTTGTAAAAGCAAAAACCAAGTATGAAAGACAATTTCCTTTTTTTTAAATCTCTTTTTTAGAATTGATTATTATTCAAAATGAGAAAAATGCGAATCTTCTCCGATGCCTAAAAGCAAAGATATAAGCTCGGCGCTTGCAGAAAAAATGTAACCATTCAAGTGTAGCGAAAAATATTGTTAATAAGTACACTAATCTCCGAATCTCAAACACATACATACAAATTTAGGAACGATTGTTTCGATTTATTATCAAAAGTACTTAGCCAGTTATTGTTATTTGGAAAATATAGTAACACATTTTGTTATCAATTATACTCGTAGTTATCTTTGCCATTAATAGCTCTGCCTATTTTGCCCTTATGTCGAGATTGACTGATAAATTATGTCTGCAAAATTTATAGGTTAGTATATAACTACTCTGTTTCTATGAAAACAAATACATACTCGTACAATGTATTTTGTTTGTTTGTATACAATTTTTTGAAAAGCTTAATGGCAAGTAACTAAGGGTACGTTCACACAGAAAGCGGAGCCGAGCCGAGCGAAGCTGTTCCGAGCTAAGTGAAGATTTCAAATTGCTGTAGCTATATGAAAGTGTTTTGGAGCGGCAAGCAAAGCAGTTTTTGATTTTGAATTTTCTGTTTAATTTTTCAGCTTCATGGCGCTGCTGCAAACAAGATATCAAAATATTCAAACAAAATCAAATTTTACAACTAAACTTTTGAATAAAATTGAGCAAATATTTTTGCCGCTTTTCATTCATGGTAATTTTTATGGTATCTTTCCAGCCGAGTCCATCAGAAAGGCTACGATTCGTTTCATTCAGGTTGAACACCAGCAGCTTCACCTTGTTCCACCTTGCTTCGCTCGACGCCGCTCGGCTTTCTGTGTGAACGCACCCTAAGTGATTTTAATCATGTTCACCGAAGCTTCAGTTGATTTTTTCTCAATGATGCATTGTAACGTTTATTTTAGCGTTTACCCAAAAAAAAGCAATCGTTTCTGTTGAAACGATTCAAAGTTTTATAGTTTAGGTAGATAATTATCAAAATAATTCTATTTTGGTTTTTAACGAAAAGAAATTCAATCGTTAATGCTGAAGTTGTAGCATGCATTTAGGTGCTAGTGAGCTGGCAATGGCATACAAGAACAACTTTTCGCTGATTTATTTTGTTTCAACATTATTTTGACAAGTTATTTTTGCGCATCAAAAAAACGAAATCGATTCATATAGTTTACATCACTGTTTTTTTTCACTTTAGGCTGATTTTTCTAGCAGGCGAATCGAATCTAAAAGATTTCGCTTTTCAGCGAATTCAGTTACTTTGGTGTTTATAACCTAGCGAATCTAATTCGGTAGTAATGTTTATTTAAATGGGTTGATGTATATTTTGCAAAAATGAATTGACCAAGTGGACAACTTGCTTGTGCTAGGCTTAAGACTAAAAAACGCATACAAGTGGAGACCAAAAAATTATAGCTAAATAGAGGAGGCTACCTCCACGCCTTTGGTTTTTGGGAGCATCATCGAGAATTAGTTTTGAAACAGTCAAATGTAAAACAAGAAAACGATGAGCTCTATCATTACTTAACGTCTTCTGTTACAGCACTTTCAAATAACCTAATTTTAAAATAGAAGGATACGAAGGTTATTTTCTATTACATTAAAAGTAATTTTCCATTTCTCTATAAATTTGCAACAAGTTAATCATGCTTTGTTGCATAGACAGTTTGTTGCGACCGACACTTTTCTAAGGCAAGATCTATAATTTCACAAAAAAGGAAACGGTTTTCTATGCTGTATGTTCTTGTATTGTCATTGAACTAAAATTTTTCGTTTAAGTACTTTTGAGAACAAGTGGTACCGGGTATTTTCTACCGATAACACAGGTTTACAAAAAAACATATTGAACCAAACCCTATGTTATTCGGCGCCTCGAGTATTCTCTTCGATACTTTAATGCATTAAAATTACAAAAGTATTCATTACATTTGTACAGATTTGCATATTTTGGCAGTAACAGAGTGGCGTTGTCTAGAAATTTTTTGGCAGTAACTGCCAAAATATACAAATCTGTACAATTGCACTGTAACGACGCTTATTCTACAACGCTGGGGTATACTCGCCGTGTCCAAGGTCCGTTACAATACATTTTTAGTTTCGGGGCTCCGGTAAATAGTAGATACATTATTTAGTAATTCCCTTATTTACTACAAAGAACATATAACAAAAATTAAAATGATGAATTTCGGTAATGTCGTTTCCAGTGGCTGGGTAACGGTTCCCGTGTTCTGTTACCGGTCCGTTATGCCGTGGTGGCGTCACTTCCCAGTGGGCAAATGTAATGTATGGTAATCGAAAAAATAATCAGTAAAACAACCCTTTTCACATTCGAAAATGCATTTTTTACCCAGGGCGATGTCCTAAGAAAAGTGGGGCATTCAATTTTGCATTATCTAGTATCGAGAAATGAATGTGATTTAATATGAAATTGTTGAGACTTTTTGAATACATTAGAATGCTTCCCTGCAAAAATCGTTGGACCATGTAGTCTATTTGTGGTAAATTGGAGTACTTACAAAAGTGTTACTCTGTCATGCTGTAGCGGACCAACTCGTGTCTCTGCGCCAGCTTATTGTTTGTTATCCGATCACTGCTCGTGTTTTAACGAAATGTGATTGAAGTTGAGCATTTGAAAGCACATTTGCATTTTTGGCTGTAGCTGAACGTGTAGAGATGCTCGCTGTTAGTTCTTAGCTCCCAGCATGTTCGGGTTCGAATGCCGTCAGAGGCAACATGTAATTTTTAATTTTTGTCTTGGTTTTTATTAATTTCGAAAAAGCATTTGAGAAGTGAAGAACAAAAGCGTGTACAAACGAAAAAATATAACAACAATGCCATTGTTAATATGTTGGAGTAGTTTTGTGCTACTCTGATGTAATGCAGAGATGGAGTATATGGTCTTGCCCTAGGACATCGCAATGTTAATTGGACCATATTTTTTATATGAATTGTGGTTAATTTTGGAGCACTCCTTGCTCCTTATGGAGTACTCTTTACATGCATGCATAGAGTAGTCGCAATTTTTGCAGGGTTATTACATATTGAATAGTAATTGGATGTAAAACTCATAAGAAATACATTCGATTACTTATCACGCATGGAATGCATTACTACTTTTCCACTGGGTTTGTTACTCGAGGGCAGCGCTCTAATAACGCCGGTGAGCGGCGCTCTGGGTACGTCGGTGAGTACCGCTCTGCTAACGTCGGAGAGTAGCGCTCTAGTCGCGTCGGTGAGTGGCGCTCTGATGTCGTTGGCAAGTGGTGCTCTTGGTCGCGCCGATTAATAGCGCTCTGGCAACGCCGGAGAGTAGCGCTCTAGTTGCATCGGTGAGTAGCACTCTTGTTGGCGCTGTTTACGTCGCTCTGCTGACGGCGGGTGTAGCCCGTACACGGCTTCACTCTAGGCTGTGGCGAGCGGTGATCGAAGCCTGTATGTGAGGTCTTAAGCTCGGGTGAAGGAAATATATATTGTCAACTTTCACTCGCTCAAGGTGCGCTGTCACGGCCCTTTACTCCTAAAGTGGCGATGTCTTGCGTTGATATTTATTTTTGCACAAGCATTCCCCGTTCAGTCGTAGTTGTCCGGTCGCGACCACAGCTCCGTGCTGACTGCCCGCTTTTCCGTCGTCTTTAATAATGGTCTCATTATGGCAACATAACGTAACTTACAGATTTTCACTTAAATATTCTCTTAAATGAAAGTTGCTTATAATTGAACAGCCGAAACTTAACGTAACTTAATGCCACGTCGAATCTGTTTCATTTTGATTTCCTAAGTTCTACGTTCCGTTAAGTTAAGTTGCCATAATCAGGCTTTAAGCTGTGTGCTTGATGTTGCGTGGTCGTGCAGCTACATGTTGCTGTGTGATGTTGCGTTGTCATGGCAACGAGGAGGCTGTCGGGTGTTGCTATGACTTGTGTTGCTGTGACTTGTTGCGTGGCTGCCTGCTCTGAGTTGTGTTGCTGTGGCTTATTGCGTGACTGGCTGCTTTGATTTGTGTTGCTGTTGGGTGACTGGCTTGGATGGTGGTGTGGGTTAAATTCCCCATGGACATTCAGTCTTCACTGTACAAATCGTGTTATCCCTGCTTAAGAGGCATTTTACTCGCAAATAGTAACTGTTTGGTGTCGCCGTAGCCATCATGATTAAGGCTATCTTTTAGTCTGCAATTGGTTGACTTTGAACTGAGCGAAAAAAGGCCACCAGAAGGAGCCACATGCCACACAACGCGGTTATTTGTAACCAGAGATGTGCGCGGGACTAAATATTCAATCCCGATACCGATCGGCTTTTAAGGTCCCGAACCCGCCCATCTCGATATCTATTACTTATTAAGATTCATATGGTAAAAAAAAAACAATTTTTATTAATAATGTTATTAATCGTTTCTTCGAATATTCTTCTTTCGTAGCAATAAACACACATCTGGCAGCTGCCTGTTATTCTGATTGGCTTTGCTGATCGTTTTGGTCTCATTAAAACGTGAAAAAATTCTTATTCAGCGGCTTCAAAAAAAGAAGTAGGTTATCAATTCGCATCACTTTGGACCACGTGAACCAGTTTCGATAATTCTTTTTTATCTGAAAGTCGGTACCTCAAGGGTTGTCCCATACTAATTTGGCTTCGATCCAATTATTGGATCATAAAGAAATTAACGGTACTTCTAAATTTTTTTATGAGAATTGAAGCCGATTGTGTTTTATGCCTAAAAATTACTTGTTTTATACAACTTTTTTAAGGTTAATTTTATGAATTTTTAAAAGTTGCTGGTTAAATCAGTATCCAGGATCTCCAGATGTGACTCTTATGAATGAGTATTACACAGCATGACTAATTGTGCGATTCGGTGATGTGGCTTATCCAGCAAGATCCTGCGACTCTAAACTTTAAACTTTTTTCGATAGCCTTGCTGTAGACGCTTTCCTCCACTGGAATAGCTGCCGTCCGATTCTCACAAACGCATTGCCGTTGAAGTTACATAATATCTCTAAATGAAGGATAGTGCTGATTTCCCTTGAAAAGGACAGATGCGGACTTGTAAAGATGTATCTCAAAGACTCCTTACCAAAGTGAGTGCAGTAGTGTAGAAGTAAGTGTAAGGGAGCCCAATAATCCCTGCACTAGATTGATAAAAATCGAAATGTACAAAAGTAACCATAGAAGCTATGCCAGGCCCCACTGCTTTCAAACTTCATAATGCTTCACAGTAGAGACGTGCATTTGATTGGAAATCTCCTTGTGCTGCATTCTCTTAGCTCTGCATTTATTCATATCTACACTCCAAGTCGTATTAAATACATACATACATACTTACGTACGTGTGTGTAGGCGCATGCTATCATCTCCCAGAAGTATTTTTCATTAAATTTTCAAAGCAAATAAATTATGGCGGCAGGAAACATATTTGCAATGGCTAGCATTAAATGAACATTTAAATACATTTTCGCTTCCATGAAATATGCAAATAAATTATTTAGATATGCAGATAAGTCATAAGAGAAAAGAGCACTTCTCTTATACACACCCACAAATGTAGGTATAGATATACCTATGAATGTATTTATATACGGACAACCATTTACTCATAATTTTATTACACAGAGCCCGTAAAAGTATGCTTGCAAAAATATGCAGTATTTAAAATGATGTCCTTACAAGTGTGCATATACACATACTATGTATGTAGAAGTTTAAAGAAAGTATGCTTGTAGGTATGTGTGCAAGCTTTTCCGCATAAGTTTATATGCAAATATATGCGTCCCACATTTGGCGATGTTTACATTTAACTTAGTTGCAGATCAGACTTCTCTCTCAGTCAACTTCTACTTTCTACTGTCGATGTTTAACCTTAAGTATGTACGAGTAAGTGCCACAATATAATTCATATCCTTATATATACATATATGTACATACATACTTACATATTTAAATATCGGTATATGAAAAGTGAGCAAATGACTTGACTTCATTCATATATGTATGTGCGTTGGTAAGTATGTATGTTGTTTTCCTGCACATACTACATATAGATACGCTTAGTTACCCTGTAGTGAAACTCCGAACTAGGGAGCCAAATTTCTACTTCCAGACAAAAAAATAATTGAAAAAAAAAATTAAATAAGACTAAAAATTAAATAAAATAAAATTAATAAAATAATAACAAATTAAATTTAAAAAAAGAAATAGTAAATATAACAAATTTATAAAAAGTAAATTAAAAAAACAATACATGTTTCTATTTTATACAATAAAATCTAAAAACTAAAGGAAAATTTAACTATAAAACTAAAAAATTTAATTTAAAAAAAAAATTAAATAAAAAAAGTTCCTAAAAATTTTATTAAATTAAAAAATATTATTTTTAAAATCATAACTAAACCATTGAATAAAATTAATTAAAAAGAAAAAAAGTACGTAAAATAAGTTCCTAAAATTTTAATGAAATTAAAACCCATATATGTATATCGTTTTTAAAAATAAAAAAACTGAAAAATTAAATTAAAAAAGAAAAAAATGGGGATTCAAAAATAAAAAACAATCCCATGCGCCAGGACACGAACTCGAATCTCTCGATTGGCACGTCTGTGCTTTGCCCACTCGACCATTGCGACCGTTGGAGCGACGCGAGCTAAATGATATAGAAGTGCTTTCTCGCACAATAGCTTTTCACCACGAGTGGTGAATGTGAGACCTTTTTGTCTAAGACCTTTGTGCTAGAATAACAAAAGTCTTTCGAACTATCTCTCCATCTGTCTTTCATTTGTCTTACGAAAGACTTTTCACTATCTTAGCTAGACTAGCCCTGTAAATAGATACATACATATTTGTTTGGCGGCTTTTTCGTTCAAATACGAAAAGGCAATGCAGAGGGGAGAAATTTCCACTTCCTATGACATCGCCGTGTTAAATTCGTCAGTTGTTTGCATGCAAAAGAGATTTGTCGCGCACCAGTAGTGGATTTAAATGTACTAGAAGCGCATCAATTTATAACTAGAGATTTCCCCCACAGATATGTTTTTGTCCTGTATATGTATTTATGTGCAAAAAGCCAACATTTTGTGCATGTGGGTATGCTCCTTTGTGAAAAATTTTTGCTATTATCAAATTCCTGGTATTGCTAACTTTTAATTCCTGTTTCCTATTACATTCCTGAGCAGTGAGCATCATCAACTATCTATGTATGTAGTTGCGTGAAATCTAAAAATTGAGACAAAGTAGCTGTGGTTTCGTATCTTCCTTTTTTTTTGCATACACTAGATTGCATGTGAGTGGGTATGTAAATTATTTCACAAGTTTGTTTGTTAACTATTTGCTGTAAATTTGTACTATATGTATGTACATACATTTTAATGGTTGAAAATTTATCATACATATATGTATCTACTGAATACGAAGTTTGCTTTCATGCAGCAGGAAACGCATAAAAACTATTTATTTCATCATCCTTTATATATTTTTATAATAAAGAGAAATGAACTGTTGTTAAATTTCAAGTAAAATTCGAAATTTTTTAAATGATGGCTGGTTGCCACTATCTCTTTTATCTCTTCCTTTATCGATTATATTATAAGTCAAAAACGAACAGATACTTAGTTGATTTAGCAGCGCATTTACTCAACTAAAGACCAATTCTGGTCTGAATTAATCTATTGAACGTTTTTTAGTCTCATTCGATAATGTGTTTTGTCATAGTGAAAACCATTCATAAGAAAATCATAAAAAGGCGCAAGCGTACTATGCTCTGCGAATAAATAGTTTTGTTTCCCAACTTTTCTAGATACAACTGGTAAAACTGTCAATAAGCCAAATCGCTGCTATAGAAAGATAGAAATACCAAAACTAGCTAGGGGCAAAGATACAGGCAATAAATGGAAATATCAATTTTTGCGACATTACTTCTTTATATTACGTTCAAATTGGCCCCATTTAACTTGTTAAATGAAAAAGAGCTTTTTGTAAAACACAATCGTCCGCATTGAACATTTGGAGCATCGTACAGTTCCATAAGTAAAGTAACTGTACTTCTTACCGTTTTTCCTGGCAGGCTGTAGGTGTGTTTTTGGTTCAATGTGTTAGTGTATTTTGAATAAATTGTAATAGAAGTGGAAGAAATTGTAATAGAAAAGAAAGAAATTGTAAAAGATAAGAGCAAATGCCAAAGAACAGGTGATCTCAGCTGTAGGCGTTTTTCGGCAATCAGCTGATAGTGTTTTTACTTAGGAAACTGTACGATGATTTGAAGTTAACTTTGACGGTTGTTTGATTTCAAATATAAATTCAAAAAAATATTCAAAATCAAGTTGTTGTGTTTCAATTTGTTTTGTGCGGATGTCTGCTTCATGATATTAACGCATACGGATTACTTAGAGACTTCAAAATGTTTAGTCCGTATGCGGGCTAATATTTTTTGATTTTTAATTTTTCATATTTTTGGGAATATAAGTTTTTTGAACGTTGGCGTGTCAAATTAAAGCTTTTGGCTCTTTCTGATTGGCTGAAGCAGAAAGCTTTCTGATACAATTCCGTGCTGAACTGGGTTTCAAACAAGTAAAATCATTTAACTGCTTCAATTTTCCAAACAACAATTGCATGCGATTTAACTTGTTTATAAACACATTTTGTTCAGTTAACTGGTTCAAGCCCATTTAACATGTTCAAGTCGTCAGTATTATGACATCGTCGTTTAAAGTACAAAACCGCATATCGTCATTCTGCAAAACCATACAAATAATTTATGCAACCTCACATACGCAGTTTGCATTTTGTTGATACGCGGTTTTGTGCTTGAAACGACGATATATTTAGTGAAAATGTAGATTCGATTTTGTTTTTATTTCCTCAACTTTCATATTGCTTTGACAACAAAGAACAGCTGATTATCAGCTTTTACCAACAAAAATTGTTTGGGTAAAATCTTGCAACTTTTGACAAAGAAAATCTCATTTAAATAATAATAACACCGTGCGACAGTATAAATTTTACACACAAAAAAATTAATATATTCGTGAAGCTATGGGTAAATTATAGTTAAACTGAAGTTTTTCTCTCTTAATAATAATAATAATAATAATAGATTGGGGCTTACACATATGTTAGTGTTTGGCCGAGCTTCTCCTCCGATTTGTGGCGTGCGCTTTGATGTTGTCACACAAAGCGGAGGGACCTACAGTTAACGCCGACTCCGAACGGCGATTGTATTTTTATGAGAAGCTGTTTTTCATGACAGAAATACACTCGGAGGTTTGCCATTGCCTGCCGAGGGACGACCGCTGTTAAGAAAAAACCTTTTTTCTAAATTTTTGCTTTGACCAAGGCCTGACCCAGGCGCTGCGGAGTGGAAGCGCCCACTGCTTACCACTACACAACAGCGGCCGCTCTCTTACGTCAGGAATTTTTCTTCTTTCAAAAAATTATTTAAAAAATCCAGTGCAATGCAGGATAACAATATGGATATCATATAAAAGAAACAATTCTGTAAAGCTATAACAGAATCAATCATTTGGTGCAAATAGACGAATGGGTATAGAAAATCTCTTTTACAAATTTTGTCCTTAAATTGCCTGAAAATTTGGAATATTTTTTTTTTAATTATTGTTTGAGGACGCACGACCTTATCATAAAATTTCGTTCTGCAAACTTTATTAGCATATCTTTAAAATTGCAAAGTCCTTTGAAAAACAATCTGAGTGAAAAACTAAAAAAGCAGTTTTACTATAAATGGCCCACTGTTTTTTGAATTTTTTGATGTTGTCAGCGGCCTCCTTTGCTCTGTAATTTCTTCCTCTCAGCTATCAAGAAATCAAGAAATTAAATTTTGAAGCAACTGAGGAGCTAAGAGAGACAACGGCGTATCACCCGTGATTAAACCAACTCGTAGCATAGCCGCGGATTGGAACCAAACGAACTGATCCCCAACTAATCCCGAACTGGCCCCCAACTAGCCCCGAACTAATCCCGAAATGGTCCTGAAAAAGCCCCGTCCTTTAAGACTTAAACAATTTTTCGCACTCATAATTAGATATTATAATAAAAGTCTCAAAATAAAAGTTTTTGAAGGCTAAAAAATATTTATCTCAATGATAATTATTATGACAAGACTATTATAATAAAAGTCTCAAAATAAAAGTTTTTGAAGACTAAAAAATATTTATCTCGCTGATAATTATTATGAAAAGACTTTTATTATACAAGGCTTAAAATAATAGTTATCGATGATTTAAAAATTTTTCTCACACATAATTATTATCGAAAGACTTTTATAATTCTTACGAAAATTTTGATGACTTTTTTAAAACTCCACCATGAAATAATTATTATTCTGGGTCTCTGAGAAATATTCCTTACGTTATTTTGGCCGTTAGGGCTTGATATGTACTTGCGTATGTATTTACATACATATGTACATAAGCTGTGATTAAGTTATAAATATTGCGCCATCTGTTACTCAAAAGCACGTGTTTGCAAAATGATGAAGTGATTTTGTATGGCAAATCATTTATGCCCATATATTTGAGTAAAATAAACATGATTAGAAGGTATCAACCAATACTTTCCATATACTAAATGAAAGGAAAAATTTTGTTTTTGATTAAAGAAAACAAAAACAAAATCATTGGACCGGTTTTCGAGTATGTATTTTTCCCAATTTTTCTTACACCTTTTTGCCTTAAAATGCTCAATATTTTTTGAATTTATATAAAATTTGTACACGATAATATTCTATTGCTCCAGGGTACCTATATCTCGAAAACGAAAGTTGTTATATCTGCAAATCATAAGTTGCTAGAGCCCTTTAAATGCTCAAAATTTACCCCAAAATAAGCTAATATTTACCGTTGTTTCTACGGCAGAAAACGAACTGATTACTTATAAAAATAAATCTGTCGATAGGTTTGGAATTATTTCTTTGAAAAATCACCCCTTTCTTTGAAATCGCTTTATTAGGTCTCGTGCAATAAGCGTTTCGTTTGATCATAGCCTCCATATCGAAACGTAAGACGTATTCTACGTCAAAAAGCGTGTACACTCCTAAAATTTCCACAGTTTTCGCTTTTGCCCTCGAAATCCCTCTCAACGCGGCGCCGTAAATCCAAGTCAAACCAAACAGTCGCCGCTTGTCGCCGACGTCTATGTGGCGCGCCTAGTAATGCGACGCTCGTTGTGCCACTTGGCATTACCCTACGTCAGCTTTAATAGTCGCGCTTACGTACAAACATAGAGACATACATACATGCATATGCATGCTAACACTAATAAATCTTAGATTGTTGACACTGTTGTTTTTATTGTACTTTTGCGGATTATCCACTTGTGTCCTTTCGTGCTCGCGTGCGTCAACAATATAGAACAATTGTGCAACTCTGAGAGTGTGGATAGCACTCAGTTATACTACTTTACAGTGCGATTTACACATATATATATGTACTTTCATACGAGCACAAATCGGCTTCCCCGTAAGTGCGTAGTAAGTACGCTGCTGAGGCTCCTGTTTTCTTCCGCTCGGCGTTTTTCTTACTCATTGTCAACCCTTTTTTGTGTTTGTTTGCTTGGCCGTTTTGTTTTAAATGAACTCTTAATGTCGCCCCACACTTCCAGCGGGCATACATATGTAAGTACATATTTGCATCTACATGCCTATGCAGTTATGCTTGTGGAAAGCAAATACAAGCCATTATATTAGGATATGCTAATGGCAGAAAATGGAGCGCTCACAAAACCTAATGCTGGAAATTTTGCTGAAAAGTGCAAGCGATGCGTTGGAAAGCACATAATTTCTCTTTTGTGTGTCCTGAAAATTTAATGTGCTGATTATTCTCATACTTTTTCCATCCTTCCATTTTGCCCTCTGCAGTCTGTGGTCAAATGCTATTTGCACAGCTCCTGTGGCTGATTTGTGGCCAAGCTCAAGTGTTGACAATGTGATTCATAATTACATGGCTTAAGCTTTTTTGTATTTTTATTTTATTTATTTTTTGATAAATACTGAGGCACTCTTGTGGTATTTGCTGCCACCACAAGTTTATATGTACGCAGTTTGTGCTTTGGAGCTGTTATAAAAAATATTTAATAACCGCAGCCAGGCATTCAAATATGCATTATCTCTACTTGCTGCTTTCATCATTATCTACTTAAGCTTTAATGTGCCCTTTTTTTGAATTTTTTTTTTGTAGCACATTTTTCCACTTTTGCAACTTTTACACTTCACTTGCAATGCCACCTCATTTTGGGTGCACACAAGGCTCGCTGATTAAAAAAGTTGAACTTGTTTTGCTTCTGCCCTGGAATGCTAAAACTCGTCAAGGACATTAGGCTCAACCAAGCGTGTGAAAGTGCACACAAATACGGGTATATCATTATCTATGTACATATGTATATACATGCAATACCAAAGTGTAGAGCATTCCCGAACAACCACTTTGTTGTTTAATAGCACTCCAGTGCATCCTTAGCTGAAAAAAGTGTGTGTGTGTGTGTTGAAGTGCGTTGGATCATTCCTTTTCATTAGACGTTAGCGTAGGAAATTCCTAAATGTCTTTTAAAGCGCATATTGGGAAATAGTGCATGGTTGGGTAAACATACTTATTTTGCCCCAATTGTGATGCACTGAATTTCTGATAGATATATATATGATAGCTCTGTAGCCGGTGTTGTCAGCCAGATGAATGAAGAGGACTAAAGAAGCTGAACTTGAAGTTTACCTGACTAACCGTGTAAGAATATCGTGTGGTCTACAGGATTTCGAAGCGTTCGTTTTTGTATCTATGTACTCGTATGTACCATATATTTATGCATTAGAACGTACCAGAAAAGTAGCATTTACATATGCGCTATTACTAGTAACACTCGGTGGGACCCAGGTTTGTAGTCAGGTCTTAGCAATGTCTAAATGTTGGAAACAGTTGCTTCCCACAGCGGTTTAACCTCAGCAGGTAAATCTTCGAGTTTATTTCTGCCATATCTTGCAATACCTCACTGATATAGTGTCTGTTACTGGCTTCAGCAGTAGCCGTAATGTAATATAGTTGCTCAGTGCATCAGAAAGCACACAAAATTAAATTTTATTTTTAAAAAATTAAATCTAAAAACTAGATTAGAAAAAAAAAAATGTAATAAAATAACAAGAAAGTAGTACTAAAAAATTAGATTAAATTAAAAAAAGTATTTTTATTTTTGAAATAAAAAATAATTAAATTAAATTAAATAAAACCAGCATAAGCAACCGATAATAATATCGTTTTCGTTTATCGATGTCTTCGGATTCATATGTATATTGTTATATATGTAATTTTATGGCTATCGATAAATTTATTATTTTAGATTTTCTTTTACTTATTGATAAGTTTTTTGTTATCAATGTTTTTTGACTTTGTAACGATGTACGGATTATGATAACAGTGGTTTCTAATTGTTCAGAGGCATTAGTGTTATCGATAAGATATATTTATCAGTTTTTGTAACAATCGACATCTTCGAATTCCTGCACGGTTATTTTGGTGGTTGCATCGCTATCGATGAATGTATTATTTTCGTAATTTTCATGCCTATTGATATTTTTTTGTTATCGATAATTTTTGATTATAAGCTATTTGTTATTGCGTAACTACATATGCATGGATCTCGATATCGGTATCTCGTCAATTTTCTTAAACGGTATTGTTATTGTTACCGATACCGATATATTTATCAAGTGTTACATTTATCGATATCTTCAACCTCATATACAGGGACTTTCGAAAATATGTTTTCTGTTGATGACATTTGTTGATCGTAATTCTTCGATAACATTTCGAACTTTGTAGAAAAATTCTACAACAACAAACTTTTTATTAAGAATTTCTAGAAAAATTCTTGGTATGCAATTTTATAGCCCATTGCCGCTTTCGTTTTATTTGTGCCTAAGTGCATTTCAACGCATTCCAATGCAGCGGATGTACGCAATATTTAATGACTATGTACAGAAAACCTTCAGTTGGCTGCGTCTTTGTTATCGAAAATTCCAAGTTTCAGAACATAAAAAAGATAAAAAAAACACGACAAGCCGCGAGTCTAGACGTCAGATGAAACGCCAAAAAGTATAATAAACTTTTGTTTTTATTAAAGCTGCAGCTAAATACATACATTTAACTGCGCATTGCTTTAATTAAGTTTTATTATTTAGTTTTTTTTTTTAAGTTACTTTCTACGAAAGGTTTATACTAGACTATACCACTAGAGGAGCTGCTGTAAAATGCTTTTAAATATTAATGCCTTCGAAAGAGTATTCCATGAATGTATCCGCGTTGCAATAGCAGTGAATACACAAATGTATGTATATGAAAATATATATGCACATAAGTATGTATGAAAGCATAGTCTGCCACATGACATGACAGCGGCCGGTTGGTCATGACGCGCGGGTGTGCAATTCGACTGGAGCTGCTGTTAGTTGAATTGAATTTTAACATACTTTTGAGTTTTTTCTTGAAACGATTGGCTTATGCAGCGGAATATGTTAATAAAAGAACATAGAAAACTCATTGCTGAAATGGTTCTGCTGTGGCCGAATAGAAATGCATATCCCACAGATACATACTTACATATTCCATGAATTCAAGTGCACCACAAGTAGGCGGTCGAGTAAATTGGTATCCATAGAAGTGTGGCAGCATGCTTTTCAACTCAATTTATTTTCCACAATTTTCACTATCATATACTGCGTTTTTTCTAAGCATAGCCGTCCGCTCGGCGACGTTTTCAGTTTTAGCTTTGCATGATGTCCTATTTTGTTGGCGACTAAGCCATTGGTTGGTTGGTTGGCTGGTTGGCTGGTTGGTTTGCTCCATGACTGGATTTGTGTGGGCGCGCGCAGAGAATTTTGAAGCTCAACGCCAACATTGGTAGACAATAAACTACACGTGCAGTGACAATGCATGCATAAAGAGGTATGTATATATGTAGGTATGTACGCTAGTATGTATGTTCGTATATGTGTGTGTATAAATAATTTAATAGACCGCCAGAACAGCGCCACAATCGTGTCATAGAGTACTCTGGGCCCAGTGTAGTGGCACATAAAATTACATGACACTAAACAAATATGCAACGAACATTCACACACACACACACTTACTTGTATGCAAAAAATAGTGCAACTGAGAGTGAAAGGGCAATTAAAACCAACAAATGACATTTGCAATTAAGTTGAGAGTGAAATTTTCCACCCTTGAAGTGGGTCAACAGGGCGTATGAGTGTTATGAGTATTTAAATACTGTATGTTTGTATGTATGTATGTATTGTATAAATTTTGAATATCCCTTGCAATCTAGCACGTAAACTACAATTTACGAGTGCGCTCGGAGGAGGGATAGGTAATAAGCTTCTATGAGCGTAGGCTAGGACCAAGAAATGCGCTCGGGAGTTTCTTTACTTTCTTTTGATTGTCAGTCAAGCGGCAGATATTTAGCCGTGCAGCCTTAAATGGATTATGAATAATTGGCATATTGCATTTACATTTTATTTATGTTTGGCCCTGACCTGTACTCAAGCTGCTGTGCTAAACTGGTAGTGCGATTGCTTTACAACGTCAGTTAAAGTCAATTAATGTATGTGTGTATGTATGTATATGCAGTCAGTTAGCAGATTTACAGTGGTGTTCAAAACAATTGGAACTGCATTTGCTACGTTTCTTAAATTCTATTTACATATATCTTATCAATGGTTTATTGGAAAAATGCTGGCTCTATAGCTTTTTCAAAGAATGATATTTAGTCGGCTCATCGCACTTTGAAAAATTTCTATTCGCTTATGATTTTACTTATTGTTTACAAAACAAGTAAATCATGTTCTTACTTTGGAGCAAGTTTTTCGCTTTGATTGCAAATCAGGTTACTATTTCAGTAAAATCAAATACGTCTTTTTTTGTCTCGGGGAGCGAAAAATTTTCGAAAAACATGTTTGATGTGTAAACATCTTAACTCTCAGTACGGGTAAAACTGAGGTTAACTTGACAGAAAATTTGTAATTGCTTCTGTATGAACAAATGACAATTTCGGAATGACTATTTCGGAAACGTTTCAAGATTTGTTCAAGCTCCCTGCGGGACAAGCCGTACACAGCTGTTTACACACAGGGCCACAGGGGGGGTTCTGGCAAACTATTTTTTTTATTTTCACTTTTATTTCAACACATTTTGATTAAAAGAAAAATACTGACAAAAATAAAATATTTCACACAAACAACAAAAAATATAATCGATAATCGCATGAGGCTATTGCTTGAAAATTTTAAAATGCACATAGTGGCATTGTGCTACTATGATAGCACGGTCCAGTAATCACAGTCAACTTATGTACAGTAAAATGGTACTCTTTTCCACTGGAATTATAAAATCTATTATATTATATCTATTATATATTATATATTGAATAACTCAGCCAAAACCTTACCAATTTCGACTTATGAGGTATCATTTGTATGGTATTTTCTCACCCTTTTAATTTCTTTGCGAATAAGCTCATTCAAAGTATCAAAGAGGAAGGTAAGATAAACGCGTGTCATTCCATTAAGATGTGTTGGTATTTGATAAAAAACGTGACGTGACGTGAATGAGTTTTTATGCAAACTGCTACCTCATAAGTCTATATCGGTAAAGTTTTGGAGCAGTTATTCAAGTTTTTCTCACACAAATCTTTGAAAAAAGTAAAAAAACAGCATCAAAAATTTCATTATTATGATTCCGTGGATACAATTTTTTAATATTTTTATATTTTTATTTTTCAAGCTTAAACTGTGTTGTCATCAGTTAATGTACATGAGTCGAAAAAATTATAGCCCCACCAAATTTTCACAAGTTTTAAAATATTTTTTTTTTTTTGTTTTGTCATTCTTTAACAACGTCCGTATAAATACAAGTTTAAATGCATAGTCACACGATTGGGTATTTCCCAAAATTTGGTGCAAATCGTATCCCAACTATTTTTCTTTATCCCAATCACGAAAATTAATTTGTTGAAATTTTTCAATAGAACGTCGCTGTAGTGTACCAATCTTTTGATTTTTTTTATTTTGTACCAATAGCCCAATATAAAAATGTACTAATCTGTACAAATGTAACAATCGAGTGCCAGTGCCTTAAAAATTTATGCAATTAAAAAAAAAAAATCAACAAATTTTCGTAAAAATTTCTAGTTTTTTAATTATATTCTGAGTATGCAGTTCTAGTACAATAAAGTACAAGTTTCAAATGGCTAAAAACTACGATTGATTTTTTAGAATTTTTAAAAAATCTTGAAATTTGTACGAAAGTTTGTTGAATTTTTTTTAAAATATTCCACAATTTCGGAAACTTGGTTTTACACGGGTTTTGTTAAGGAATAAACTATATTTTTATAAAAAAAATAACCAAAATTAAATAACAACGAAAATAATACGTTAAAACTTTGCAAAAATTGGTTCGGCTATAATTTTTTTACCACTGTATGAACACCTACAACCCTCCCCCCCCCCCCCCCCCCCCCCCCCCAAATACGGCCTTGTTTACACATTAAATTTCATGAGGCCCTACCTGGTACTCACGCCATTTGTTCAATAAAATTTGAATCGAATGTCCTAAAAACCAATTTTAGCAGCTTACAAAGCTCAAAAAAGTTCAAATTTAGACAGTTTTTCTTGATTCATAGTAAAAAGGGACTTTCGGTGCACGATCGCTGGGATCTGGCAATAAAAGGTACTCAGCTTACAGACGTTTTTACTATGCAGAAGACCGAAAAAGGGCATATGCTTTGCCCATTGTGATGAAAATTAAATTTTTAATAAAAAAATCTAAGCGTTTTGCCTTAAAAACTGTTATTTGCCACCTTTGTAAACTAATCGTTTCAGTTCCATATATTTTGAACATCACTGTATATGTTTAACTAAGTAGTTATATTTGTTTACTCTAGCAATCAATTGGCAGTACTTTAACAGTGCAGCAGTTTGTTTGCTAACATTTTTTATCTTACTCATTCACTGGCTGTTGCTGATAAAAAAAAGTGTGTTTTCTATACTAGTCTATAACTTAGTAAGTGCTACAAGGTAAGCAGTTTTTTTCCATATATTGTGCTCATACATACTAGAGGGCTGCACGAATTCATTCAAACTTCTAGCCAAACAGAGTACAG
>NW_023458559.1:49880649-49955158 GCF_013731165.1 Rhagoletis pomonella
CAGCTATTCACTCAAATTCAAAAAAATTTGAAGCCAAAATCATTCATAAGCCGTTTTGAATGCATTCATGCAGCCCTCTAATACATACATATATGTGTTTTTCACAACATCGATTTATATTCGATTTATATACCTGTATACATACTTCATTCTAAAAAAAATGCACTCCAATTCAATTGATCGATAATGTCTACAAAAAAATTTTCAGCAATTTAGCGGTGTTGTTGCTTGATTGCAAATATTTTTGGTCTCAGTCATTAATGCTCAAAAATATTTTTTTCTTTAATTTTATCGTTTTATTTGATTCATAAAAGTCTGTGTCCGCTCAATTCATTGATAAGGTTCTCTTTTTTTTAATGAAATTTTGTCAAAATAAGATAGTGGTTTACAAACTTTTTAGTACGATCAAATGTCAATAACAATAAAAAGGTGCTTAAGGAAGTATAAAAGTTATGCGCATATACTAAATGGAGTCAGGTGGATAGCTGAAATACTGGCATTAAGGGAAAGCTCAATGAAGTACAAGAAAATTGCTTGACTCATCAAAAATTTAATTTTTTTTGCTTTAGTGGATACGCATTTTGGAACGATTTGTTTTTTTAACTTCTCCAACCCTTGAAATCTTTTTTCCGAAACTCTTATGATTTTTTGAGAAAACTCCCCTTTTGTTCGGGATTTTTCGAAAAATTAAAAGTTCAGCTCTTAGCTTAAAAAGAAAAGACATTCGCACTGTCACTGGCGCTGTTAGTGCCCCCCAGAATGACCCCTGTAAAAGTTGTTATGGTGATATGAGAAAAAACCTTCCAACACCTACTCTGCAATTGCATGGGATAACGGAAAACAAAAGTTCTTGGTAAATTTTTCTTTAATGATCTTCAATGATCTGCATGATCAATATGAAAATATTTAGAACTTTTACAATTCTTTGCGAAGCTAAATCACAAAATGGCCGTGAGCCTAAGTGAGTCTGATTAGAAACTGTCGCATAAACTAACCTAGTCTTATTCCAGTGAAGGGGCGCTTTTATAAAAATGATAAGTTTTGCAAAAAAAAAAAAAAAATAGGCCATAATCCTAGCACTGTAATTAATTAAATACGATGGTTAATGGTATCGAAGAATATCGAATGAGAGAGCTGCGTTAAACCTGCAACTTTAGAAAACTTGACACCTAAAAATGTTGTTAAACAAATTTGGAAGTTCAGCAAAGTTTTGAGGTCTCCGATGCTTAAAAAATATCGCAAACATTTTTTTAATATCCCTAATTCTTATTATTATTAGCATTATTATTAATAATAATATATAATAATAATAATAATAGATTGGCGCTTACACATATGTTAGTGTTTGGCCGAGCTTCTCCTCCGATTTGTGGCGTGCGCCTTGATGTTGTCACACAAAGCGGATAATATATAATAATATAAATATAATAATAATATTCCCAAAAAATTTTTTAATATGCTACATACATACATATGTATGTAATTGCTTCCAAAAATCATAGTCGTATCTGCTTCGAGTCTTCTTGATAAATTTTGTACACATTTTAGTTTAAGTTTCATGGATTCAGCAGCACTTTTATTGAATTTTTTTATTTTTATTTAATTTTATTGAATTGTGTTAATTAGGGATTTGGATTGGACATTTTTCGCTTTGACTGAAACTGGTTACCAAAGTTATTGGCAATGAATCTCCAAGAGCTCTATATATAACAAAAGGAAATGCTATACATTTTTTTATTACATTCATTCGTAAATTAAAATATCATATCAGCCGCATTGTAATGATGTTAGTCTGAATTGAGAGAAATTATCGTTTCCACCCTCATCACATTTTGCAAATAGATGTCAATTAAAACAGTTGCAATTAAAAAAAAATTATGCCATACTACGGAAATGAAAATTCTTTTGATTTATTTTTAGTGAATTTCATGCTGCAGACACTTTTTATCTTAATATTAGTCTTTGTCTTTACCTTTGCCTTTGCCTTTGTCTTTGTCTCTCCCTCTCACTCTTAACATTCCCACTCACGCCGACATTAAACATTTAACGCAACTATCTGTGAATTCCTTTAAGAAGTTTAACTTCAAAAATGTTGAGCCCTGAAGCAATAAAGGCCAATCAGTCCACTATTAGCAAAAATTGTTCCTCAAACCCTAATTTTATTATGCCAAATGTGGTTTTAGAATTTGATAATATGCTGCTATTCTATTTGCTAATAACGTCTAATTGAAATGACGGGTCGTATTTATAAAAATTAGACGTTTTGCAAAAAAAATAATCGTAGCACTGTAATCAATTAAATACGAGGGTTAATGACTTAATGACTCAATATTTCAAAGGTATGAAAATTAGAGCACATAAAATTCTCTAAAGATAAAACCATTTGCCGTTTGTGTGGGCACAAAAAAAAACCTATAATCCATATTGTTAAACATATTCGTATCTAAATATTATAAAACCAAGTATGACTAAAAACTTTGAGTGTTAGTGCCAACTAGTCGTAAAGGAATTGGTTGATATTGATTAAAATTTCTTCAGCTTTTTAACTATTTGTTTTCTTTGCTGGTTTTGGTTGATTTTACCTCTATGCATTTTTTATTAAACTTCCTCCCGCTGCTTCTTTAGATAAATTTTTGTAGATTTATTTGTAAATTTTGCACTATGACTCAATATTTACTGATAAGAAAGCCACTCTTATATCTATACTAGTATATATTTTGAAAGTCGTTTTATTTGTGTTCGCAAAGCATGAGAACGGCTGAACCGAATTCTATGAAATTTCGGGCACCTGCTGCACGCGTCCCAAGGATGGTTTTAGGCTCGATATATAAAGAGGCACCTCCCATACAAACCGAATTTTTCATACTGCATATCTCAGAAATTGTTAATGGTAGAGTAATGGATCTTGGTGTGGAGATATACGAAATCAATCTCATACTCATGAAGAAAAATTTGAGCTATTGGAAGAGGGGGCGTGGCACATCCCATACAAACTGAATTTTTATACTGCATATCTCTGAAAGTGTTTGTGGTACAGTACTGGAACTTCGTATGGAGATATATATGTATATGAAATCAAGCCCATATTTATGGGGAAAAATGGGGCTCTTTGAAAAGGTGCCGTGAGGCCTACAAACATACCGACTTTTAGCTATATTTGAATGTATTTATAATTCTTCTGTAGGTGTGATTTTAACGAAATTTGTTGTGTGTTCGAGTGGGTCTCTGGATGGTTTAGTTTCAAAATTAAAGCCGCCTGTTGGCGCTGTAGTTGACTTATTACTAAAAATCTTATTTATTTATATATTTATAATATTTAAAATATGTATTGGTAATGGTAAGAATAATACCATTGCAGAAAAGTGCTGCCAAGTGGCGCTGGAACCGAGTTATTACTAAAAATAGCCACGTGAGAAAAGGTGCCGTGAATGTGTATGAAATCGACCTGTTGCACCATTGAGTATTTCGAACTCTCCTGTGTTACGATTGGCCCAATGTGATTTTCCAATATTATTCTGCGTTAAAGCTTTTAAGGTGTTTTGTCTGAAATAAGTATATGTATATTGCATTTTTGGAGAACAATGATACGCGCCCATTTTTAAATTGCCACCAACTATACTATAAAGCTTCTAGGACAGATTCACTATAGAACCGGATCATTGTTGCCGCCAGGAAGTGAAGATGAAAAAGTTCTTCAAATTTATTTCGCTGTGAGATTAACCGTTCTATGAAATGCTGCACAGTTAGAGAATTTCAAGAACTTCTTCATGGACATAACACTTTCGTTAAGTTATTTAAAGCTGCAAATGACCACCAAACTATAATCTTAGCAGATGAATGTGCCAATGAAGTGAAAATGTTGAACCAAAAAGTTTCAATAAAAAAATAAAAATTTTGGGCGGGACGAAGTTCGCCGGGTCTGTTAATAAGTAATATATTGACATCAATTCACTTGTATATTCCTTTTGGATTTGGATGATAAGTGGTTCTGGTCGATGGATTTAGGCTTATGGCAGCCCTTTGATAGTTTCATAAAGTAAAAGTAGATGTCTACTTGTATTTGTCTAGGAGGGTATTACCGTTCCACCGCTACCGATCCTCGGCTGATTCGTCCGCTCTCTCGTTGCCTTGGATGTTCCTACGGCCGGGAAGCGATACAAGAGTGATAGACATTGACTGAGTCACCGAGCATAGTTCCATCTCTCATTCTTTGACTAATCTAGAATTGGTTGGAGTAGATGATATAGCTAGGATTGCTGCAGGCTATATGAATAAATCACCACTCTTTCATTCATGATACCCAGGCCTTCAGCCTGAAATATGCTGGCATGATTTGGTAACCACAGAGGCCGATGGATACCCCAAGCTCCTCTCCCTACACCGCAGCCGTACAGATGGCTTCCTTATCAGCAGTTTGCCCCTTCTCCATTCCCTTATCGATGGAAACCGCACAAATACATTCAGGCCAAGATCCAGGTATATTTTCCCTTCCCTTTTTTTCTTTAAGGCCTTGTTTAAAAATATTTGTATGTTAAATATTTTTATGATTACAAATTTAACAGGTTCAGAAAGGAACTATTAAAAAAACTTATTAAACTCCATTGCAATCGAAGACTACTTAATGTCGAGTTTTACCCACTGGGATTCTGAGAGGCTAGTTACTGCCTGATTGCACGCCGTGAAGTCGAATTCGATCCTCTTCTATTTAAATCCAGCCACTGAAAGGGTTAAAGACTAAAGGCACGTTCTCTTTTTTGCTAAGCATATATATACTTGTAAAAATCATCAAACTATAACTTCGCGTGGTAAAATTTAGATACTTGTATCGAAAATGAGATTGACTACTAATGCAAAAAAAATGCATGCTGCTTAATATTAATATTTTATACATTTATCAATTTGTACAAATACGTGAGATATTTAAGTAGTTACAAATTGAGCACATGGCTTTTATCAGCTTTGTATGAAGCTTTTTTTTTTTGTTGTTTTGATTGAAATGTGTGACGTGGTTGTCAAATTTCGCGTTGCACTGCAATAATTGATGTGAAAATAATCCATTACGTGAGGAGATAAATTGTGGCATAGTTGACCGGAAGGTGTTTTCAAACTGATTATTTTCTAATGTTTGCAAAATTTTAGCAAATACATGTGCAGCGAATGAATATTTTTAATTTTTTATGAATTATGCGAATGACTGAGATAATGTTTTTCCAGCGACTGAAGCAGTTATAAACCAGTAAACATATTTTATAAAAATCTTGGCCAAAAAGATAATTATGCATAAAGAAATAATGAAATAAATAGATTAGGGACGAAAAAATTTATTAATATTACAAGTAGGTTTTGAAAAATACATATTTAATTAAGTTTTATTTATAGAAGTTTACCTTGAGTTTTAAATTAATTTACTAACGGCCGCCCTTTTGTTATTTTCAAAATTTTCAAGTACGCAAATATAGAGCATCAAAAATACTTCTGCAATCAAAAAACCGAATTGAAATATTGATTTAAAAAAAAAATTAGAAAGATTTAAAAAAGAAATTGTCAGCCGTTTTTCTCTAAAACCACACTTTGCCCTAAAGTTCTAAGATGCTCGTAGCTCAGCGAAATTTTTTTGTTTGCAAAACTTAAAAAAAAAATTAAAAGTCGTATTAAACTTGATTTCGAATTTTGAATCCATTCACCCTGCATGAATTGAAACAGAATCAGTCAAATATAATTTACGGATTCAAGTTTCAAAATAACTTTAATATCAAGACTGGCGCCTTAGTTTGGCTTCTAGCCCGATGATAAGTTGCTAATGGTGGTCTGTACTATACTTGATTTATATATATTTTCTTCTTCTTCTATGATCTTCACCTACAACAAGGGTCCGGCAGGTCCACCCTTAGTTTCATTGTGTGCAAGCCAATTACATAAGTTAGGAAGCTCTTTTATGTTTATATTTTATAAAGAGCAACAATTTTCACTTCCCATTACAGGAAAGCTAGGTAATACTGGAGGTTTTTCACAACGAAAGGTTGCTTCAGCGGTCAATGGTTAATACATCCATATGTACATACATACATATGTAGGTATGTAGAGTGATATGATCTATGAGCAACTCCTTGAAAGCGATCATTGCTACATACATATTTCTGCCGTTTTCATTCCCGGAAATATGTGGGTGGTCATATTCTTCCTAGTCAATGCGTCAGCTTTTTAACTATCCTCAATATTCCGGTGTACAGGCACTCGTATAAGGGATTCTGCATTGTCAATGCGTGAGTCTTAAGCTTTCAGGCTGTCTGACTCCCAGAGATGTTGAAGAGTCGTTTTTTTTCTCTGTACTCCGAGCGAGGCTCCATGTATCTAACTTCAGTTTAAGTAAGAAACTCTTCCTCTAACTCTCCCTTTAAATTTGTATAAAAATACATAGTATCAGGCATATTGTCAGGTCACGTCGGATTGGCATCGCAACTTTGATTTCTTTTCGAAAGTGAGTGGAAGTATACAAAAGTCGGAAATTTTTTTTCTCAAAATGTTCTTTTTGATGCAGAAATGCTCTCGGAATATTTCTGCATCAAATGGAAAATTTGGAAAAAAGCCGCTTACATTATTTTGGCGGTTAGGCTCGATAATGTCTACGACGTGCCTAGATTGGCCAAATGGTCAGTGGTTATTTCGCCCCATGACCATATCTCGCGGAACTATGTAGATCAGTTGGTGTTAGCTGCAATTAGAGATACGCGATGAAGGTTTTCAAAATCACGCACAGTCACCTTTTCTAGTATTTTTTTGAATCGCAAAATATCTCGCGCAGCTACATGTGTATATCAGTTGGTGATAGTTGTAATCTCGCATTTGCGACTTCTGTGGGCGTGTGGCAAGGCCCTGCTTATACATAATTCTACGCTTCTTTGTAGATTTCTTTGCAGATTTCTAGCGGTGTTAATTTTGCGAGTGTAAGCCACTCAATATGACTCATGGATTATAACTAGGCGGACATATAATAAAAGTAGGATTCAATGAAAATCCATAAAGTGCGGTGAAGACACTAGAATCTTCTGTCTGATTACTTGCTCTCTGGTGAATAGAATATGTATTTACTCAGTGTATTATGGACATGCAAGCAGGGTTGCCACTGACGAAAAAATTACTTACCATCCACTTGAAAGAAATCTACCCAATATGAAATCTATAGTTTCGTTCTATTTTTTAGTTATTTCAATAAAAATTAAATTTTTTTTATTAAGTAATTTTTTATTTACTGATAATATAGTATTTGAGATCATATTAATGGCATCTTCCTTCCTAATGGTTTCCTTCACCCAAAAGCGAAAGTGATGAGACTAAAGGTAACAACAAAACTCATCAAAATTGAAAACACTGGAGTTATTATAGACAAATACAGTGACTCAAAAAGAATAATAATAATATTGTTTGCGCTTTAACCCAGTCCATGAAAATCAAGGATTCAAGCTATTTACAACATAAAAAAAATTCAACTCTTTACTATGAATTTTTAGAAAATTGTTGGAAAATTGTTAGAAATATTTTGTGAAAAATCTTAGTGTATAATTACATTCCTGTCCATTTTTGCTTTTTATTTAGAGAATCATTTAAAATATTTAGGCTCCTCAGGATTCCAGTAAAATTAGATTTGAAAATGTACGTATATAAAAAATTTGCATTAAAGCGTTCGAAAATAATTTCAATAAAGTAGACTACTTTTTTGGAAAGAAATTTATAAGCGGCAATGGAAAGTCTTATTTATTTAAAAAAAAAATAAAATCTACCAAAATGAAAAAAATTACCATTTTACCAACCCAAATTTTTTCTGACAATTTTGGTAATAATTTACCAAATTGGCAACCCTGCATACAATTCTGCATCACTAACACTTTTTCTTTTATTTTCAGATCTAAATTCGTGAACTTTGCTGAAAACAAATAAAACAATTCAGGTACATTTGTTGCTCTATATTAAAAATCATAATTTAACCGTTTAAATTGTATTTATATTTTTCCGATCAAATTTAACCATTATTTAATGATTTTTATTTTTTCGATCAGTTTTTATCGGTATTTTTGATCTTTTTTCGGTCATAGTATAACCGTTATTCAGAACTTTTGTTTAAATCATAAAATATTGGAATCGGTGATAAAAACGCTGTCACCATCATAACGGTTAAAAATTATAAAAAAAAAACAAATCCTGAAACAATGATTATTTTTGATCGAAAATGTAAAAATCAGTTGAAATTTGATCGAAAATGTAAAAATCGAAATTTAACGAGTATTCTTGATCGGAAGAATAAAAACAAAAATAACGATTTTGCAATAATTTGAAAATTAAAATCTTGATATTTAACGGTTATTTTCGGTTCATGTTTTTTAAAGATTTTTCTTTTAAAATTCATAATAAAATTTCACTATTCTCTTATCCAAGGATCCAAAACTCACACTAAAAACAAAAGAAAGAAATGTAAATAAAATGCACAATCATAAATAATTTTTCGACTGAACTTTGCGCTAGACTTGCACCGGAGAAGTAGAATAATAAAACGAAAACCATGAAAACTATTTAAAAAATTTTGAAAATTAAGAAAAATTTATCTTAAAAACGAACGTAAATAATTTTATAAATAAAAAATAACTGTATCAATGATAGATATAAACAATAACTTATACCAAAGATAAACAATAAAACATACATTTAGAAAGCAAATCATTTGCAGAAAAAATTCACCGAAAAAACGTAAAACTTGTTTCTAAATAATAACTGACAAAAATATGATTTATAAAAAACTAATATAAAAGTAATAACTGATAAAAATACAAAACATAATTTTTTTAAATCTCTTAAAACAAATCAAATACCAAATACAAAAATCATTAAAAGCAAATGAATACAAATTGTCAGTAATTTTAAATAAAAACATAAATAAACTTAGTTGTATGGCAAACAAGTCTTTAATGAATTTACTTAAAGTATTTCAATCGATGATAATTAAATTAATAAAATAATATGCAAAAGTTTACGTCAACTAATGGCAAAATAACAACTACAACTAAAAGAATAAAATTTGATAAAAATTTTTATTAAACAATTTAAAATTATTACTGAAAATATAATAATAACGAATTAAATCAAATAAATTCGTTTTTTTTAATAAGTTCATAGTAAAAGCTATGTAACTACAGATTGTAAATTGCACAAGTAAATTAACAAACCAAATAAACTCACTAAGCAAAGAAATTAAAATTTTAAATAATTCAAAAATAATGAAATTCAATTTTTAATTAACTTCCAAAATAATGACGCACTAAAATTTTAATTAGAAATAAATTTGCACTCAAACAATAACATCGGCATATTGGTATTAATGGTGTCGAAGCGTCTGAGCTACACATACACTACACTACAACATCCCTTCAACAACACAAATACGACTACAACAACCGTTGCTGACGCACGCACACGCACCATACACGTAACACTCAGAGACGAAAAGATGGCGGTAGCAAGATCGATAAAAATGTACCTGACCATTTTTGTGGCGACCACCTGCATCTATATGGTACTGTATCAGTATCATTTGTCACGACAGCCGGAACCGCAGCAATATTTGAAGGTGAGTGGGAAATATAATAAGGGTAAAAAAGAAACCACAATAAATACATATGTATGTAAATGTGAGATATTTCATAAACATAAAAAGAAATAAAAATAAAATTTTGTAAAATTGTAAAAATAACTAACCTTCTAATCCTGTGAAGTGTATGGAATACCAATGTTCCAAAGAATTTAGCCACCATTAAGATTATTTGTGAATTTTAGGAGAGTTCATGATTTTTTTTTTAGTAAAAATTCCTTGGAACTTTCGACATTAAATAAATTTAAGTTCAAATTGATTATCGTTCATTAATGATTAACGGGTTCGAGAAATAATCGATAGTGCAAACGATATTGATGAATAAGTCAAAACTAATAACGTTAGGTATATGGGTTGTCTTATCGATAAATATTTCGATAAGATTTTTAAAAATAATATCGACATTGACGAATATTTTGGCGAAGACCTACCCTACCCATTTTTAACCCATTGCTAGAAAGTCCTTATGAGTCATTGCTCAATTCTCTACTAACGTTTGATTAGGGTCCCAAATATGCTCACCTTACAAACTCTTTAGAAAAAGAGATCAAAATATCTCAAAAATTGCAAGACGTGATAAAAACAAATAATTTGTAAAAAACAATTTAAATTTATTGAATTAAATTTTAAAATTAAAAATTTAAAGTTAAATGTATTATTTAGAAAACATTTTTAAATACATTTTTTATTAATTTTGTTCTATTTGGTTAAAAATAACTTTTCTACTAAAGAATCTGAACAATTTATATAAAATAATTTTTAGCAAAAAAAACCGACTTAAAAAAATATATAAATATATATTTCATGATCCAATGGTCGGATCTAAACCATTAAACAGTATGGGACTAGCTCTGAGACACTGCCTTTCCGTTGCAAAAAGAATTATCGAAATCGGTTGACGTGGTCCAAAGTTATGCGGTAACATACATAAAAAAAAAATATTCCGACGAACTGATAACCTCCTCCTTTTTTGGAAACTCTTTTGATATTAAGAAAACTACGAACCTTATGTACATGGACAACAATAACTAAAAAATAATCAGCATTTATAAGTTCATTGAAACATTTTTTTTTTGTAATGCCATTTTTTTCTTCTTGGTAAGAACTCTCAGAAAAAAAATTATTCATTTGTATAAGTTTGTTTAAAAGTCAAAAAAATGTTTACACAAATTTCTTTTGATTGAAAAAATTAAAAAAAAGCAAAACTATTGTAGTAAAAGAACATTAAAAATAAATAAAAATATTTAAAAAAATAATTCAATTTGGTTATTTAACAAAAGTTCTCTATTGAGATGGGGTTTTCTCAAAAATTTATAAAAAAGTTCCCTTTTTCTATAAAAATATTAAATATAAAAAAAATGTGTATGAAATATTCCGTTGAAAATTTTATTTTATTATAAAAAAATGTATATCGTTTCTTTCTAAATTTTAAAAATAATTGATTTCGTCTGTGAAAAAAAATATTCTTAATATATATTTAAAAAAAACGAACTTATAATAAATTAGTTTTATATTTTTTTTCTGGTTCTTTTAAATTTTATTCACCAAATACATATAAATATGTTTATATGATAAAAAGTTCAGTTTAAAAAACAAATTTTTAATTCTTCCATAATATATTTTTGAATTATATCTATTAGTTAAATTTAACTAATGCTTGAACTATACTTAAAAATTGACAAGTTAATGGCCCTTAAAATTTTCACTAAATATTTTCTTTTTTAGAAAAATTTGTTTACAAAATTTCTTTAGCGAATATCGATATGTTTTTATTAAAAACAAAATTATGATTTTGTTTGATTTATTTAAGAACTCGTTTGAGAAATAAATTGATTCGTTCCTAGAGTTGTTATTACATATTTACAAAAGTAATTTTTGCAAAACAATCACCTTTAGGGAATGAGCCCTCACCATTGGAACGTAGTAGAAATATTTGCAAACCCAAATTAACTATGGTGTTTTTTTTCTATATTTTAACATAGCAGAGAGATGTTTGTGTTTAAGAATTTGCAAACAAAATTGAAGGGTTTATTATTAGTGAAAGAAATTTTTAATAGAAATTAATTCCTTTTAAATTTTAGCGTATCTACCTTAAAAATACTTATGTAGTAGAAAACTCTTTAATTAATTCATATCAGCACACTTTTGACCCCTCAATTTCTGATAGTTAATCAAGTTTTCTTGCAACTTCGCGTTTTTCTTCCCCTTACCTTGAAATACCAGTTCAATATAAAATTTTCCATTAAGCGTACCTTTACTTCTATTTCCAAACCGTCACTATCAACTTTCCACACTTAAGTACTTTTCCTTATTTTCACTACCCCCTCTCTCTCTCTCTCTGCCTCTGCAACCGTAAATCAACTCCCTGTTACACGTACTTTTCCTCACATCATACACACATACATACATATGTATGCACTCGTACAAGTATACACACTTGCATTCATTCATTCGTTCATTCATTGCCGTCTTTGGATTTTTCCAGAATAAAGATATCTCACCCGAAGCGGATGCCGTTGCTATCGCGAGAAAATATAATTCATTATTATGGTCACCAATGTCGTTGTTTAGTGCCCGACAACCACAACAACAACAACAAATACAGCAACAAAAACTACAAACATCAGGCGAACAAGCGCAACAATCAATCAGCGAAAAGCAATCAAATGCAACTACCTTTACAACTACCCGACGCGCAACAGAGCACAACGTCGTGGCAGCACAAGCGGATACAGCAGCCGCACTTGCATCGCCGCTATCATCGCCATTACAAGCAACAAAAACAACAACACTTAGTTATCATACACTAAACTCATCTTCATCTTCAGCATCAAACTCAGCACGCTCACCCCCATCATTAGCCTTATCAGCAGCCCCATCTGTGGTGGGCCCCTCCATTACATCGAAAGCAGCAGCAGCAGTAGCAGGGGCATCTTCTCATTCGCTCGTCGGCCAGCAACGGCATTTGATTACACGAAATGATATAGTGGTTGACATTTCGAAAAGGCGCGCACAACTGCTTACTAGTAATGCGAATGGCACGACAACAACAACAACAGCAAAGCGGCCATCAGCTATAGCGCGTGCACAAAGCATTGCTGCTGCTGCTGCTGCTGCTGCTGAGGGCGTTGCTGCGGCTAATACATCGCAGGCGGCTATGGTGTATACAAGCTCCTCGCTGCGTCCAGTTGTTGGTGGAACAGTTGTCAAAGGCACAAATCCATTACCCGTAAATACCGTTTTTTTCTTTGCTCTTTTATTACCCCGCCTACCACGCTTGCAAAAAAAAACGTGCATGCCGTATGGCTTGAGCTTTAGCTTTTACTTTGATTTATTCTTTGACTTTATTTGAGTTGCTCGGTAGTGGTATTTTGCATGAATGTTAGTGCTTTTTCTTTTGTAGTATGTATTTAGTGGAGTGGTTACACCGACTCTTTTGCATGCTTCTTTTTTAACATATTTAAAATAAATATTTACTAATTTGTGTGCAGTGGTTTTTTAAGTATATGAAAAAATTTGTTTTCTAATAATTACGCGTAAACAAAATTAAGAGTTGTACACTTACACACATACATATGTATGTAATATGAAGAAGTATGGTTCAGGTAACTTCGCAGGTTACGTATACGCGCTGTAGTCAAGAGTGCTCCTCGCAAAATATTTTTAAGACTTGTTAACCGTAAACTTAAAACTGTACACACTTTGAAAATAATGTATTGAATCCTTGTTAGTAACAGTTAAATTTAATTTAAATTTTAAACTATTTATTTGTGTTTTAAGGAGCAATAATTGTTTTTGAGCTTGTAGCCATTTTAATTAGAAAATTTTATGAAAATTCAAACTAATTTATTGCTGCAATTTCGGTGATAACCAATTTTCCACACTTTCGTCACGGCGATTTGAACCGTGACACTCAGTTAAGTGAAAGAAAAAATTCGTAAGTGGAAAAAATGAATCACTTATAGTAGAGTTGTTCTAAAACAGCTAGAAATGTTTAAATAATCGCTTCTAACCCTTTGCTATTCATAGCCATATTAACATAACTGTAGCAGGTAATGAAGATTTTTTTAATTTTGCAATTAAAAACAGCTTGCATTTGGAGCCCGCATACATACATATGTATGTATATAGTCATGTGAAAAAAAATAGGGACACGGCATTTTTACCACTTTTGGCTATTTTTCCTTTGTGTGTTAATGTTAATTATATTTTTTATAAAAATACAGCTCACTATCTAACGAAAACCATAAAAGGCCAAATTTCAAACTTTCTAGAAAAATTCACAAAAAATTTGCAACCACAAAAACCTTTTTTACTAAGCCAATACTCAGCGTGCTTCACTGCACATGTAAAGTATTTTTGTCTTGTTTGATACCCGTATTGTAATATCTCATTTATTTTATCAATATAATTAAATACAACTTTCCAAACAGGTGGCAACCCTCCTCAAAAATAAACTTTCCCAAACCTCTTATATCTTGCATTTTATGTTAAGGTTTAGCAAATAATGGCAGTGACATTCACAAGCAATTTCACACTTAAATAAGCAAAGTATAACAATTGCAATTGTTATTAAATTTACTTAGAATATTTTGAATATGAAAATCTTGACCCAAATTCTTAGGAGCATGTGTATACATTAGATCGTACGACAAACAAACAAACAAAGTTCGCTGAATGCCAGTGTCTTAAGTTTTATGCAACGCAATTTGGAAACAAATTTTTTGTCTGAAACGTTTGGGTGATAAAAACTAAGATTTGGTGCATAAGTACTAGATCGATGTATCGTGCATAAAAATGTAAAAAGGCGGCCCCTACCAAAGGAAAAAATTCTTATTTTCGGAATTTCCTTGCAAAAATAATTTAGACTCTAGTTCACACGGCGAACTTTTTTTCTGGTACGATCTGATGAATATACCTGCGTTAAGCTGAGTCGCGAAGTTTAAACAAAAAAATCGAGTAAGAAATTTCAATGATATCAGATCAACATAGACGTAACCAGGATGCTCTCAAATTATAGGACGCCAATCACAAAATTTTTGATTTGGCGCTTAATTCAGAAATGTTTCTAGAGCATCTACATGCAATTCTAAGCAAAATTTAAATTTTGAAAAAATGTCGCGGTAAGAATTGGAAAGCAGATCCAAACATATAAAAATACAATTTATTCTTCTTTGTTAGGTAGAAGCGCAAAATTTACCCCAGTGACTTATTTAGAATTTTGTGTGTATGTATACACCTTTATTTAAGCAAATTTCAGATAAAAATTAGTTGTTTGCCAGATTTGATTGAGAGAACTGGAAATACTTGCATTTTTATGCATGACACATCGATCTAGTACTTATGCAGCAAATCTTAGTTTTTATCACCCAAACGTTTCAGACAAAATTTTTTTTTCCAAATTGCGTTGCATAAAACTTAAGACAGTGGCATACAGCGAGCTTAGTTTGTTTGTTTGTCGTACAGTCGTATGTATACACATGCTCCTAAGAATTTGGGTCAAGATTTTCATATTCAAAATATTCTAAGTAAATTTAATAACAATTGCAATTGTTATACTTTGCTTATTTAAGTGTGAAATTGCTTGTGAATGTCACTGTCATAATTTGCTAAACCTTAACATAAAAAGCAACTAAATAAATACCCACATATGTATGTACATTCAGACTTGCATACAGCTAATAGGTAACTATTAATACACGGAATAGTTACTAGAATAGACAAATACAAAAAAATGCATAGCAAGTGCAATCAAGTGCAAAAATTTTGTGCAAATGAATGTATGTAGGTATGCATATGTATATGTAAGTAAGTACTAGTATGTCAGTAAGTAGTCACAAGTGCGCACGATCTTTGATTGCTGCATAGTTACTATGAAAGCTAAATAGTTGAGCCAAAGAATGATTTACATTCATACGTGTAATTTCCAATTTGCATGTGCCTAATTTGAAAATTGCGTATTTGCAAATTGCACTTGGAATATGTACATATGTGTTTGTTTACATAAGCATTCACAGATATGGGTATACATTGAATGCATGTAAATACATACTAACATATTTATGTATGTAGGTATTTACGTATGTAGTTAAATGCAGTTGTACAAACGTAGCGACATTAACATGGATTGCATGTGCACTGCATTTCGGAAATTGTTTATTGAATTAGTTTAACTTAAACAATATATACATATATATAGTACATACATACACTTGTGGTCAGCTAATTAAGTTAAGTGACATTTTGATCAGTTTTGGTTATTTTTCTTTTGTCTCTTAGGTTAAAGTGCAAATCTCAAGACCCAAGAAAATGACGTTGATTTTTAATAATTTTTTTGGCTGACGGTGTTCAGCATTTTCTCCCATATAAAGTATGCTCGACAATTACTTCTATTTACATATATGGAGGGAAAAGCCTAACACCGTCAGCAAAAAAAAAATTAATGTATTAAAAATCAACTTCAACGTTTTAAAATTTGCACTTTAACCTACTAAAATTTAATGGGTTATAAAATTGCATACCTAAAATTTTTCCAAAATTTTTTAATAAGAAGTTTAAAATTTTTGTGTGTAATTGTTAAACTTTGTTGAATTTTTATAATTTTTATGGTTATGTAATAACCAGACTTTTATAAAAAAATTATAAACATTAAATAGACGAAAGATAAATAACCAAAATTGGTGAAAATGCAACTTAACTTAATTAGCTGAACGCAAGGGTATGTATATCTAAAATTAATAAGCGAAATCGTTTTAAAACATATTAACATTTGCTATGAAGGAATAATTGTTAAGACTAAGTAAATGCCAGACTAATAGAAAGCAAACAAATTTAGTAAGCTTATAACTTTGATAATTTTGAGAAAGGAATAAAGGATGTTTTTAAAGTAGTGTTGCACTTTTGATTGAAATAAAATAATGAGCTTACATAATTTAGACTGAAAATTGGCTTTATTAAAAAGATAATTGTATGCCATTAGTGTTTGAATATAATTTGGGGCATGTGGGCGCCGTTACTGGCACGAAGTCAGATTTTCGACCACGTTTGCAAGCACTGGGGGTCATATCTCGTCAATGGTTCACAGAATGTTCTCGTCCAAGTCACTCAAAATTGTTAGCACAAACTAATGGCTTCACATATTCCCAGACGAAATGAAGCGACTTGGCAAACCTACTTTTTTAATTTCGCATGACTCGTTCAAGCGGGGCAAGTCTGGCAACTGGGTTTCAACTCACCACAGTCTGTTGAGAGACAAAAGACGTTTGTAAGACAATTGTCAATTCTGGCAACTATCTTGAAAGCTCTTTTTACTATATTTCGAAAGACTAATCGAGTTTTTAAAAAATTAATTTAAATAAAAAAACTCATATTTTTCTTTTCAAAACAATCAAAAGTAATAAATAAAAGAGAATTAAATTTAAAAAAAATCCGAATGAAAATAAAGCGAAAAAATAATAATTGAAATAAAATAAAAATTAAAATAATAATTTTACTTTCTGCTTTAAACAATAAAATCTGGAAATTAAACTAAACAAACAAAAACATTTGTACAAATAGAAGAAAATATTACTTAAAAATTAAGAAAAATATGTATATTTTTACTTTCAAAACAAATAAAAAACAAGATCCTATATATTAAATGAAATAAAAAATATATTTTTCTTTTTTAAACAATAAAATATAAAAATTAAAAGAAAATAAAATTAAAAAAAAGAGAAAACATTTAATTTCAAAAAGAACAAAACTAAACAAGTTCCTAAAAATTAAATTAAAAAAATCTTTTTTAAACAATATCTAAACATTCAAAAAAATTAAAGATAAAAAATTTGAATTCAAAAAGAAAATATATATTGAAACACTTTTCTTAAAAGTAAATGAAATTAAAAACTATTTATTTTTCTATTTCAAAATTAAAAGAAATTTAAATTAAATCTTCGCCACGAGTGGTGAATGAGAGAGCTTTTTTTCAAAGACTTTCTAAGAATAACTAAAGTCTTTCGAACTTTCTTGCCATCTCTATTTCATTTGTCTTACGAAAGACTTTTCACTATCTTAACCAGAATTGCCCTAATTGTTTCCTTCCGGTTCTCTTTGTAAAAAAATTTGGTATTTTTCAATTTTTCTCTCCTACGTCCTCACTTAGTGAAAATTGCTTTGCGAATAAGCCGATTTTGCCCCATTTACAACGCAAGCGGCTTGATCAATCGGCAATATGGCTTCCGGAAAATCAAAAAATTTTAATTATGACTAAAATTTCCCTCAAACCTTCAAGCAGCGCCATACACAACGCAAAATGCTTTAAGCTAACGGCTAATGTAAATTTTGCTTCGTTCGTCAAGCCACTTGTGTGGTTTATTCTCTCTTTATTATTTTCCTGATTAAATTGCTAACCTAACTGAGCACAATTGATAATAGCGTTGCCAGATCTGACCAATTCGTGAGCATTCAATTACTATCGGAAAATCTAACCTCAAAAAACACCCTTTAGCTTTATTTACCTATATTCTAAGACAAATATAATTTTTACCATTTATTTTTTAGGCTAAGTCAGACGGTTGGGTATTTGCCGAAAAATTGGGGAAAATTGGTAGCCCCATGAACAAAGTATTGGCCTTTGGCCCAATCATGACAAACAGTTTTTAAGGCTGGGTCAGATTAAAATTTGGTGTGAATTGTTAGCAACAATCGTTTTTCAGTGATCCCACATTTTTTTGTTTTTTTTTTTTGGCTTTTACGCTTTGCCAAAATATTTTATATGTATGTATGTGTGCTTTCTTTTACTTTCTTTACTTCATAAGTTGCAAAAGTTTTTTTTTTAATATACTACTTTTATTTTACTTTTTTTTTTCTTTAGTCAACATGTTTTTCTTACACTTTGCCATTTTATTGCGCGCTGCTTGGTTTTATAGCGGCTCAACTAATTTGCATAATTTTCAATCAAAAAATGCTGCAAAATTTATACGAGTCACTAACTAACCAACCTACTAACCTTCAGTAGGCCTATTGGCGGCGAAAAATTTGTATATTTAGCTTACTAACACATAAACGCAAATAAAAAATGTTATACAAACATACATACTTTTCAATGAATATGAAATATGAAAAGCACTTAAGCAACTTTTTTTCGCCTTTCGTTTTCCTACAACAGCCACCACTCTACATCGTTACACCAACCTACAAACGCGCCGAACAATTGGCGGAATTGACGCGGCTCGGCTATACCTTGAAGCATGTGCAGAATTTATTGTGGCTCGTCATAGAGGATGCGAATCGAACATCGCCGCTGGTGTTGCAGACACTTAATCGCATTGGTGTGCCTTATGAATATTTTTTGGGTGAGTAAAATTCACTTACAGATATCTAAGTACTCATACACGTATGCACATAAAGCATTTAAGTATATACATATGTATTTACACCCATTCGTTCTTTGTCGCATTTTCTTCAATTATTATTTTTCCTTTTTGACCGCACTTGATTTATTTTCCTACATTTTCACGGTCACTGCGGCATCATACGAAACGTCGTCGCCGCTGTTGCGATGATTGTGGCAAATGTTTTGCCTTTGGCATCGCCTCAGCGACACCATCTCCATTAATGTTCTCCAATTTGATTCTGTAGAATTTTATTTTTGTTTTCATCACTGATTTTTCTTTTTAACTTTTTCAGCACCCATGCCGGAGCAGTATAAAACAAAGAAGACTAAGCCACGTGGTGTTTCGAATCGCAATCGTGGCTTGGACTATATACGCGCGAATGCGACTAGTGGTGTCCTTTATTTCGCCGATGATGACAACACTTATGACATCTCCATTTTTGAGCAGGTGTGTTATGCATAGAGCAGATGATGAAGCCGGGTTTTTTTTTGTTAGACTTTGACAAATTTAATTCAATTTTATCGCCTGAATATTGTACTACGAGTATTATTCATTTGGATTTTTAGGCATCCAAAAAGTTTATTCACTTGCTGTTCTTTGAAGAGCTTTCAGAGAAATTTCATCCAGAGAAGATCTCTGTATTCTGATAGTCCTTATCTGATACAAATCAGTTTTTAATCCGCTCTCTCGGAATTCGGCTGTACTAAGACTTGAACTTGAAAGACTTTATGTAAAATTGTTCTAAGTAGTCGTGGGATATAAAATATTGAGCACAAAACTTGCTGAGGAAGTCTTTGTCGCACAAATTCAGAATAAAAATATATTTTGAGGACTCAAAATACTTCTGGGAATTGTTTTAACTTTAGCTAAGCAAATCAAGGCAGCTGAGAGGAAAGTTCTGAGCTTATTTCACTTCGTCGTCCTCCAAACCGCCGCACCCATTGAGGTCGGAGACGATGCTACGTATGCATACCGAATGAGTTCCTATCAGTGATGTGCGGCTCCGAGTACTTGTAGAAGCTGCTCTGTCGAGTCCGGTCTCAAGGAGAACCGGGAATTCGGACCAGTTCCGGTTCTCAATAGTCCTTATCGAAATAACTTAACAAAAGATTTTAAAAAGGTTTTACAAAAATTCAATTTCTTTTTATATTTTGGTTATAAAGTAAAGTAAAGAAACTAAGTTAATATATTATGTACATGCCTTAGTTGATATTTGCGTTATAGAAAATTTATAAAAATAAAATACATTAAATTAAATTTAAACACTAAATTCAAAGGAACAAATTTTTTAGGTCAACTCAGAACTCAATATTACGTAAACAAACTAAATTCCAAGTCTATCACATCAAAAACAACGAGTTGATCGGCCAGATCGGGTTTATGGCGGCTATATGGCAAATTTTCCGAACCGAACAAAATTTGCTAGGTCAACTCAGAACTCTATAATATGTATCTAAACCGAATTTCGAGCTGATGTCTTCATATTTAGACGTTATGCTAAAACGTTCACTTCGTAGCCGATTTTGTCTTCTGTATTTAGGATCCGTTTCGGTTCTTTTGGAATGGTTTGCAGTTCTTTTTACTTATTTTTTCAATTATTCTGAAATTTCCGTTTCTTCCAGAACCGTTTTCGGTTCTTTTGGAATCGAATTTCGGTTCATTGGAACGTTTTTTTCGGTTCTTTTGGAATCTGGTTTCGGTTCTTCTAGAACTGTTTTTCGATTCTCTTGGAATCGAGTTTCGGTTCCGTTAGAACCATTTTTCGGTTCTTGTAAGGACCGTACCGGTCGGTTCTCTAAAGCACCCGTTCTTCCGGGTCCGGTTCCTCGGTTCGGTGCATCACTTCTTCCTACTGGAAAGTTATCTGTCAAAACTCCTGTCGTCGTAATGAATTGGCATTAGGTTAGTTTAAGGAGCTCCCTACAGTCCACCACCAGCCGAAATAACCTTGAAATCTTGCAGGTTGAGCATAAAGGTAGATAACTTCGAGGGCTCAACTTCATTAGTCTTGAAGTCACCTTCACTTTCGCAGCGCCCTGGTACCCAAATCAGCCAAATTGGGAGGTATTGCGAGGCTACCGACAGAGGTATCTGAGGCATTGCATGTGCAGTTTTGACCACAGGAAATCCAAAAACCCTGATTAGGCCTTGGCTAGCTTCCCTAATTGGTATTAGGCTGCCTACTATCGCGGCAACCTCAGAAGTCTGGGAGCATGAGTTTGAGTTTTATGAAAAGTTTCAAACAAGCTCTCCTCTAATTTGTTTGTCCAACTTCGACCCAACCGTGAACATGTTTACTAGACCTATCTCTCAGTGGCTTCCTTTCCGTCGCTCACACCTAGAAGGGATGTGTGTAGAAAAGCATCTGTTCCCAGTTAGCATCAGAGCATCAGTAAGCACCGGTCATATTTTTCAGATTTAGGACTTAAGCTTTCAAAGATCGTTGAGTGCCCATACGACACCTTAAAAGATAACCCGGTGCTCCTTGGTCTAATCTTATAACGGAGAGCACAGCGGGTGTCTGGGCGGAGATGTGTACGGGTACTAATTATGTTTAAAAAAAGCTTTAGATATCTCAACTGAGAAAGTCCTGCTTCTCTTTGGTCGGGTCTAGAACTCCTCTGCAGGCAGAAGAGTAGGAAAGAAGTAGCCATATGTTAAGCCAACCAGGAAGTAGGCTGTAAGACCTTCCCGTGATTTCGGAATTTAGTTTATAACTTTCTGAATTGAGGCATTTTCAGTAAGCTAGAATATTAAATTCAATCAATGCAAAGTGGCGGTAGCCACTTTTCCTCCGAAGAATGCCTGATGATTTTATATAACCAACTAGTCGACAATTTGAAAAGCACTTCCTAATAAACGTTTTCAGACAGAGCTTTTTTAAAAAGGGATTCGCTTTGGAAGTTTTATTAGAAGAACTTCTCGTAACTGAACCTAACTTTGGAAAGCAAATAAAAAGGAGCGTTTCCAAAGCAAATAAAGAAAAGAAGTGAAGTAGGCACTGAAATTTATACTGGCTCATTATTTTTTGTTATAAATTTTCATCTTATAAGGGAAGCTGTAGCAGAAGGCATGGAGCCTCTGGCCATTCCCTACATAATAAAATGGAATAAAGAATCGAACACGGAAAACTTATCGTTTAAAAAGATCAAACAGAATTGCTCATAAACTAGACTAGAAACTGGACAAGTTCGTTTACCTGATAAAGCGCTCAAAATCATAGATTTCTGACGTGCTGATCTCGTAATACCGCCCAAATTTCGACAAAGCTGCACAGGTGCTGACCAGCAACCATACTGAGTTTCGGACGTACGAAATACATATAGGACTTTCCTTTATCTATTCTGAGCAAAAATTGAAGTGGTGCTCTACAGGTTGCTTTTGAAACCCATCTTTTGTTTGCCAGCTCCGCAAAGTTGGGCTGAGAAGTAGCCTCTAAGATGACCTACTTCATAGGAGATAATCATAACAGACACAGCTCGGCTGAACTGTTTCCTGCTATATGGGTATTAACTCTTAACGTTGTTTAAGAGCGTCCATAAACAATTGCTTCTGCAGGTTGATTTCCCCGTCCGGGTGAGAAGATGATATATTTTGGAACGAATATCCGTCATCCCTTGGCAAGTTTTATTTAGACACAAATCAGTTTCGGCATTGTGCCGTCTTCAGTGTAATTTTTTCTATCGCAAACGCCGGAACGACCCATACTTATATTTGGCTAAGGATTGTCACTCCAGCGTCACAGCCAAAAATGTTTTGGAGCATTTTTATGCCCATAGACAAGTGATTCTGCAGGCTATATGTATTTATAAATTCATCTTCTATGGTCGTATTCTGGATTGTATACTACTTGGACTGTATACTTAAGTGATTGCTTAAGCTAGTAATGTAAACATTTAGGGCTGGTGTTTTCATCATTGTTACACTATTTGTATTCATCATACATTTACTTTCTTTCTTTCTTTTCACAGATGCGCTACACGAAAAAGGTTTCAATGTGGCCTGTGGGTCTGGTCACCAAGTATGGCGTGAGTAGTCCCATTATACGCGATGGCAAGATCACTGGTTTCTACGATGGTTGGATAGGTGGACGTAAATATCCTGTCGATATGGCTGGATTTGCGGTTAGCGTGAATTTCTTGCATGAGCGGCCAGCAGCAAAAATGCCTTTTAAACCGGGCTATGAAGAGGATGGTTTCCTGAAAAGTTTAGCGCCACTAAATTTGGCGGATATCGAGCTGTTGGCATCTAATTGCACGGAGGTAATTTTAAATGCATACATGAAAATAGTTTTTTTCTTAAGTAGCTTTTATTATATATAAAAAATTGTATTGCTTACAGATTCTCACATGGCATACACAAACGAAAAAGAATGCAAATGCTACAGCGTTGAATGTGACATTGTATGGCGATACGAATTTAGCCAGGCTGGATAAAGTGTTAGTGCGTACGTAACTTAGCATCAAAAGTGAACATAAGTAAGCGGGTGTAATGAAAGCTAAGCTGGCACAGGTAGGCGCAATCGTGGCGTGTGGCAGAGATGCTTTTGTAAAGCAGCAAAATTGTAAGCCTCACTAATCGCTTTCAAAGAGGAGAGAACGCTTTATGAACACTTCTATGCTGCAAGTCCTGTAAAAATTTATGTAAAACAATATTATTTATTAAGAATGCGAAAATTTCGACAGATTTCGGAAAGTGTGATTTTATAAAAGAAAAAGAGTGAGCACAAAAAAGGCATAAATTATGTATTAGCAATAATATTAGTTAGGCGCTTTAAAGTTGTACATACACACAAGTAGTTTTTACATGCAATTTGTTATAAGAGAGTATTTGTATGTATCAATTAATGTTATACCACCAAAGCATATTTAGTCATTATATTTAAATGAGTTTAGCGCAGAAGGAGAGCGCAATCGCAATGATTAGCCTGTCAGTGAGTAATCGATTTATTATGATAACTAAAACTTACTTGTGAGCCATTTGTTAGCAATAATGTTCTTGGATTTTTATATTTTAAGCTATAATTGTTAGCCTTAAGTTTGTATCGAGTAGTCTGCTCCAAACTCATTAGAGTTCAAATATCCTAAGTATTTTGTAAGAAACTAAAAATTTTATAAGGATATACAAGGTCTAAGGCAAAACTTGTTTAAATAATTTTTCAATGAAATTTGTGTACCCTTATTCGTTGTTTAAGCACCGTTAGTTAGCTTAGTACAAATTGTATTGTTTTTAAAATATATTTAATTTTTCCATAAAATAAAAGATTTTAAGTTATAATTTTTGAGTAATATTTGAGTATTTCACGATTTTTTTTTGCTTATTTATAAAAGGGAAGCGTTCCATGGCACAAAAAATAGAGGATTATATAAAATACTTAATAAGTCTTAAATACATATATATACATAAGGACGACGCCGACTAAAATTATCTGTCATAGTTTTTTCCATATTACACTTCTGCTGAGAAATATCTTTGGCGGTACTTGTGTTATCGAATCCAATACCAACCAACTCATCAATGTCCTTAAAAACTCGAAATTGAGTGTCAGAACGCACGAAAATATCAAACTCATTTGAACGCTCAAATTGCTCTGTTGCTCTGACAGCATCGTGCGTCTTTTTAGTGAAGAATTCGCTCCCAAAACAAAAAAGCACTCTCATTAGAAAATACGTATTTGTTCGACGACATAGTAACCGTAGCCTTAAACGGCTTAACACCGACCTGAGTATAGAAAATGTCACATGAACGATAAAAGGCAAATCGGCGTTTACAGTACAAAACCGCGTATCGTCGTTATGCAAAACGCGTAACTGAGATTTTTGCCAAAAATTGGTTTTGCTCACACAAGCTCTTGGCTTAAGCCTAATTTATTCATCCTGAAATATACCAGCAAGAAGTGCGACTGCTTTATAAGAAAAAGAGAACCATTTTGAAATATGAGTGTTTTAACTCTCTAGAATATAATTTATGCAATATCACATACGCGGTTTTGCATTTTGTTGGTACGCGGTTTTGTACTTTAAACGACAAAATAAAGTTCTGACCATACTAATGAAAAATTCACACCCCTATTGCGAATGTCAACTGGCAGTTAAATAGACCTCACTCGATTGAGTCATTATATTTTATTTTTGTATTATAAATTTTCATCGACAAAAATTTGATCTATTGTGAATGGTCCGCAAAGCTGAGCGCTGTTTGGGTCTTTGTTTTTTGCATTTGAAATTTGTTTGATTTGCATTGATTTCAAAATAATTAGATTAATTTCAAAATAATTTTTATTAATTTAAGAATAATTGCTTTAAGCAAAAACCTAACACAAATTGATACTATTGAGCTGTGGTTTATTGATGATGAGGATGAAGTTGAATTTGTGGAAGAATATGGGCAAGACCGTTTGCGAAATAAATAAAAAAAGTCAACGCCAGTTTTCCTAATTTTCGCTTTTATATGAAAAAAAAACCGCAAAAGTCGTCAGCAAAAAAAAAATTATTAAAAATCAATGCGATTCTTTAGCCGCTCAAAACTTGCGCTTACTTTACTAAAATTTGATAAGCTTGTTAACTGCATACTCACAAAATTTCTAAAAATTGAACAGAGAAGAACAGAAATTTTTTTAATTTTTTTTAAATAAGTGGAATACATGGCATAGTATAAAAGTTGCACTCACGGGACACACGTTAAAATCACTGCTCCTTAAAAGGAGCCTCACCATTTATACTATGCATAACCGCCAAGAATATTTAAGCTTAAATGCAATGAAATAAAAATAAAATAGAGTTAATTTTTTATTCCACTTTTTAGCATCACTTTTTCTTTGCTAACTTAAGCGATAGAGAAATAGCTGTAGAAGGACGAGCGATTGAAAACTCTTCGAAGTCGTTTCTTGAAAGAGAAATCGACACTGACAATACCATCGGCAATCGATATTCGCCTAATAGTCGTTTAACTACTTTTGGTCGGCGCTCACGATAGGGGTGCAAATCATTCTAGAAAAAATTTTGAATCTTTTGGGCAGAGAACTAAGAACTCTAGAATGAGACCGCAAAAGAACGAGTAAAATTGCTGAAACAAAATTAATTTGATTAGTTAATTCGTATGCTGCAACGGTGTCAGTTTGTTTAGAAGAATCCCGGGAGCTACGCGCTTTTAATCTCAGTGAGAAAAATTGTTTTATAACAAAAAAACGACTGCCACCATTTTGTACCAGTGTAGGTATAAAATGTTACAATAAGTCTTTTCATAGGCCATAAAGAGATTGAAAGTGGCACTGAGCGCGACTTACCACGCATTGTTTTCGAACGGTTTGCATGGATTTTAAATATGCGAATATCTCTATACGTTTAAATTCGAAATATGAACCCTTTATTCATATGTAGAAAAATCAAATCTAGTTTCAGAGCATTTTCGACCCTCAAACGACGTTACAAGGGATGCAAAACTAGGTACAATTGTGCCTTTTTCCGACGTTTGATGACTTAAAAGAACATTAGGTACAGTTACTAGATTTTAGGTACAATCATCTTTTGATCCGATACATTTTTATTTTATTTTCTTTTTCCTTTACCGTGCTAATATATGTATTTGCTTGTAGGCACGGGAGAAGCTTCGCTTTCATTTTGAAGAGTAAATAATTCTAAAGAAAAATTTTTAAAAGGAAGAAATTAAAAAAGTCATATACGAAAAATTAACACTTTACTTAGCTATACTCGAATTCGTAATTTTTTTCTATTAATTTTAACGCTTATTTTCACTGAGTCAAATTCAATGGCGTTTGGGATAAGGAAAGAAAGTTGTGTCAAAATATGTTCGAATGAAAACCAGCCTTTATTCGCCCATACAGTCCAGTGTTAAGATATCTTAAAATTTCATATTTTCTTTAGATCATCTATGAGAACTATAGCTATTTGACCTATATTCGCTTTTGGATTTCTAGAAATGTATTTAAAATGCTTTCGAAGTTACTTTCGGTAATTTGATTATTTTCTCTAGACTTGCTGCTTTCATTAAAAGGAATCGGATAATTTAGCAGACTTTTCCTGTTGTCTGGATAAAAAAGTATACTTCGCAAAGTATGTTCTTTGTCTTTTTCACCAATATTTTTCAGTAGTCAAAATTACACAAAAACAACGCTTCTCCGGTTCCCATTAAAAAAAAACATAATCATGTTTAAAGTACATTCATCTTTTGTATTCATATTTTAAATAAAATTAATAAAAAAAACTACAAATGAATGATGTTACTTTTTTTTAGGTACAATTTGTCTCATTTAGGTACATTTATTTTATGATATTAGGTACAATCTGAAATTTCCATTTTTCATGTGATACCATTTTTTAACCACACACATGCATACATACATACATGCATGCATTGAACATATGACTAATAATCTCAAACTCTAGGTTACCAGTGTCAACCTGCCATTTAGTGATCCCAGTAATCATAAAGTAAACCGGATATCCAGCCAGGGAAAATTAAACTCGCAAACACTTACTGAGATAATTCGCCTGCTATGTGACATGCCCAGCCCTTTGTAAGAGAGTTCGTTTCACACACTCGTGCAAACTTAAACGATGTCTAACATTTAGGATATTTAGTTAACACTATCCCACAACAATTTGTTTGTGAGCGTGTGAGAAGAGAAAAAATTTGACACCCAACCTCGCGTGTTGGCCGGATTTTAATAATAGCATGTTAAACTCAAGTTCATTTGTTCATGAAAATAGACAAACAACCCATCCAATAGCAGACAACGAGAAAAATAAACGTCCAAAATAACACAAAAAAGAAGAAAACAAACCAAAGAAAGGGTTGAGCTGTAAGGCAGCAAAAGTAGGGTGTTGAGTAAATGAAACGTTGTAGCTTAAAATGGTAGCCTGTTTGCACCGAATGTTAACTGCAGTTTACGTTTCTGTATATTGTTTTGTTGCATAAAAAGCATGAAACTGCTTAACATAGTTCGTATTTAAAAGCGCTCTTGACTGAAGTTAAACTTCTCTTTAAAATTAACAGAGCTCTTAATTTCAGTTCGGCTTTTGATTGAAATGGGTTCATTAAATTTTTAATTATTATTATTTTTTGAGAAATTAAGAATACCAAACGGACTATGTGAATGTAGTTAGCTTTTAAAATGATTCGTGAAAGTACTCGTATGAGTTAAAGTAAAAATCAGTAATTTCAGATTGCAAAAAAAATTAAATACTTGCTGAAACAAAAACGTAATAACAACATAATACTAAAAAGTTCAAATCTCCTATATACTACTTTTGTAGGTGGTTTTATGTTTGAAAATTAGAAGACGCACAAATAGTTGGTTTTATAGAACGAAAGTAATATGAAGGTATAAAATAAAGTGAAAATGTATACAAAATATAATATAATATAATAAGTAATCCATTATTGTCTACCTTTAAACAATTTAAGTGTATACAATTAATTGTAGCTAAAGATGCAACATTGTTGTTGATATGCAAGTTAAAGTATGTAAGTATAAGACTTTTTTAATAAACACTAGGGTGGGGCCCCCCCCCCCTTTAATTTGTTATGCGCTCAAAAAAACACCCTTCAGAATTAAATTTTTTTTAATTGGAAAAATTCGAGTTGAAATCTGAAAAATTTGACATACTATAGAAACTTATTAACACAAATTCATAAACTCGCCGAGTAATAGCTGCTCCAAGCCAACATTTTGTCAAATTTTATAATTTTTTTCAAACTCCAGGTAGCGACTCCAATTTTTTTTTTAATTTTGTAATTTTCGTGGACGTTTTTATTCCGTTCGTAGAACAAATTGAAGGGGTGCTTCATGATGTTCATATTTTTACGAACCGCCCTAATAAATACAATTGCGAGACTATTTTATGGCTAATGCATAATGTGGACTTTGAAAAATTATTCTATTAAATAAGTGCTCATAAAATGAGTTATACAATTGTATTATTATTAAAAATAAGCTATAATTAATTACAAGAAAATTTTAAGTCAACTATTTAGCTAGTACAGTGATTTTAAAAGTACAGTGCTTTTCATACACCATACATTTCCGCGTTGTTGCACTATTTTTAAACAAATTTGAACTGAAAAAAAACAACGTTTCACTATTTCTTTAAAATTTAAATTTTGTTTGCTTTACTAATAACTCAGCTCAGACAGATATTCTATAAATATAGGCACTTTTAAATGTTAGCAAATTTCTCAACTAAATAAATGCACTAAGTTTTTCTAAATATTTTTTTTTTTACAACTCCTTATTACGAAAGGTTTGAACAAAGCCAAGCTTAAAAACTATAAAGTATCGGGTACTTACAAAATACAAAACATAAAATAAATTGAAAAATATAATAATAAACGTTTGCTTTGTATGATATTATATCAATACATACATAAACTGCTATCAATGGATAAAAAACTTCGAAATTCAAATTGAAACAGGAATGAAATTTGAGCTAATTAATTAAAACGAAGCCTGGTGGTATGTGAAACAAAATATCAAATAAATTAATACATAGAAACAATAATATGGGTGTAAAAAGAAAAAACGGCTAGAAACAAAAAAAAATCAATAATTAAAAAATAATTTCCAATTTTTCTTACTATTCGTCCAAAATTGAGGTTTATTTTGCAACAATTTTTACTCCTGAAATTTTTTTAAAACAGCAAATTGTAAATGATAAATTTAAAAAAAAATCTATAATTTTTGTGTTTTTTACATATCCACTTTCAAATTTGATAATCTTATATGTTATCTGGAAAGATGTGTGTTTGATTTAAATAAAATATTAAAACATTTTGATACTTAAAAAATGGCAAATATGTAGTTTTTGGCAACGAAATTGCAGTAAAAAATTCCTGAGTTAAAAAGAAGTATAATTTATTTTAATTTCCTTCGAAAATATGAATCTTCTTTATAAATAAAATAAATCAAGCGAAATTTCCAAGGTTTAAGATTTTTCCAACTATACTTAAAAAATGAAAAGTATGTATGTAATTTTTGGATAGAAAATTTGAATTTGGTTTTTTTCAATTAAAAAATAAATAATTGATTTATTCAGTAAACATTCAAATTATGATTTTTCTAAATGTTTTTTCAAACTTTGAAAATTGTGTATAAAAAATTTAAGTCTTCAAATATTTTGATACTCAAAAGAGTTAGAAAAAAAATGTGTAAACAACAAATACATAAAATTTTTTTTTAGTAAAACAAAACTTTAGAGAAAACTACCTGAAAATGGTACTCGAGTTTTTCTTGTATAATTCCTTTTAATTTTTCGAAGAAATATATTTTCTTGTTTTTTTTTTTTAAAAAACTATTTTTATCCAATTATTTTTTCTTAAATTATTATAAAGAATTTGGTACGATTATCATATCTATGTCTGAAAAAATTTTGATTCTTTTTTTATTATTTAGTTTTTCTTAAAAAAAAAGTGCTGCACTTTGTAATTCAACAAATAACTGTGAAAAAAAATCCATTTTGTTTTTAATTTATACTGTTTTGATTTTTTTACTACAATAACAATCTCTCTTCTCAAACTTTTCCCTTAAAAAAACTAAAATATCTAAATAATTATTTTAAATGTTTCGAAGAAATTAATTTAATTTTAACAATCATATTTATCGAAAAAACCTAAAGAATTGAATATCATTGTTTTGGTCTTAGTTTTAATTAATTCATTTAATAAAAGGAAAAAGGCAAAAAAATGAAACAGTTTTTTTGTTAAATTTTTTTTCTCAAATCCTTTCTCTTGAAACTAAAATTTAAATAAACAAAAATTTTAAAACATGAAACTCTTGATAAATTTTGAATTGATATTTTTATTTTTTTAATATAGATTTACGCAAATCTTTTGTCTTGAAAAAGAACTTATATAAAAAATTCCTTTTAATTTTTCGAAGCAATTAATTTTTTTTTTGGTTTTATGGTTAATATGATTTTTTTTGTTATATAAGCCTTTTAAAAATAAAACTTGTTTTTTAAGAAATCAATTTTTATCAAATTAAATTATTTTTTAATATATTATTTTTTTTCATAAAAGCATTTCACTATTGTGATAAATGCTAAAGAAGTGTGTTTTATAAGTTTAGTTTTTTTTTTCAAAAAACAATTTGTTAATAAGAAAGCAATTTCTGATAAGGAAACTCAAATCCTTTATTTAAAAATCTTCTCCAAGTATTTGAAGTGAATTTTACAAATACTAAAATTATAAAGCTAATTACTCTAGTATTAAATCGAAAATAAGTAGACACGCTATAGCAATCAGCAAATAACGCCGAAGAAAATCATGTATGAAGATTTATAAACAAAGAAATTTTGCATAAAAAGTAAATTTAATAAAGGTTTTACTATAAAATATGAAAATTACTTCAACTAACACTAACTATTTATATTAAAATTTCAAAATAAATATATAGTAGAACTACAAACTAAATAACTAAATGAGCTCTTCAAATGACCTTCAAACTTTTTCTAAGTATAAATAAGTATATGTACTACATACCAACATTTTTAAGTGAACATAGACTTTTACGAATCCATACACATAAAAAACGGCTTATATTTAATATGATTACATGAAGTAAATATAATATTACTGTAAAACCAACATATTTAAATTAACTATGAATATAAACTAAGTACTCACATAGATAGACGTTAAAAAACTGTTGTAATAAAATAAGCTAAATATGCCTAAAAAGGAATCATAGTAATAAATAGATAAGACAGATATTGTGAGCCAAGCCCAAAGATCGATAAAAGTTTAACATTTAAATTTAAAAAAATAAAAATTTTGTGAATATATAAACTTTATAAACTTTTGTAAATATACATACGATATAATTAAATATAATGCAATGCAATAAAATTAATTTTGAATAAAAAGAGTGGAACAATTTAAGAAAGGTTTTTTTAATATATTTGATAACTTACGGGTTCTATTAAAATATTTTCGCTATTTCCAAAAAATTCAAAAAGGATTCTTAAACACATAAAAAACGCTCGTTCCTAAATAAATTGAAAAATATCCTTTTATAGTAATTCATAATATAGTAAAAGAAGTAGTCAAGCAGGTGCATGATGAAGGGCTTCAATCTTTCCCACGGTAGATTATTATATGCCATAGCAAGACAGAAAGCAGGATTCTCCTCCGTTGGGAAAAGTGCACCGCGATTCCAATCATCGAACATACATTTACTATTCGTTAGAACCTGCGCCCCACCAGGCTTTCGCCACCGGCTTTGAATAGCTCAGCAGTATACCATCGGCACTAGTGACTTTTTGTTCTTAAATGGCATTATTGCTGCCCTCAACTTGTCTTGATGCAGTGTAGGAAAACGCATCTTTCCTGTATTCTCACTAGGCAAACGTTCTTCATGCTTCTCGAAATCATTGAATTTCGCCTTAATTCCCAGTATTAAAGAGATGCATCTCAAGCTGTCAATGATCATATCCTTATGCGTACTCTCTTACCTCTTATTAAAATATGTTTTTTTCCTCCTCTTCTCTCGTTATATTGCTGGGTGGACCAAGTGGTTGGATACTAGGGCGATTGACCCGGTTTTTCCAAACCGGTTTCCACCGGGTTTTTTTAATATCTGTAGGCTGTTTTTTTAAATCTTGATTTTTCGAATATAGAATAAACCGGATGTTTTTATGGAAAAACCTGTTTTTTCATTTCATACAAATCATAACCTCTCAATAAAAATTTTGAGTTTTTCGAAGTGCGTTAGGCTGGGCTGTTAAGTAATGATTCTAAATTGTAATGATTACCGATTTATTTAATTATTATTTTTTTTAATCTGCTTTATGATTAATTACCATTATTTCCACTTTTAAATTAATAATTACCGATTACCATTAAAAATAATCAAAAAGTAATTGTATTTTTAGCCCATTGGAAGAAAAAAATCAAAAATAATCAAAAAAGCTAATGGGATTAGTTCCACAATAAAATTAATTTTTTTTGATTATTTATAATTATATTAATTATTTTAAATAAACTGTGTTGCTCAGACGGAAAAAAAATGTTTTGTCGACAAACTTATGTATGTAGCTGTGAAATACGGACGTTGTTCTTTCAAATGACCATAGATAACAGGACTCCTAGGTTATTTGGGAATGAGCAGTATATGATATTTGGCCGAGCTTCTCCTTCAATTCGTGCTCTGCTTCTTGATGTTGGGACACAAATGGAGAGATCTTTAATTTTACTCCACTTCCGAAGAAGCTTTTTTATGTCAAAAATACACCCTGGGGCTTACCATTGTTTGACGAGGGGCGACGGCTATTTGAAAAGAACTTTTTTCATGTTGCTAGGCCAAGAAATTTAACCATGGACCTACCGAGTGGCATTATGCATCTCTAAGCACTCGGCTACGGCGGCAAATGTATTACTCAAATCCGAAAACAAAAAAAAAAACCGAAAAATTTAAATAAACTATTAAAAAAGTTAAAATAAGACCAAATGTGAGTTTTTCACTGATTTTTATTTGTTTTACTTTTGATCTAAAAAACTTTAAATTTTTACATATTTATATATTTTAATTTTCTTTTTTCTAAATAAAAGCTATATTTATTGTTAATAGTTGTATTGAGATTTGTGGCCATGACTTCATATGGGCATTATCCGAGTTTTTCTTAATTTCAAAATCTGGAACCGTTTTTCTTTCAAATTGCAATTTTTCGAATAACTCGGAAACCGATTTTGTAGAAAAGGCGAATAATCGAACACCCTAATGGATACTCTCGGAAGTATCGTCATAGCACACTTCATTATGACAGCTGTTTCCGCGTAAGTCACTGTAACTGGCCTTCTTCAGCAGCGGTACAAGAAGCGATGAGCAATTGCTTATTTAATCAGAAATGTGATTCGTGATCGAAATGTCTTGGCATACCTTGGCTGTAATCCAGTGATCCTAGTCGATGTTAGCTTCTCTTAAGGGTGAAACATCAAACTTCTATACGGACTAGTAGGATGCAGTAGACGAAGATATGAACAAGCCACCACACAGCACTGTTGACATGCTGCGGGATGCTTTCTAATGTGACTGGAAAATACCCTACGATGCCCAAATTCCCTCAGTAAGTAAACATAATATATAAATATAATGCTGATCAAGCAGTTTTTGGTCGGCTGCTACCAACGTGAGCACCAGAACTGGCACTTTTTGAAAGCTGGAACAGAAATACGGGATACAAGACTGCATCTGACATTCACTGAAGTCGACGCTGTACAGATATTTAGGCAACTAACAACGTTAACAGAGAGGCAATCTCATGTATACCATCATCGAAGTACAACCTCAACAAATTGCAGAGAAAGAAATTCACCTGCCTACCGAAACCCGCTTTACTATGACGCAATTATGGGCTGGCTATTGTACCCATATGAAGGTTTCCCGCATGACACCAACCAGCTCTTCATATGCCCTTAACCCTCCTCAGTTAACAGCTCTCTACCAATTAAGCTTAACGACAATTACTAAAGTTTAGCCATTTCTGTAGCCCCTACTCCAACAAAAATAACACCAACAAGCTCAGTTGTCCTCTTCATCGTCCTGTAACCAGAAAAAGCTCTTCAAAGGCCCACTGTTTGGGCGACTCTTCACCCATGCGGTGTGTTGTAATTTTGCTGTGTGTGTGTGTGTAATTTTGTGGTGACTAGACCACACATATTGGTTTCAGATAAATTTGAAAAGAAAGCCTTTTAAGAAAGGGCTGCAATACAAAAATCAATAGGAAAATAAACCTTGTGGAGTCTAGTTCGAGACCATTAAGGTCCATAGCATTTTCAGATAAACCAAGAACACATGAGACCACCAAACCGGGTAACAGGGGTACGGCGGATACTGAAGAAAATAGAGGGAGAACTTACTGCATATGCGGATGATATTTCTGTTATCTTTTATGATCCAAGCACTACGGGTGACACATCTTTGGACAATCAAAGTGGGGCTTACTTTCAACGCAGAAAAAATAGACTCTCCACCAGGAAATACAAGGTTACGAACTGGTCCAAGCCTAACCTAGATGGGGTGACCCTTCAGGGAAAGCAAAGCTCCAAGTACCTCGGAATAATACTTGATAGTAAGCTGTAGTGGCACCTCAGTGTGGAGGAGAGGGCGAAGAGACCTCCGTGGCTTTCTATACATGCAAAAAGATGCTGGGCTATACCTGGGGCTTGTCTCCTTCTATTTCTTACTTGGTCTTCACCTCAATAGTCTATCGGCCTGACTGGACCATGGTATATTGGTTTGGTGGACAGCATTGGAGAAGAAAACATTTCTTAAGAGTATAGAAAGTTTATATAGGCCATCAAAGATCAGCATGACAGGGATACTAAGAAAGACATTCACGGCAGCACTCTACACCTTGTTTCATCTCTTCCCGGCGGACCTATCGGCCATATAGCGTCAAAAACTTCTGCCAGACTTTATGCTAGAGGTCAGTTTGTATGCATGTCTTACGGTCACATTGGCATGGCGTAAACTTTTATTGGACGGTTTGACTATGTGATGGCGGATCTGCACTTTTCAACGAAGGCTGGCGTGAGGCATGAGGAGTGCTAGCTCCGTGAATCTCTATAAAGCGAATCGAAGATGGAGAACGGGGTAGGGCGCAGTCGTATGCGCGTAGCTCGGTCTCAACAAATCTTATAAGCTGCCAAACTAAGGAGGTCGGTGGAGCTACTGAACAGCACTCCACGAAATAGGCAGGTGAATTTCTATATAGACAGTTAGGCTACGATAAAGGCGCCACTATCTCACAGCACTTCCTCTATAAGTGTGACGCAGTTCAGAGCAGCTCTGAATTTGCTAGTATATCCTTACTGGGTTTCGGAGCACACCGCCGTCGCTGGCAACTAGGAGGCCGACAGGCTTGCCAAATAGAGTGGTTGGCGGAAACTACGCTGATAGAGTAGGTAGAGCGACTAAATGTAAACTCGATCTGTCTACCATCAGGAAGGCGCAGAAGGCGTGGAACAAAAGGAAAGGCTGCAAGATGTCCAGGGTTATGTACAGAGCGTATGACATGAAGCTCACGAAGTTTCTCATTTCTCTCAATAGGGATGACGCTAGGCTACTGGTGGGTATTTTAATTGGACATTGCCTGCTACGCACGCCTTGAAACTGGCTCTGGAACGTCTTATTGTACACATTTTTTGGTGGCGGCTTCCTCAGAGGACAGAAAGCTTCCTCCTAGGAGACTTATCCACAGTCCTATAAGGGCAAGAAACTCGCAGTGGGTATGTTCCACTGTCTCCTCTTTCGTTCTGAATCTCCTCTCATTGCTCATAAACAGTTTAAAGGCGTCATCAGGCAACGTCCCAAACCCCTAAATTGTCCCGCATTAAAAAAAAAAAAACAGTTTATAAGCAAGCCAAACAAACATTTTATTTATTAAAATTTTACACATCTTCTTTTTCATTTAAAACTTCAAGTGCAAACATTTGTATAGAAAAAAGTGTTGTTTAGATTTTAAAGCTGTCAGTAGGGAAGAAAGAGAGTCGTGGGTATTTTTGTGACACACAACTGTGATTTAAGCGCGGTGGAAAAAAAAAACAAGCTGAAAAGCACAGCTGCACTGTCGCACACTTCACTGCATTCCAAACGATTTATGAAATCGACATAACTGTTACATTTTTCACGAACTTTACAAACTGGCACGTGTGTTCATACGCAGCCTTACAAAGCTCCCGCAAACACATACACACTCACACACCACACGCATCCTTTTTATGGTGTTGTGCAAAACAGATAACTCAGCATGGATGGCTGCACATTGAAACGTATGTGCGCCTCCTCCCATTTGGTGTGAATTAAACGTTGTAACGGTGTATTCGTTGTCAATTCTTCACGTGCCAGCAAATCGGCACTGTCACCGCCACTCGCAGTGCTTTTACCACTACCAATACCGCCGCCACCACCACCTCCACCGCCAGCTGCTGTACTACCACTTTCTGCTGCTGCACTTTCTGTGGTCGCCTGCCGCTCCAACATGCCAATGGCTTGCTCATTGTACACACGATTATCGATAGCCATGAAAATGTTGTGGCCAGAGCAGCTGTAATAATTCAAATCGAACCGCGACTCGGCATGATAATTTCGTAAAAGTTCCGGATTCCGATTGAAAAGCACACCAAAGTGACCACAACAGCTGGTAATCCAAATCGGGTAGTTGGGTGTTTTGAGGCGCGAACCTGGTTGTCGGGAGGCCGCCACGGAGGGCTGTTGGGTAGAAAGGAGAAAAAAGGTGCGTATTCAATTAATGTGGAGATAAACGTTTTGGGAAAAAGTGCGTTTTTCAAGTAGATTTTGAAATTTAGCTGCCACTTAACACACATTTTCTGAAAACAAAATTTGTTTCTAAAGGACTGGTAAATTTTCAAATTTACTTGAGGAAGCCCCTTTTTTAACATTTGTTTTACTCGATTCTATTTCTTTTTCATATTTTTATTTTATTACCTGCGAATTATCATTGTCCCAGAGTAAAAAACCGATTGTACATCGACTCAGTATTCCATATTGTGGTATAGCCTAAATTGTATAATATTTTTATTTAAAAAAAAATGTTCAGAAAATTTTTTATTTGCAACTCCCTGACTTACATAGGTATTCTCGTCGCCTACATTTACAACACCATTATGCAGATAAGGCGTGGCACGTCCAGTCAAAAGTAAGGTTACAATCATCAGGGAGCCCTCCTCATTGTTCGTCATTGTCAATGGCGTTGATTTGCTTGTTGAATCAAGATCGTTGCGGATTCTGAAAAGTCGAGTAGTATAAAAAAAAACGATTATAACAAAATATAATTTAATGCCCAGGGAAATCCATCATAAGAGCTTTCTTACTTGCTCATCGAACGCGTCAATACGGCGCTGTATAGAAATAGCAACGTACCAGGCGAGTCCTCTTCAGTAAACTATTATTTTTTTTTTGTATTAAAAATAAATAAAATTTAAGCTATTAAAATCACAATGGTAAAAGCAGTTTCAGAATTTACCAACTTCAAGTGCCGCTTTATAAAGAATTCCAGCTCATCATGCGGGGATAGCGTGAAAACATATAACTTTAAAGAAGAAAATCTTTAATGTTCAGAAAATATGCAGTACAGCTTCAAAGCTTAAAGTTCCTTTTAAGAAAGTAGTAACAGGTCGACCGAGCTTTGATCGGAACGCATATAATTTTCAATGTTTTCAAGGTTTGGCAATCAAATAATGGCCAATTCGATAGTTTTCATTTAAAAATATCTATTTAATATTACGCCTATCCAATACCTCTTTTCAAACAAATTATTTATATCGAAAAAAAATTGTATCGATGCGTAAAGGCGGATTCGTCGTTCTAGTTCTGAACTAAAGTTGAGGTTGAGTTAGCAACAGGGTTGCCACTGACGAAAAAAAATATTTACCATCCACTTGAGAAAAATCTACCAAATCTGGAAAATATCTACCAATACATTTTTTATAGTTATTTTAATAAAAACAATAGTTTTGTTGTTTTTTATTTATTTTAATTAAAACTGTTGTTTTTTATTTTTTTAGTTGTTTCACTGTGCTAAGTTTGCCTTGTTTATTCTTGTTGCTTATTTCCACTATTTCACTTTGCTAAGCCAACTACAATCAATTTATTTCAATGAGAATTTAAATTGTTTTTAAGGAGCTTTTTATTTAACTAATTATACGGTATTTGAGTCATATTATTGGCATATTCTCAGTTTCCTTCAACCAAAAGCGGAAGTGATGAAACTAAAGGCAACAACGAAACTTCATAATTTGAAAAACTCAACTCGAGTTATTATAGACAAATACAGTGACTCAAAAAAGCACTTGGTGTCTTTTTTTATTATTCGCAATGTTGTTCAAGTAAAAATTTTTTTGTTGCTTTAACTAAATCCATAAAAATTAAGGATTCAAACTGTATTCAACATTTAGAAAAATTCAAAAAATTTCCTCCAAATTTCGAATTTTTTACTCTGAATTTTTAGAACAATTTAAGGTACCAAGTTTTAAAGCAAATAATGCTTAAGTATAGCTCACAATGTGCTTCCCGCTGATTTTTATTTTAATTTTTTGCCGCCAGTCTTTTGTGTTTTTTTTTTATTTAACAATTTCTATTGATAAAAAATGGCGTTGATTTGATTTTTTTGCGAACAATCATAGTGTGTCATTACATACCTGTCGATTTTTTCTTTATATGTATTTAAATAATCATTTAAAATATTTAGGCAATCAAAAGCTCCTAGGGATTCCAGTAAAATGAGTTTTGAATGGAGCACGATATGTTCGCCTTATATCAATATACATTTATACGTATGTAAGTATGTATATAAAAAGTTTGCAAAGAAATTTATAATATAAAGATAACTACGTAAAAGGAATCGGGAACGAAAAGTTCAACAAAAACCTATCAAAATGAGAAAAAAATTTACCTTTTTACCAACCGAAATTTTTTCTACCAATTTTGGTAACAATTTACCAAAGTGGCAACCCTGGTTAGCAACTCAAAAGTGTTCAGAACATTTTTCGGTTGCTCTCCCGGAGAGAGAATCACAACAACAACCACATGGAAGAAAAGTTCTGAACTAGAATATTTTAGCCTATTAAGTACCGCAGTATGCAGTGAAAAAAAAATTAAACTTTGAAAAAGTAATGTTGACTCAAACTGGTCATTTGGCCACGTGTTAATTTTTTTTAATATTCATAATATTTTTCGAGCTTATTTTTTTTGTTATTTTTCTATAAACATATACATATATAAATCACAGTTTCAAACTTCATACTAAATTTGAGAAGTTCAACAAATTTTCATTAAAATTTCAACTTTTTATTCTGAATCTTTAGAACATTTTTGGGTATGCAGTTTTATAGCACATACAATTTTGAAAGCTTAAAAAAGCTGGAGAATTCGTACGAGAAAGTATAAATTGCATTTTGTCCACAATTCTCAACTTGCGTAAGAAATGAATTTAAAGCAGAAAACTTGCTCAAGTCAATGAACTCGATGAAATTTGATTGATTAGTTGGAATGAGTTCACCTCTCACTAGCCGGGTTAAATATATTATGTATGTATGTATGTATGTATATAAAATGCGTTACCTTAAGCTCTTACCTTTTCAGTCACGCCATCATGGAAGAATGTCACACTATGATCAACGAAAACTTCATCTCCCGGTGACGGCAAGACCATTGTCACTTTACCTTTGTCAGAAATCAGTCGCAGAATTTCGACTAACGCATTTATGAGCGCATTTGTTTGCATATCCTGAGTGCAAATTAAGGGACTGAATACAAATTAAAAATTAAAAAATTAATAAAAATCATAAAAGAAAAAATTACTGTCGTTATAATTTTGTTTCAAATAACAAATTTTTAAACATACTCCTGATTAGTACGACCACGTCGACCGAAGAGCAAATACTTCAAAATAAAACCTTGTACGACGGAGAGCAGACCACGTGTGGCATTGCGCGGTGAACGTAGTCCATAGGAGAGCTCCTCTTTGGGTGATCCAAATGTGAATGGCGTTTGTGTCCACTCACCACGCATGGGTATCGATGAAGTGCCAAAAACCAGCTGACGGAGTTCCTGTATAGAAAGTGTAGGGAATTCGAATGTATATTTTAGGAAAGATAATAAGTATTTATGTAAGTTTAGCTCAAATTTCATTTCAAGAATGCACATACAGAGAGGTGTGGTAAAACTTTCGAAAAATTAAGAAGTTGCTTCAAAGCATAAATAGACGGCAGCTTTGATTTAAATCAACTCCTTAAATAGGAATTGAAAGTGATTCGGAAAAAGTCCTGCAGCTATCCTTAATATTATTGTGGGTCCGGGGAATTTTCGATGACAACACTGGCCGAAATGGCCATCAAGTAAGCAGAATTGCGTACTGCAATTCTGCAGCATTCAAGTCCGATTCTCAGTTCGCGCGATTGCCAATTTATTTATCTTAGTTTTTATTTTATTTATTTGGATAAAGTATGATTGATTGTCTTTACTTGATTGTATTTTTATAGAATTTTTTTACCAGAATTGTATCCAGTATTTGTTTTAACTTTTTTTGGGTATAATATTTATTTTTCTTTATTTGCAATGTGTGTAACCTCGTTGTTTATTTTCAGTGTTATGGAAATATTTATCTGGTCAAATATTTCTTAATTTCTTTTAAACCCTTATCTGTTTTACTTTTTTGTTTAATTTTTTGGTCCAATATTCATTTTCACAGAGTTCTGGAAAAAATCCAAATACCTATTAGAATTTCCAAGTTTTGTTGTTTATTCATATGTTTTTACGTTTTCTATATATTTTGTGGTCATTTATTTATAAATAGCGGCCCCGGCGAATTTTGTCCCGCAGATAATTGATTTTTGATTTACAACTTTTAATTATTGGGGTATTAAATTGACGGTAACGATTTCCAGTTGCCAGTGGGATAGCAGAAAAACCTGCTATTAGGGTCGCGGAAAGCACATTCTCAAACTTAAATTGTACCTATTAGTGTTATCATAACTATAAGACAAGCACATGCTGATAAGTTGCGGGCATTTTTTTTTTACAATTAAATTTTTATTATTCTTTTATAAAAAATATTGCTCATTTTATAACAAAACCATTTAAATCAAAGTTTCAAACTTTAAATTAAAAGGTATAAATTTACAAAATTTTATCAAAATATCATACTTTTCATTCATAATTTTTGGTGAATTCAATTTTATATCTAAATTAATTCTAGTATAATAAAACGCAATTTTGAAGTGCTCAAAATTAACGGTGATTTTTTGGTAGTTTTATGTATTAACGGTATCACTCTTTTTTTCGATACGAAATACACATGATCGAATTTTATTTTTTATAAGTATGAAACTGCGTGACGTTGTTAGCAAAAAAATTTAAAAAAATCAACGGGTTATTCCTGCGATACTTTAGAGGATATCTTACTGCACCCAGGTTTTTTAAACTGATAAAAAATATATAATTAGCACCCCCTAAAACCATTTTAATTGTTATTGTACATAAAAAGTGTAAAGCTTAATATTTCACGACGGTTAGCACGTCTTGGGAATGCCCTAATTGTATAAAATTCTCCAATAATTTAGTGCTGGACCGAATCTATGTATAATTTATATTTTTTTTCGAAGCTTAAACTTCTTATAAGTAAATGAAATTTTCCTGGCACTAATTCTTATTTTCAAAGATTTAGCACGATTTTAAATATTAAATCAACAACTTTCTAAAATAATTTTTTATTGTTTTTGTTTGCTATTTTATGGCCTTTTTTAGCAATTATATTCAACAAATTATTGAGCTTGAGGCCGCTTTTAAATGAAAAAAATGTTGTGGAAAAACATCAGACTTCTACATCACGTTCTCTGGAATTTCATGTGGTGATGTGGTGATCTCCGAAAAAGCAGCTATAACTTCCGCCTTTGTAAATTATTGTTGTTCTTCTAAAATATTTTTTCGTTTAAAACGGCCTTAAGCTCAATCAAATTGTTAGTTATAAATTTTTTTTTTAGCTTCAGTTATTTAATTTTTCATCATTAATTTGGTTGTAACTTTATTTAATTTTTTAATACCCAATTGTTATTTTTCTTTATTATATACCATAGATGAATTAAATTTTTGTGACAATAATATATGTACACATATATTTTCAAAAAAAAAAACAATAATAATAACAATAATAGTAAAAGTTTGTGTTTTCAAAAAAAGTTTATTTCTATCATTTTATTAACCAAAATTTTTTACTAATTATTCAAGCAGCGTTATGTTTTTATTTTTTTATTTTACCGCTGCAAGCTCTGGCGTTATAGGCGTTCCACCTTCGGTTATAAAACGTGCGCTCATAATTTCGATTTTTTTTTCTCCAAGTCGTTTATAATTTTGACTATTTAGTTTTTGTACTATTTCAGTTACTATAACTTTATCTACTCTATTTTGTGAACTTTTTAGCTAACTACAAAACTACTTTCAACTAAATATTTATAATTTATTAGTTTTTTCCCACTACACGAAAGTAGACGTTTACACCGTTTCGCTGCTCAGAGCAAAATGATTTTTGAAATTCACAAATTTCACGCTACTAAAGTGGCAAACTGACAAAAAAGTATCCGTTTTCCATTATATTACGCGCACTATTCAATAAATTTTAATTTCAAATGCCATGAGCACAAGTGCACACTTAAGGACTTGCATTAAAGGACAGCCAAACACATTTGCACGAAACTACATTTTAACACACAAATACCAGTACAAGTGCTTTAAGGCCTAGGCCAGTAAGGTGCATCCACACTCATACATATGTATGTATTTAACACAATGTGGGTGTGTCTTTTCCGTTATGCAAAATATTAAAGTAGCTAGGAATTTGATATTTTTTATTCATCATTCTATTTTTCATAAATATCAACGTTCACACTTGGCCTAAAACTTTTGCCGTACCGCATGGCGGCTGCCTGCTGTTGCCTGCCAGTCATTCAAAATTTAAGTGAAATTGAAATTTACTTCACACCTACTGTTAAAGTATTTAAGTACTTACCCAGCAAACATTTGGAGTCATAAATGAGTCTTTAAGGAGTCCTATTTCGGAGCAATTACGCTCAGAATGAGCTCATTTAAGAGTCCGATATGAGTGTGTTTCCCTTCCTACGAATGTCGACTTATATGAGCTTAAATTCATACATCAAATGAGCCTCAATATGAGTCATATTGGACTCTTATTGGCCTCATATACGGCTCATTTTGGACTCTTTTAAAACAAGTTTTGGCCTCATATATGACTCTTTTTGAGACCCTTATCGGCCTCATAAATTGCTACATTCGGACTCTTATTTTAGGTTGCTCTTTGAGTCTTATTCAACTCACTATATTTGCAAAGGCATTCCTCAAAAAGTCCTTGCAAATAACATACATACATACTTACATGCATATACACATTCCAACATGCATTCAATAGCAGCAGCTGAAGCTAAATTTTGTTCATTTTTTGTTTTCTAATTATTTTCAATTTCTGTATAAACAAGTTTAGATATAAATTTCAAATCTTTATTGTTTTTATATTGGCACAAGGTGCTGGCTCATAACTTGGCTCATATATGAATCCTAAAAGATTCATATAAGAAAAATATAATCATATAATAAAAAATTTTGTTTTTGAAACTCATATTTCTTACCTACCTAGGACACCTTTCGGACTCATATATTCTGAACGCTCAGAATATGTTTGCGGGGTACTTGCATACTATGTATGTTTGTATGCAGGCTTGCTCATGCATTTTTGGTTAGAGTGGCACGAGTTACTTCGCAGTTATAGTTGATATAGTTGGTGGCAGGCCGCCGGTTGTAGGAAAATGCAGTTGACAGCAGGATTTCCATTTAGATTCTCTGCCAGCCAATAAATGTAATGCATTTACTACATATGTATGTATGCATATTTATACATATGTAAACATATCTGAGTGAGCTTAGATATTTGTATTTGATAGCTGCACTTGTCATAGTTAACTGTTATATGCGAAACGTTGCATGCAACCGTTAGCGATTTTGCGAGAATTTGGAACAAATTTAAATGTACTTAACACCTTATGATAGTTTTAGTTGGATTTTTTTTTTGCACGAACTTTATTATAATGCCATAGCAAAAATGTATGTAGGTATGTTTTTCCAATCACAGCTGATTGAACTTCAAGTTCAAACTAATATTTTAATAGCTACTTGTCCTCACATTGAAAATATTTAACGTACATTTACATATACATACCTACACACCTAATAAATATCTATGTAATGGTATAGTACTTACCCTTTCATATACAGGCGCGCACCCACGGTGGGAACTAGGGGTAAGTTGGCCCCAAAGGTTATTAATATCAACGTGAAAAAATGGAGCTCTTTATCTGATTTCCTATAAGTCACTTCCACCGAGCATAAACACCATAAAGACTAACATTCCGTTAGCTTTTAAAAATGAAAACGTTTCAATGGATTAATATAAAAGTAGACTGACGGCAACAAAAGCTTCTAATCTGGGGGCCGTACGATGAAATTTAGAATTTCTTATTGGCGCTCTTTACCATTGTTACATTTTATCACTAAAGCAGCAGTGTGAGATTGGAGAAAGAAATTAACGACCATACAATAGCATCATACATCGCAACACTTTGGGTTGCAACACTAAACAATCAAAGAATCCATGTAGAATATGACTTCCTTAGGATTTTCGCAAATGCCAAACAATTAGCTGAAAAGTTAGAAGTTTAAGTAGGAGAACCGTGCTTAAAACCTGCCGTTGGCTGACTCCTATCTACGCGAGCTATATAGATGGTGGACACGTCCCACTGGCCCGAAGTTAAGTGAGAGTAGCGTTTATCCCCAGAGCAGGAAATTCTCTCACGTATCCCCGAAGGACTTCAGGCAATTAGTCTCTCTTCCATCTTACTTAAGACGTTGGAGCGACTAATTGACCTGTATATAAGAAACAGGATTCCTAGGAAGAGATAAGGCTTCTCTCAGCACACCTTTATGAAGGACAGGTCTGTGGAATCCGCCCTGTTGTTAAGGCAGTGGGGCATTTCCGGATATTTAGGGGGCCTTTAATAACGTGTTACCCGAGGCGATGATGAATGCCCTAAGCACGCTGGGAGTTGAGACCAACCATGTATGCTCTGCGACAGAACTGGCGTTGCTGAGTGGGGGAGCGTCTCTCTACAGTGTAAGGTAGTAGTAGGGCACCCCCCAAGGGGAGGTTCTCTCACCTTTCCTCTGGGTCATTGTCATTAATGACAACCTGGAGGAACTGGAAAGGAGAGGCTGTCGGGCGATCGCCTATGCCGATGATGTGGCACTTATTGTCAGAGGTAAGTTTCTTAACTTTAGTCACAAAATGGTCTGCAAGCCGCGGGCTTGCTATTAATCCTGGCGAGACGGTGCTTGTCTTGTTCACCATGAGATACAAGGTGCCTGATGCCCAGCTTGCGAGTGATTTTTAAAGAGAACTAATGTGGGGACCAAATATCGAGCAGCGAGTGAGGAACACATCGCGTGCTCTTTACTGCTGCAAAGGTGCTATTGGAAAGAGACGGGGTCTCTCCCCCAATGTTATTTATTTTCTAGCTGTATGAAACCGTTATTAAACCTAATAAATATGCTGTACGGAGCCATTGTCTGGTGGAACTCACTAGAAAGCTCCACACTCCCTAATTGGTATTAGTGGAGTACTTCGCTCTACTCCAGCGCTAGCTGCTGCGGCCCGCTCTGCTATCAGTCTGAAGCATTCTGGATTCTCACTCTCTCTCCGGAGTATGGGCACTCGCCTATCTTAAGGAAATTCAACTTTATACCGATAGTAACCGATCGGTGTGTACCGAGGATGACTGCGAGAGTGATATTCTCTACACACATCCATCAAATGGGCGTATGGGGAGGGGGTGGTCTCTGGAGCAACGGACCAGTGAATATCTTCTGGATAATAAATTTAGGCTACCGGATTTCTGTAGCGTATCTAAGGCAAAGTAAGCTGCCATTAAAGAAGTAGCCGATTGGATGCGAACTTGTGGAATACTGTTTAGAGAGATAAATATCTACGCTGACAGCCAAGCGGCGATCAGAGCCCTGGGATCGCTTATGGTAAGATCAAAACTTGTCTGGGACTTCGTGATCTCTCTCTCTGTATTGCCTCTGATTACTTCCACATCAGACTGTTTTGGGTTCGGGGGCACAGCCACATTGCCGGAAACTGCTGTGCCTATGAAATGGCCAGGCAGGGCACTTTAGAAGCCATCACCAGCGAAAGGGAAGTTATTGGGGCACCTATGACAACCTGGAGACTGCTTCTGGACAGAAGAGCTTTTAGTCAGCTCAGCGAACGCTGGGCGGAAGCATCGACATGTAAAAATGCAAGGTCCTTTTGGCCGGTCTTAGAAACTTCTACAGCTTACTAAGCGACAACTCTCGGTTTTGATTGGGGTCCTGACTGAGCACTGCCCCATGGGAATTCATGCGGTACGGCTTCATATTGCTGCGCACCCGATGTGCCGCAACTGTCTGGAGGACGATGAGGTGCAATCATCTCAGCACTGTCTTCTCAGCTGCCCTGCCTTTACGAAGCTCAGGTTTAAACATCGCGGGTCGAAATAATGGCATTTTTTTCTTTACCATTTCCTTACGAGCTGGATACTAAGCTTCAGGCTGCTGTTACCTAAGCTAATTATCCACTTTGAAGCAAAAGATACCATCGAACATATCAGTAATCTCATGTGTAGAACTTTTTGGTAAGTTTGTGGCAGGGAATGAACAACAATCACCAAAATTGAGGCTGGGACTAGTGCTTTGGCAACCGTAATGGAAGCTGAAAATGGAATCCGGCACAGAGATTCCATCTGAAATCGAGACACTCACACATTGGGACTATTAATACTCTACTTCATACACTTTCAAAATTTCCAGCTACGAATGCTAGCCCTCAAAGGTCTTTCTCTTCTTTGTGTCGAATGGAACTTTGGCTCAGAACAACAATGCTCCAGAAAAGATTGAACGAGTTATCATGTTTTTATACATTTTAGCACTTTATGAAACTATAGCAAAATACTAAGAAACCTATTTTCGCAATTTAGAAAACTCCAAATTGAATTTAGACCCACGGTCTTTTTGGCAAATTTGCTTAGAATTACAAGCAGAATCTTTCTGTGCTATACTCACGTAGTCGAAAAAAATCTCCCATACGAATTGACCCGCACAAATGTACATACATACATATATGCATTAAAAATAATTGAGGTACATTATATTGAAAGTTATAATCCCCCCATTTTCACTCTGGATCCGCCTCTGTTCATATATCCATTATTTTTATTTATTTTTTCATTTTTTGTTGCGTTGGCCCAATAAATTTCTGTGTATTGCTATTAAATCATGGATACAATGTGAAATAGTTATCATCAATCAAAGGCTGCATATGCAGTGCATTCAGGTGTATATTTTTGAAAATGACGTAGAATTAGGCAGAGAATTTGAATATGGTATATAATTTTTTTATCGATATGTATAATCTACTTTGTATATAAGTGCTTATCATAAATATATGACACTCACATATTGACCAGTTTTGACTATTTATTTTTTAACAATTAAATTTTAATTATTTTTTTGTATAATAGTATAATACATTTTTCAGCAAAAGCCATATAACTCAAAGTTTCAAGCTTTATACAAAATATAAAAAATCAGCAATATTTCATCAAACTTTCACACTTTGTATTTAGATTTTTTAGAAAATTTGTGGGTATGCAGTTTTTTAGCCTCTTAAATTTCAGTATAACAGTATAACGTTTAAAGTAACTACAAAATGCCGCTGATTTTTGGCAAATTTTTTGTTGACGGTTTGTGCATTTTCCTCCATATAAAAAAAGTTGTTGAACATACTTCGTATGGAAAAAAATGAGTGGCAACGTCACAGAAAAAAATTGCCAAAAATCAACGCGATCATTTGCCAACATAAAACTTGCATTTCATAGTATTAGAATCTGCATACCCATAAATTTTGATTTTAGCTAATTTTTGTACAAAGTTTGAAATATAGATTTATATGTTTTTTTTTATAGAATGAACTATGTTTTTATAAGAAAATAGTCAAAATTAAACAATAGAAAAAAATAGTCATAACTTGTCTATACGTGGGTGTCTTATAGTAACGATTAGCACTATATAGCACTTATTTGAATGTTGAAATATGTATTTAAGCATTCACACCAAATACTTCGTATAAAATTTGACAGCATTTTTTCCTTCACCCTGCATTGGGCATGAAATAGGCACGCGATTTTTATTTCAAATTTGTATTTTTTCGCTATTTTTTCTAACGTGTTTGCAGTTAAATGCACTAAATATGTATAAAATACCAGCTTCGTTTGATTTATTTTTTTCACACATTACCACCATCGGCAGTCACTTCGACAGATATATCATTTTGAGGTCACATAATTTTTTTTTTGTGCTTCTAATAACTGTCTAACCTTGAAAGTTCAGAATCGTATACAAGTGCAAACGAATGATATTTTACGAAAAAAAGAAAAACATTTTATTGAGGCATGTAAACTTACCCAAATTATATTTATTTGCGTTTGTTTTTCATATACAATTCATGACTCATTTGAGCTTATAAAAATATCTATGTTCATTAGGGTGATCAACAAAAAAGTTTAAAATGTTAAGCTCTCGCCCCTTAGCACTTTCGTAAATGGATAAAATTATACCCGTATTTTTTTATTTAAAACAAATGATATGTATTTAGAACTGCCTGAAAGCCCATGTAGTTTTCCAAGTATTTTATATGGGAAAAAGCACTCGTAGAAATGGTATAGAACTCCTGAAGCTCAATATTTTTCGATCGGAAAACTCTTTTTGTTTTCAGGAGACTTCCAATAATAATACCCAATCGTTTATTTTACCACTTTTTGAATACTAGCGATTTTTTATGGGTCTCCCCATTGCATGTTTTTTTGGGTGTTTTTGGGGGACCTATAAAAAATAGTTAATATTGAATAATAGTTACATATACAATTGGTATTGTTATTGGAAGTCTTCTAAAGAGAAACCGAGTTTCCCGATCGAAAAATATAGACGTTCAAGATTACCGCATCTCATCATCAGACTTCTTTACCGAGTTCACTGAATTTTAAAGCAGGGAACTCCGGCGTATAAAGCGAATTTTTCACACTTCAGATAAGTTCGCATTGTAAACTGTCGTTGCTTTTTCCATTTTTGTGAAGCAAAAATAAAATACAAATTCTCATCCAGTAAATAACTGTTAATTTTTGCTCTTTATTTTATAGTTTTGGATAATAAATTCAATGCCTCGAAATAATGCGATTTTTTTAAAGGATTTTTTTGGAAACCTTTGAAAATTTTCGAGACCGTTCTAAAGGCACTTTGGTTCTATAAGTGTTTTACTTTTCGGGTTCTTTCAAGATTTTTCGGTTTTTTTCGTGTTTTCTTCTGCCCTATGTTTTTTAGGTTTTGATAATATAATGCCTCGAAGTATTTTGGCGTTTTTTCTGAAATTTTTTTCGGAATTTTCCAGCACAGTTCAGAATTTTTCGTGCTTTACTTTTCGGGATTTTTTTTTTTTGCAGCTTTTTTTACCTTTTTTCGATACTTTTCTAGATTTTATCGGCGCTGTTTAGTATTATAGGTGTTTTATTTTTCGGGTACTTTTGAAAACTGTCAGTGTTTTTCGGTTTTTTAGGACTTTCTGGGTATTTCGATTTTTTTTTGCTTAGAATTTTGATGTTTTTGATAATACAATGAAATACCTCGAAAGTTTTAGCATTTTTGTGGGATTTTCCAGCACAGTTTAGAACTATTCGTGTTTAACTTTTCAGGATTTTTTTGAGAAACTTTGAAAATTCTTTGAAACTTTTACAGCGGCTTTTTGGTGTATAAGTGTTTTATTTTCCATGGTATTTTAATGTTTTTTCGATTTTATTGGGCTGTTTTTCGGCACTTTTCTGGATATTTCTTAGTTGTTTTTTTTGTTGTTTGGATATTTCTTAGTTGTTTTTCTTTAACTTATCTGGATTTTTTTCGGATATTTCAGTTTCTTGCAACTTTCAAGGAATTTGCGAAAACTTTCAGGCAAAAGTACATCTAAAGAGTCCATTTTGAAAAAGACTTTGTTTTTTTAAATACTTCCAAATTTTTCCTTAAAAAAATTAAAAAAGGCGCTTTTATTTTGAACATTCGGAATTTCTCGAAACCTTTCGGTACATTTCAGATTGTTGCGACAGTTTTTTCAAACTTTTCGAGGATGTTTTCGCACTTTGCTAGATCTTTCAGATCTTTTCGGGACTTTTCAGGTTTTTTGGGAACTTTCAGGTCCAAAAATAATTTAAATCCCAAAAGTTGTTTTTTAATTGCCTTAAAAACTAAAAAGCCACTAAAACAAACGGCACTTCTTTTTAGTTAAACTAAAACTGTTTGCTAATTACTTATTATAAAATACATACTTGGTACGGTCTCTCGTTTGGTGTGCAGAATAAGTTCCAGATATTTCATTTCTTTCGAAAGTTTAAGATTTTTTATATTCATGTATAGTTAGTTATGTGGTTCTAGTTCAGGTTAGGTTATTGTGGCAGACCCCACACGGGGGTTCTCACTTAGACATTGATTCGATTATCGATTGCCTTACCACAATGTGGTTCTAGAACTGTTTGTAATTTAATGTGTCGTGAATACGACGGTGGGAGGTTAACTCCCAGGCTCAGTGATTAATTACTCGGGATGATGGTGATTAATTAACGGCTCACCTTTATACAAGCAACATAGTGTGATATGTCTTGCACTTATAGCGAAAAGCTTTATTATCAGTGCAATAGAACTGACTTTACATCGTATTCATTTATTCCTGGTACGATTTACTATTAGATACTCATACGCCATGGTAGTCATACAAGTGTCCAGGCCTGCCAATTTGGCTCAAACCCGCCACTTTTTGGCTTTTTTTTACTTCAAGTGGCACAGGACATAGTGCAGCGAATTAAAATACAGCGGCTCCGCTGGCTTGGTCATGTCGTTCGAATGGACACCGACGCTCCAGCTCTGAAAGTATTCAACTCGGAACCCGCTGGTGGTAGCAGAGGAAGAGGGAGGCCCCCACTGCGATGGAAAGATCAGGTGGAGAAGGACTTGGCTTCACTTGGCGTTTCCAATTGGCGTCAGTTGGCACAGAGGACTGGCGTGCTTTGCTGAACTCGGCCAAAATCGCTTAGGCGGTTACAGCGCCAAAAAAGAAGAAGAAGAAGAAGGCACAGGAAAATTTTAAACTTATTTCGATTAAAAATAATGACACTTTTTCTTTGCTATTTGGCAATTTGGCCCCGTAAATTGAAAAGTATTTGTCTAGTATATTTATTTAAAAAATCATATATTTTATTTATAATAAACGTTTACATACAAGTATACACTGTAACAAATATTATTCTGAAGTAAATACATATATAATTACTTACTATGTAGTAAGATACAGGCGAATAAAATGAAATGAAATTATAAAGTTAATAAAACATATATTATTTTCACTGCTTATATAGAATGCATACAAATGCATAAACGGTAATTAAATATATGCAACTTATTTTTTTAAATGTATGTTTATATAAAGTATTTTCTTTTATACTTAAATAACTAAAAACCATTAACGTCTACTTATTTATGCTCCGATAAATCATTGGAGCCGAACGATCGTTAGTTTTGGTGTGACGCAGTTTGACTGTGGCAAATTGGGATGCACTTTATTTGTGAATAAAGAAGCAGTTAGAGATGGAATAAACAAAGAAAATTATTTCATATTAGGTTGAAAGGCAGACAATTTTTTTTTTGAATATTAAGAGAATTTGAAAAATTAAGAAATTCTTGGATTGCTTGGAATAATCATTTGTTATATATAATGTATATACATTAATAATATACAGGGTTAAAATAACGGTATTTTTGTTTCTTTAGATTGCTTAATATATTTGAATATTTATGTATATAGTTTTTTAATTGCATTTTAACAAACTTTAACTCATCCAACTAAGCTTTACTTCCTAAAAATCTAATAGATAGCACATCGATATATACTAATACACATATAATAATATTTAAATGTACATACATACGTATATGTACGGTATACATACAAAAAATCAATTAACAGCAGTACATATTTAATAAGTTTTCTTGTTGTTTTCGTCTATAGAACAGTGTCTTGTTTTTTATGTGTTTCGAGCAAATTCAATGTAGTTTTGTTTTAGCTGTTGTTCTTTTTTTATTGTTGTTTGTGGTTATTGTTTTGTGTGGTGTAGTGTTGATAGAGAGCTGGACTTAAAAGTTTGCATCAATTTTGCGTAATTTTTTTTTTTTTTTTTGTTCTAGAAGTCTATGTAAATGTTGCGGAAGGCACCACCCTTTCTAGAAATACACATAGAAAAGAGAGGAAATATACAGAATTTTTATAGGATTTAAATTTAGCAAGCGAATGGTTTGCCAATTAGTGGTGAATGTAGGGAATGAATATTGAAAAAGAAAATGAATTTTATTAGCAATGAAAACAATTGATTAAATAAAGCAGCGATAGTTTAGAATTTATCTATAAGTTTGAGTTGTTAAAGCAAATGGCATTTCCGAAGAGAAACTAAAACACGTATAGTAGAGTGCATTAATTTCATTCTGAGAAAATTTTCTCAAGAAACCATAGTCATGAATTCAAAACAACAAGCCCTTAGCCGATTTATCAATTTGGGTTTATCTTACATAGCAATTTTCTCATCGCAAATCCGTAGCTCCGTTTTGATGTTGGAGCTTGGGTTTCTTGTGCACATTTTCTTAGCATCTAACATAGATTACGTTTCTACTATATGCTTTGTCAAGTTTTCTCATGCCGAACAAAGCGATGCACCCTAATGTATAGTTCAAGGAAGACTGTCGAAATCGTGTCACTTTTACTTGGCTATATTGAAGTTTTAACCACTCGCCTACTACGCCCTCCAAGCAGGTTTTCTGTTTGTGTGCTAACGTGTTTGCTCAGAGAACGTGGAATACAGAGTAAATGAAATACTATACTGGACATCTACCTCGTCGCCGGTAATGCAGTCACCATTCTAATTCAGATAGGAATCCAATTGAAATTGAATAAGAACTTACAGTGACCTAAACAAATTACTACGGGTTGATTTTTTTTTAATATTCGTAATGTTTTTCTAGCAAATTTTTTGTTATTTTTCTATAAAAATACCGTCCAATCACAGTTTCAAACTTTATACAAAATTTAGGAAAATTCAAAAAATTTTCATCGAAATTAAATCTTTAGAACATTTTTGAGTATACAGTTTTATAGCCCATACAATTTTAGTCCAATGAGGTGCAGGTTTCAAAAGGATAAAAAATCCCGTTGATTTTTGGGAATTTTTTTTACGGGTTTTTGCACTTTTTCCAATATACGCATGAATTTCTTATGAAATAAAATACGGGAAACCGTTAATAATAAAATCTCAAAAAAATCTACTCCAGTTTTTGTTAATTGCACGTATTATATAATAAAAATCGCAAAAGCAGTCTCAAAAAGAAAAAATTGTCAAAAATCAACGCGATTTTTCAGCCGGTTGAAACTTGCACTTCGTTAGACTAAAATTGTTTGTGCTTTAAAACTGCATACCCAAAAATGTTCCGAAGATTCAGATTAAAAAGTTGAAATTTTGATGAAAATTTGCTCAATTTTTCCTTTTTTGCATTAAGTTTGAAACTGTGACTGTATGTTTTTGGTTAAAGCTTAGACGGTATTTTTATAAAAAAATAACAAAAAAAAAAATTTAGCTCGAAAACCATTACGAATAAATATAAAAAAATTAACACATGGTAATTTGTTTGTGTCACTGTATTTGAATTATTTAGTATGGGGACCGCACTGTCGAATTTTAATTTTTTTAGTTGTACATTTTATTTTATTCTTCAATCGAGTCTTTTATTTTCTGTTATGGTATTATTTCACACAATCTATTCAAGTAATTTAATCTTTTAGAGTTCAATTTTATTAAAAAAAGACCACATGAACTAGATCTACATATAAAGAAATACAAGTAATAATTGAAGGATTCAAAGGACGTTTTTAAAAATTTTTCTGCCCGTGGGATTCGAGCCCACTCGCTTACTCCGTAATAATACCATCTGACAGAGTACAATTGTGATCAGATCAACTGCGCTGTTAATACGGATTAACGTTGCCGTCTGTTTATGCTATAAGCTTGGCATTCTCTAGAATCCCACAGCAGGTTGTGGCCTTCTTCTTCGTAAACAATATTATGATATTCTCATTAGCCGCAACACTGTGACTCGACTTCGAAATATATGATGCGATTTATATATCTTTTAACAATTATGTAAATGTATTATATATGATTTGTTAAAACAGAGGTGCGGCAGCTTTTTTACTTGATTGCGTTAGAAACTTTTTTGACATTAGTTATTAGAAAATTCTAGCACTTAGTGAAGTTGAGTTACATAGTGTTGTCATAAATGTATAATGGTATGAATTACATAACTATTTACGAAAATGCAGTTTAGATATTTTAGCTTAGCATAAACATGGACTGTGTTTGATACATTTAGTAGTTACAATATACATATTTAAAATAAAAGAAAAATTAAATATAGATATATCATAGAAGGATGCCCTTAAACTTAAACAAGCTTAGAGAACCTCGAAAAATTTTAAATTATTATTGGACCGTATTCAAGTGTAATATATGTATACTCGATTTGCAAGCTTTCGATTATTTCTTTTTTAAGGGTATCTATTAAATAATAAATGTTCAGCTGTAGCAGTTTGTAGCAAAGATATACATACATGCATGGCTTTCGCTAGCGGTGTAAAAAATAGTGAAAGGACATATGTATGTATTTTTGATGACAGTAATCCACGTCATCTTTGTGTGTGTGTCTTCTATATCATTATTTCTAATTAGCAACAAATGTATCATAGATTTGGAAGACATTAATTTTTCGCCAAAGCCGCCTATTTGTTTTGTGTGGCATAATTTTTAGGGATCAGCAGCACTAGTTTCCTTGCAATGATTTGCCATTATGTACAAACTATAATAAGCCTCCGAAATGTATGCAATAATAAAAAATACTCCTACATTTTTTTTCCTTGGGGAATCAGAAAATCGTCTAAAGCAGTGCTGGCGAAAACGTGCACTCTGTGTAATTTTGTCTTTGTCTTCTAACACCAATGCTAACGATTTTTAATTACCCAAGTATGAAACCTAACAAATTTCTGTTTACAAGATGTTCACCAAGAATTAACTTTCCACTTTAATTTGTTTTGTAAAGTATCCCTTTGTTCCAAATTAAAAAATAAAAAAAAAAAAACAATATTGTCCTTTGAACTTAGAGTCCCTTCCTCGGTAAACGCGTGTACGGGAAAAACTGAATCAAACGGCAACACAGTGGATCCGTCAACATCACTGGATGATCATGTAACTTTCCTGTACATCTATGAATATCACTGGTATACTAAAACCACAATTTTTCAAAATAATTTTAAGTAAGGTTGATTCATACAATTTAGTTTCAGAAACAAACAAAAATTTATTAGCAGCAGTGTATGCATGTATTTCGATTAATGTTGCTAGCAACATGCTTCTGGCATTAATTGTTTGAGGATTTGGTTATTTTCAGGCAAAAAAATCGGCGACCCGCTATTTTCTATCAGTCACTATAGTACTCATTCCAGCTGACGCCAGGCAATAATTTTTGAAACAGAAAAAAAATTTTCTAGCACCATTGTTGCTAGCGGCAAATGGCCGGCAATATGTCTTTGAAAAAATTTTATTTTCAGGTAATCTACCAATAACTCGCCTTTTTTTATAAAAGTAACTAATATATAATGCTTCCAACTGATGCCAGAAAATTGTTAATGGAATCGAAAAAAAGTTGCAGCAAAATAATGCTGACTCAATGGTACCACAAAAAAAGGTTGCTAACAACTTGTGGTTCTGCAATATTGTACTGGAAGACTATTCTTTTATGAGGCATCAATGAATCTGTAACTATTTTATAAAAGTCAGTATGCGCCTAAAAAATTACAAAAAATTAAAAAAAAATAAACATGTTGCAGACCACGTGGAGTAGTTGTGCGTTGCATACAATCTTATATATAGCATTTTCAGTTTAGTTGAAACTTTTTCAAATTAAATGAAACCTTTTTCAGGGAAAGCGAACCCATTTTCAAATTAAATGAAACCTTTTTCAGATTAAGCGAAACCTTTTTCAAATGAAATGAAAACTTTTTCAGATTCAATGAAACTTTATTCAAATTAAATGAAACTTCCTTTTAAGAATGTTTCATTTAATTTGAAAAAAGTTTAATTTAATTTGAATAAAGTTTCATTGAATCTGCAAAAGGTTTCATTTAATTTAAAAATGGTTTCGCTTAGCCTGTAAAAGGTTTCATTTAATTTGAAAAAGGTTTCACTTAATTTGAAAACGGTTTCATTTAAACTGAAAACGCTATAATTTTTACAAAAACCGTTTTGTTTTCTAGCTTAAAGCGGCGAAATTTGCATCTCACAAAATGTTACTAGCAACATGTGTCTTCAGGCAGTACATATTTAATAAATCGCTTATTTTCGTAAGAGTCAGTTCCAGCTGAGGACCGAAAGTAAGTAATAAAATCGGGAAAAAATGTTTCAGCAACATGTTGCTTGTGCAAATGTTTCAAACATTACTTAAAAGTTAGGCAAAGGTTAAGATGGAAGGTTTTTCGCATCGTGTACGCAAGAATATAATTGGTGCGCGCTTGTTAAGCATCTAATATATTCGAAAATAGTTACTAACTCTTTGTGCCTTTCGAAAATAATTTTCATGCGTAAAGAAAAAAAGTAAGATTCCAACTAAAAAAAATTATTTTCGTGCGTTTGTTCAGATTATTATATTAATATTTAGTTTTAAACTTAGGACCTAACTTGATTGCTAAATTTCTGAAAGCCGTTTCCAACTTTCCTCTTGGCACTAATTTTATGTATTTTAATTTTAATTGCATATATGAATTTATCCTACCATTTATAATTTTTTTTTCAAGGACCTTTAGCCTACTTCCTCCTGTATCGAGAACTTTGCAACAAATATCCGAATTTCGCCACACAATCTTCTTTGCATTTAGCTGCTACCAGATGCGAAACCGTTCAGTTGCCTGGCTATGTTGCTTAGCAGATTTATGCCTCTTAACTACCCACAAACCACCGCCCAATTGTAATTTCTTTTCAAAGAATGTACTTAGTTGCCCCTCTGAAAATTCTTGCCTAAAATTCCCGTTCACTCGCCACCTCATATTTTCCCATTATTCATGGACTTGCGGCTCACGAGTGTATTTTGATCCTGTTGATCCCAAAAATCATACCACGGCCCATATGTTTTGCCATAATGATGCCGCTCTTTGTCACTACCACCCCCACCACCACCAGCACTTGCGTGCCCATTTTCGCGTGATTTATTTGATTTTGATGCGCGCTCTAAAGTCATACTTGTCATGTTGCTCGATTTCATGAGGCGCGTGCGTGGCAATATTGTTGCTGTGGGTGTATTCATAACCGAATTTGCATTGACGTTCGAGTTTCGTGTCAGCGTCGAACTGTTATTCATGCTGTAGCGATCACGCTCGCGCTCGCGTTCCCTATCTCGCTCTCGCTCTTGTTCGTGCAACTCCTGTTGCTTCTTCGATTTGCCGCCGCCAGCAACACCGCCAGCTCCACCACCACCACCACCGCCACCACTGCCATTACGTTGCTCGCCGCCATTTAATTTATTCTTTTTGTTGCCACCCTGTTGCTGCATAGCCGCCGATGTGGTTGTGGCGCGAAATGTTTGAAACTCCATTTGATGCTCCTGATAGGAGTTGTGTAGCTGGCGCCGATGTTTCTCGTCCTTGCGCACCAAATGATCATTAATTACTATGCAGTCGTAGGGGTCCGAGCTGGTCGATTTGATTTCCACATCATCGGATTCATCCTCACTGGTGTAGTACTGCTTCAGTATATCCTTGCGCTTCACTGTCTTCATAATCATGCCGCCAGTGGTATTCTCGTGCGAGATATCGTCGAAGAAGTTATTGACGTCACTCATCTTGAGCGTGCCATTGTCGTCGCTGTCGGCGTCCTCATCTTCGGTGGAGTGCGGAAAATCTTGCTGCTTACCACGCGTCTGTGGTTGACCGCCACTACCGCTCGATTTCATCTGCTGCAGACTGGCATGCTTTCCAACGTTTGCATCCACATTGTTGGTCTGGTGCTTCTTGTGGCTGTTGCTCATTGTGTCGCGGCGTGACGACTGCATGCCAGTCGTGGTACCACTTTTGTTCTTGTTCTCACTGGCGCGCGCACTATTTATATTCACCTGTGGCAGCATGCCAGCCGTTTCACGATACTCCTTCTGATATTCTTTTTGGCCACGCTTTATTGTGCTCAATCTCTCGCTTTCTATTGGATTTTCAATATCGATCTCGATCGTTTTCATGATTTTCATGCGCGATTTGGGCGTGTAATCTGCGCGCATTGTGGTCGCATTCGATTGTATTGAGTTGCGATTGGCTAAAATGATATTCTCGCGCTTCACCGCCGGGCTCATGCCATAGATATTCTCGTCGTCATCGTACACTTCCATGCTGGTAACGCTGTCATTGCGACGCTTTTCCGCCGATGAAGTTGAATTGTTGGAGTGTGATTTGGTTAGCGTGCCATTTTTGTCGATGTTACTACGCGCACGGTCCCGCTCACGTTCACGCTCCACCCCATTTTCAGGTTCATCATCATGTTCCACGTGTCCATTCTCCTTGTGCGGTGGACTATCAGTGCGTAGGTCCTCTAGATTTGGTGCGGCTACTAAATCACGATGTTGCCAAAGCGACATCCCCGCCAGTATATCTTCGCCGCGTCCACCAAATTTCCAAAAAGACTTTGTTCGTTTTATGCCACTACTCGAAGCTTGCAGTATTTCATCATCACTGGCAATAAGATCATAACGCATTTTAGTATTACGTCGGCTGAGGCCATTCAAAGCCTTGTCGTCAATCTGACTGTCGACGCTGTTACGGAAATTGCGATTCAGTGTCCACGAGGTGACGTCTCGTGAAATATGGGAATTGGTGTCAGCACGACGACTGTGGACTCGAATGTGTCATGAAAAATGGAGGCAAGAGAAAGCCAGTGTGGTCCGTTGATGGGTACGCAATGTTTTTAGATATTCAAGCGATTTTGGTTTTAAGTGGGTTTTTGTTGAAATTTTCCAATTGTTCGGGATTTAGCATTGTACATTTGTGTTTATGATTCGAGTTTTACAGGGTTATGCAACGGAATTTGATTAGCAACACAAAATTGATGAATGGGGCATGAAATGAAAAGAGTTATAAAAAGAAACAAAATTAAAATGATAAATAAAATATAAGGAGAGACAGAAAATTTTGACTTGGACTTTTGGGTAGACTATTTTATGGCGGTTTCATTTCTAACGAAAAATATCACATTCTTATTGCCCTCTAAGTAGAAACACTAAGAAGCGGACAATAAAAAGGCAACATTTTTTGTAGAAACGAAACAGTCATTATACATACATATGTATGTAAATGTGCATATAATTCTTCTTTTGGTTACGACCTCTAAATTCCACTTCAACTCTCTTCACTCTGTAACCTGTAACGTGTTAACTGTATTATCTATGCTTTTGATGCCTTATTTTGTATGTTCAATGTTCCATCACCTTTCACGTTTGATCTGTGATCTGCGATGTATTATATCTGATCTATGATTCAAAATCAATGTTCTAGCATCCATGATTCATGATGCATGAGCCATAATAAATGAAGTTTTGTTTCACTAGGATTTATGTATACATATGTAATCTATGATCTATAATTTCTGTTGTGTATGGAACATATTCATAGTCAAAATAAAGTCGAATCTAACGTTAGTAGAAGCTTTTTTGACGATATTCCATTGAAAATTATGTCAAAAAGCTGCTATTATCTTTAGAGTAGACTTTATTTTGTTATGTCTTTTATTGGAATTCGTTTTTACGTTCCGGTGCCTAAACCGAGCGTACAACAAAATGGGTCAAAATCAAGTGAGCGTTTACAACGCCAAACGAAAAGATTGTTTATGAACTATGATCTAAGATTTATGAGCATTTCTATGTATATATGTTTGTTCTTTGTTCTATGATATAGGGATCTTCATATCGTATTTCATGATCTTCTATGTGTACTCTAAGCACTATGACTAATGGTGGTTATTTGGTTTGTAATTTACATACAAATAATATAGATTTCACCCCCACTCTGTATGATCAATATTCTATGATTTAAGAAGTGACCTATGCACATCTATGATTCTTCCTTCTATGCCGCTAAGTATGTCTTGTATTCTATCTACATATGTATGTACATTAGGGTGGTCAAAAAACAGTAAAGTTGGAATTGTAATGCTCTCATCCACTAAGATTATTCTATATAGACCCCTAAATACTTTTTGATTTCAAAATAAAAAAATAGGGGTATATATTTTTCGGTATAGAACAATTCTACTGGGTGAGAGCATAAAAATTCCGACTTAACTTTTTTACATGCATTTTTGGACCACCCTAAAGTACATACATATGTCGAAACTTAGGTAATAACTTTGAATGGAAAACAATTGATCGTTCAACAAAAAATATATTTCAGGCTACGGATTCTCCCCACGGAAGAGCAAATATATAGTTCTAGTTTGAAATCTTAAGTAAATCTGAATGAATCTGTCCTACGATTACTGTCCGGACAGATCTGCCATCGCTCCATATTTGGAAGTAAAACTTTTCGCTGAGACAATTCTTATATCTGTATTATTTTGCGTTTAATGTTGCCGTTTAAAGCTAGCTGATTGTGGAAACGAAAATTGTCGCGTATACATATCTTCGATGCCTTTGAAAAGTCGCCTACCGACCAGTAGCAAACCGCCTAAATCGCCATAGTAGGAAAAATTTAATTTGCCAACCCGGAACTCCAGGTACCGAGCTTCAAGCATAAAAATCGTAAAACCATAATTCCAACAACTTTTTTTTTTTAAATTACAGAGATATGAAATGCCGTCTATCAAGTCAATGGCCGTAAAGAAATTATATTTCTTCGCCCTCCTTTAAAATAAGAGCGCCGTAAGATAGGCGGTTTTGCTACTGGTCTATAAGCGGTTTTGCAAATCAGGGACGGAAAATAATCATTATTTTTTAAATTTTAGCCAAAAAAATATCAACAAGTTGTAATCGTTGTAAAACAATTTTAACTATGCTCTTGTATTTGTGTTCGTACGTTCTACTGTAGCTTACAATGATTTTTATTTTTCGAGTTTAATCAATCAAGATTAAAAATAATAATTAATATTTGAGTTATATTTTTTCGCTCAAAGCAAATTAATATTACTCGATTTTTATTTTTTCGATCATATATAATAATTATTTGATGATTTTTATTTTTTTGCTCAAAGATAATAATTATTATTGAGTTTTATTTTTTTCACTTAAGAATAATCATCGTTCAAAATACTCAAAAGCTATACCAGCGTGATTTCTGACGTATTCTATTCTAATTCCTTGCTAATAAGCAGAATCAAATAATAATTATTTCCGTTGAGCGAAAAAATAAGACTCACTAATAATTATTATTTTTAAGCGAAAAAAATAAAAACCATAAAATAATGATTAAATGCTGATTTAAATTATTTTACTCATAATGATTACCGCCCCTGTTGCAAGTACATCGACGATATGCCTTTAGATACCGAGGAATCTTTTAATATAAATGGCCAACACTTTTATCGCATCTGCTCGATTTTATATAAACATTTCCTATTATTGCATGCCGTACTGTATGGCCGAATATATGGATTTCGGAACACATTGTTATTTTAATAATAAGAAGCAGGCTAATAACCATACTGGACAGTCCCTGGGATCCACAGATAATCCTTAGCAAAAGGAAACTGCGTCTGTGGAAAGAGCACAGGCAAGCAGTTGAACCTCTATATTCGCATTCGCAAAAAACTCAAATTCTCTAACTGATTCGTGGCAACAAAATGGCTGTGCGGTTAGCACGGTGCGACTCAGCTCTGACGCTATATCAAAGCTATACCCTCTTTGTACTGTTCAAACGTAGCTAACCACAGGCATAGAGATCCATAATACTGCAGGGTCTATAGATATGCTTAGCCTTTCTACTACTCCAAGCGGTCTACAATTATCATCAAACTTAAAAGTAAGGATTTCTCTGTACCAACTGCTATTTATTCTGGACTTTGGAGCTCTAGTTGCAAACAATGCAAAATAGCTTTAGGGATACAACATTTCCTTTGGAAGCTCGAACTCATTAGAAGCAGAAGAAACGGTAAATCATCTCCTTTGCAACTATCTAGTATCTAGAGTAAGGTCTCTTGAAATCGGTTTTTGTTTAACAAAACCAAAATACGTTAAATCATCGCGTATGCTTTAGTGTTTTAAGTTCCTAAATTAAAACTGACCAAAGTAACTGAGAAGTCCTTCAACTCGTTCAGGTTAAATTGAGAGTTTTGGTACTAAAAATTAGGCTTTTAAGTGCCTTTACGAATTTTCGTATCTACTTCATTAAAATTTTCTGTCTCTCCAAGAAATTAAAAAAAAAATTATTATTTTAGCCCAAAATGTTAAAACAATTGCAAAAAAAGTGTGCACATAACGTTAAATATCATTGAATAGCTTTTAGCCAAGTTAGTTACAAAGAAGAAAAATAAAAATTGTGTATACTTTGTGCGAGCGTGCGACAAATCCAACAAGTGTCAATCAATTTCCTGTAACTTCACTTCCACTACTCACCGTATGGGCACTCGACTCGTTTGCTCCTCATCCGAGTAATCAATTTCGGGTTGTGGCGGCGGCTCATTGGCAAAGCCACTATCATTGCTGCTGTGCAATGAAGTCTTAGCAGCCGCGGCGGGTTTCAATTGACTACCACCACTGCCAGCGCTCATCGATGTGGACTGTTGTTTGGCAGATAGAATAGAACGATTCTTTAGTTAGAGAAAAGAGTGGAAATTTAGAGAACGTTTTTTTAGGTGGCGCTCCTAAAAAACAGAGCTCCACAACTCACATGTGCAGCTTGTGGTCCATTTTGTAGCTTATGTTGCTTGCGACGCTCCATCACCGAGGGCACGCCATTCGGGGCGCCACAAAAGCTTTGCGATGTATTCAATATACGACTGGCACTTTGACTCTGATTCTGACTATTCGATGGCACTGGTGCTGGTAGTGTAGGTGGTGGACCAGGACGTGGATTAGCGCCGCTGGCTGATGCGCGATACTGCGGGAGAGAATGCAAAGAAATTTATTATGCAAACAAACAAAATTTTCAATTTATTTCTCACACAAACCTTCTTTTGATTTCTGAATGTGTCGCCGAACATACGCGTCGGCGATGACTCCTCGGCGCTATTATTGCGTCGGCGGTATGTTGAATCGCTCTCCATGGCAGGATCCATATGCACCTCGGGCATATAATGATCCTGATAGTTGCGCATGCCGCCATTACGCTCGTAATGCACATTCTCATAACGATCGCTGCTGCGTTCGGTGTGACGTTCATTCACGCGATATTTTTCACGTTCACCAACGCCGCCGCCCTCAGCATTGGTGTAAGCGATGGGGAACCAACCGAACATTTGAGTGCGTAAATTCTCACCGAACTGCCAACCTTTGGCCTTGCTGCCGACCAAAGCAATGCGATCGCCCTCATCGAAGGGCAGCTGATTTTCACCCGAAGGCATGTAGGCATAGAGCGCTTTCACCACAGGTCGTTGATCCCATTGGCCGTGATCGGTGTGGTCATTGGCTGCGGAAAAATTAGTTTATGAAATCTTTAATTAATTTCAGCTGTTAACTATTTGAAAGCTTGAAAGTAAAAACTGTACACATATTTTTGGGTCATATTTAATTTAAAAACTGAACTAATTTTTGTCCATTCGCTAACTGTTAGTGGCATAAATTTTGGGCTCTTAAATATTGGACGAAATTTGTTTGATAATTTAAAATCTGAAAATAAATTTGTTTAAATAAAAAACTGCACATAAATTTTTGAGAATTTATGTATAATCTTGACATACATTTTTGGAAACTCTCAAAAGTGTAAAATCATGTCCACTCGGCGCGACTGTTTAGATGCACAGGTATTAAATCAGCTAAATTAATGTCCCATATTAAAATTAACGCAAGTATATGTCCAGATTTTAGTTGGCCAAAAATATGGCACTAATTTTAAATTACAAAAACTGTATGCCCAGTTTTTTAAATGACGGAAAATCTGTCCAATTTTAAGTTATCAAAAAAATTTACGCTCAGTTTTTACACTACCAAAAATATGTCCGATTCCTAAATAACCAAAAATTTATGTACAATTTTAAATTATTATAATTACATCTAATGTTTAAGTCACTAACCAGTTTTTAAGTAACTAATAATGTGTGCCTGTTTTTAAATAACCGAAAATTTATGTCCAGTTTAAAAAAAAAAAAAAATACATCTGTATGTTCGTTCATTTTTAAAGACCAGTAAATTACACATGATACTGAACAATAATAATTTATGTCCCGCTCCAATTGATCAAAAATTTATGTTCGGTTTTAAATTATCAAAAAGCCTATTTCGTTTTTAATTGCAAAACAATAAAAAAGTCCTCAAACCATCAATAATTAATGTCCAGCTTTTAAATCGCCATAATAGTTTTTACATTACCAAAAAATTATGTCCAACTTGTAAATTTCCAGTTTTCGAAATACCAAAATTTTTTTTTTTTAAGTTTCAAACTATCCTAAATTTATGTCCACTGTTTAACTTCAAGCATTCACTTCGCTACAGCAGCGCTACTTACAGTTCGTCACCGTTGTCAGATTGTAGTCGGATTTGGCGCGCGGCAGCGAATTCTGCGTATAGCTCACATGGCTTTCGTGCAAGGTACGCATATCGCCGTAGGGCGCGTCCACGCTGCGTGATTTCTTCAGCTGTGATGATGACGAATTGCCAACGGCATGCATGTCCTCACCATCTTTGAGACGCTCCTGCAGCCGCAATTAGAACAAAGCAGGTAGTGGAAAATTAAACAAAACAAACCCAAAACAAAAAACGTAGCAGTCAATTTAAGTTAATAATCGTGAATCCGCACAAATCTCTACTTATTGCAGACATACGTATGTACATATGTAGGTAGTATGTGTTTTGGCGTTTCCTGTAGTACTTACCATCCTCTTGCCACTGCTGGCATTGCTGTAGCTGCCAACGCCACCACCGCCGCCGCCCATCTCATACAAGGCAGCCGCTGGTATCACCTCACGTGAAGCGGCAATTTCTTGCCAATTTTCCAAATTGTTATCAATTACCATCTTGCCAGTGCTGTGATAGGCCATCCAATGCTTGGCTATGGAACATTGGCGTTCAAGCACGAAACCATACCGACGGCGCTCCTGTGTCATGGCCTATTAGCGAATATGAAAAATTCCAAAGAAATGTTAAAACCAGCTGTTTATATGAACTTTAAAATGTGTAGCTGCAGAGGCTTAAGTATGCTTTTAAACGCAAATGTCCATATGTATGTATGTATATGCGCTTGCGCTGTATACGCTTGTGCATTATTAAAGCAATTGTACGCAATTTTACTCACATTTTTGTAGCTTTGTTCGCAGAACGTATCCAATTTCTTTTTTTGATCCTCCAATATTTGTAGATTCTGCAAAAAGAGAGCAACACAGCTGTATTAATAAGGTTTTAAGAAGTCTAATTTGTATGATGAAAGGTACGTGGGAAAATATCAGTTTGTTAAAAAAAAATGTGCAACTAGAATAATTTTTTCAAAGTTAAGTTTATACTGGGCACTGCCCGCCGTGCGTTGCTATTTCACGCTCCTAAAAATTATGAGGACACACAAGTGGAATTTTTATTGATATGATCATCAAAAACTTCTCTTAGATGGCCTTTCGTTTGATGTCCTTATTATAGTTGTGTTTAAGTGATACGAGCAGCTGTCAAAAAACAATAGTTTTATGTTTATATAAAATTGTTTTTTTTTTGGTAGCTGGTAATCCTATACAAAAATATTTCCATATCGAGCACATCAGTGGCTCAAATTTTTAAGTAGCAACCCCACATACATAAACAAATTTTTAACTAAGTGTGTTTGAACTATTTTCATTTAATGCTCAGATAGTAATTTTAAATAAATGGAAACCCTATTTTAAAATATTTTCGTATTAAAGACATAAGCGATACTAATTTCCAGTATATAGCTGCTCTAAATCAGGGACCGAAAATAACAGTTATTTTTTTAACAGCTAAACATGGCCAAATAGTTGTTAAGGCCGAAATAAAAGTAGTTTCCTAATAATAAACAAGCCGCTTATCCAAATTAAAGAGAACTAAAATAGCCTTAGTGGGTAAAAATAGCGCCAAAGTCGAAAAAGAGGCGCGAAGAATGGAACAAAATTGCGATTGCTGGGCATATACCCACAAATTACTTGAGTTTTATAATTTGAAGTATACAACACTGTTCTATCTACAGCCGATAAGAAACTGAATATCGGTTTGACATTCAATCCAGTTAAAGGCTTTTAAGTGCGGGTTTTTAACTGCAAGTGAAGATTTTCTGGGTGTTTGGCAAATTTCATATTTTGATTATTATTTTACTCGACACGGCCATGAAGAAGGTCCACATCACTTCCTAGATAATTTGAACAGTCGTAGAGTGTAAATTGTGATATGTGGTCTATTTTCTGTGATGCATGGTTTGTGATCTATGACCTTAGATCTATAGTCTTTGATCTACGATCTACAATTTACGATAAATGATTTGTGTTACATGATTGATCCATGATCTGTGATTTATGATTTGTTATATGTAATTTGTTGATTTATGAACTAAATATAAGCTATTTTTTCTATCTTTGGGCTTTTCTTCATGATATTTAGTCTCCAATGCGATTTATAATCTATTTTTTATGATCTATGAACTATGGTTTTAAACCTAAGATCCTGAATGGTCGACCAAGGCTTTCTAATGTTTATATGTATGACCTATGATTTATAATGTACACAGAGAAATTTTCGTTTTCAAATTTGTATAGAACGTTTTACTTTTAAAAACGTTTTGACCCAGGTTTTGCACCTACAATATTTGTTTTAGTTTTGAGAATGGAAATTTTTGATATCAGATTTCAAACTTTTTATTTTAGTTTGCAACACGCACATTGTCGGGACACTTTCTAAAATCTTCGTTTGATATTTCACAGTGAGCGTACTCAAATTGAATTCCAAAATAATCCTTTGATATTTCAAAATGTGAATTTTTAAAATGATTTTCAAAACGCTCGATTGTTTTATGACAATGAGCATATTTAAGTGAGATTCTAAAATGTTCGTTTGAAGTTTAAAAATTAGTATTTCTATTTTTTATGTTATTTTGATAACTTTTACAAAACTCGCTTTTTGAAATTAAATCCTGAAAGTTCTTTAATATTTGGAAGTATACAATTATCAGGTAGGTTTTCGATATAAGTATGTACCACTTTTTTTTGTAAAAAAGTTGAAAACAGATATTAGTTTATAATTTATAATTTTATTTTTTTAAAGATATATGTACATATGCATTTAACATTAAATACTAAATAATTAACACAAATTAAATAGGTTTATATTTAAGGTAAGATTTTCCATTGTTAATGTAAAATATTTCCATTGGTTTTGAAGTGAATTTATTTATATTAAACACTTCCAATGTATCTTCTTTTATATGTTTTAATTCGTAAGATACAAAATGTTCATCGAACGAGCTCTCTCTCTGTTTACTACATATGACTAAAACTTCATTTTCGTACAATATGAAAAAAATTATTTTAAAAAAGGTAATAACATGTTTTTGTAAGATTCCTATATAGTTTTTTTGTTTATATTTTGTATTTTTATACACTATAGTATGAGCCAATAACACGGTTTTTAAATTAACGTTATATAAAACATGGGCTATAATTGGATGCAAATAATGGTTAGTTAAATCCGTTATTTTGAACTCGTCTGGATCAAAAAGTTTGGGTAAACCCTTAGAATGCTGAACTAGACATGACGCAAATTTATATGCACTTTTAATAGAAATTGTTTTTTCTATATTTAGGCGCGACGTAATAGAGTGAGCATATATTTTCATTTCCTTATGCTTAGCCTCATAACGCATTGCCCACATAAATTTCAACGGCCCACATTGCCTAATAGCTCTTGGATAATGCACCATAAAAGCATCATTTTAAGTCCCCATACAAATCAATATATATTGTATGATGGTTTTCTATTAAGGTGCTCAAAGTGTGTATGTCTTCTTCTTCAAACTGATCAACTAATAAGAGATCAACTATTTTTGACAGCACAATGACGAGATCCCAAAATCTATTTCCTGGTAGAATGAGATCACCAATCATTAGTGGTAAATACGTGACGAAGCAAATCATTTCACTGGCTGTCATTTTTAATTTATTTTTTTGAAGACATCCGATTGTGATATTAGCTGACATATTGGATAATTCCATTTCTCCATAAGGGAAAAGTCGTTTTCTGGAATTGATTGTTTCTAGGGTTAATACCTTTTCTTTGATTAGGGACAACAGAACTTGGCATATATCGTATGAACAGACGCCCTCAAACAAGTCGTGCATTATGTCGAAAGAAATATTTTCAACGAAATGAAAGGATTGCAGCGAATTAAACATACATTTTGATTTTATGCCAGTCAAAATACTCATTTCTTTACAATCTCGATCATAATTATCGACAGTGCGTATATTCCTTTCTATTTTACTTTTCTTGGTTTCATGTTTAGTCTGCCTACAACATCTACAAAATCTATTTGAGCTAAAGGATTGTACCATACCCAAGACAGAATTGACAGCAAGATTATCACCGACTACTAAGCCTAAGACAAATGAAACCTTCTTTGAATTGATAACAATACCAGCTTCTAGAATTTTGAACTGTTCAACTAAATTTCTTAAACAAATTTCGTAACCATAAGATTTTAAAAATTTCGACGAAAAAAATCCAGCAGGAAAAATAAAATTTAACTTTGACTGTAGAAATTGAGGAATTGTTGGAAAACTGTAGTAACAAGCACAAATAGAATATGGGTGGGTTCCTAGAGGGTTATTTATTTGAAAATCGTCGAAGTAAACATTAAAAGGTATAATTATGTCGAAATTTTGTTTGTTGGCAAAAGTTTTCTGCATAGTTTCACCATTAATCAGATTCGAAATTTTTGTGTTTTCTAACAAAGAGATTGTATTTGCTTCGGTTTCTTGTAATACATTAGGAAGCTCAAAAAACCTCCTAAACTGAAATAAAAGAGGCATGATATACACTTTTCTTTCTTTAGCATGCAAAGTGGGATTTCCTCGAATGATTTGTTCAGTTATTTCGTTGTTTATCACAATTTCATGTGAATGTTTAAAAAGAAATTTTTTTTCTAAATTTTTTACTAACTTAGGCTCAGTTTCAATGTCTTTAAAAGCGCTATCCAAGCAGTTCAATAATGACATTAGTTCAGGTTGTAAACTGCTAATATTAATTAAACAATTATAAATAATTTTAAGTATTGCTAATAGCTTTTGCAATACAAAAGCTGCGTCTTTTCTGGAAATACTATTTTTTGCATACAAAGTAGTTGAAAATTCAAGTAATGCGTCTTTTATATCTATGCACGAGCTACTTTCTTCAGAGTTTGGAGCATAAACTGTTTCCGAGACAGTCACGGAAGGATTTGATGGCGCCATCTCACATATGCTATGTCTATGCCCATGATCAATGTTTACGTTTTTTTCGTTTTGCAAAATGTTAATTACTTTTGAGCGTTTTGGAATTAAACTATTAATATCATGACTTTCCAGATGACGCTTAAATGTAGCAAACCGAGAGAATAACTTATTACACTTGTTTTGGACGCATGTTTTTGCATCCGCGTTGTTAAGAATATGAACGTTTTTTAGATGTTTTATATACAAATCTGTCGTGACAAAAGTATTGTCACACTTAAAACATAAAAACATTTTGTATATTTAAAGCTTATCGGAAAAGTAGTTCAAAAGTAAGCTTAAAGACGCTGATCGGGCGTCATTAGGAGTAATTATATCATAAATAAATATTTGTACAAATGTCCAAGCCAAAACGCAAGGATCTGGATATTTTAGATTAAGACTTTGGAAAAGCTTGAACGTACAATCAAAAGCGTTAAGAAATGATTCAAACTTTAAAAACACTTTGTCAAAGTAAACATAAAAACGTTTCTCACTGTCGAACCCTTCAGCTATAATCAACGGCTGCAAAGATGTCTTGAGGCTTAAGCATTTCGATTCTAACTCTTCGATTTTTACATAGATATTGCTGATGTTAGCTATTGGAACGACAAAGAATTGGTTCGCATCCAATATTGAAAAAGATTTCCCACCAAAACCTTTTGATGGAATCACAGTGTTTAATAGCTGTAGCAAGACATAATTTAGTTGATCTGATGAAAAAGAAGAAAAATATTTAGACTTTTGAATTGTTTTACTCTGAAGTGCTGATAGATATGAATTTATATACTTACCAATATTTCCGGACTCCTCTGCTTCTTTTAGTAATTCTTTAGAAAGGGTATTGATAGATTTTGTATAGTAATATCTTGTCAAGACATCTCTGAAAGATTCCCACTTTTCTTTTAGCTTATTTTGTTTGCCCGGATGTTTAATTTCAAAATCTATGTTGATCTGCAGAAGAAAAATAACTTATAATTATAGTCTTCGTTTTGGACATAGAGAACGGGAAAATGGATGCACTCCCGTTGCATCGCTCTTCCGTTACAGAATTTCCATAAAAATGTTTATTTCCCCAATAAAGAACCTTTATTTTAAAAACATTACCAAGTCTGGTGCCCGTGCATCTTTCAGAAGGGGCCACTCTGCCAAGAACGCATAGTTATCGAATTTCTCCAAGTCCTTTTGTCTTAACTGATATGTGCGAGACCATCTATCGCAAACAGTATCCCAAGCAGCAAGCGGCCAGTAAAGTTCGGATTTTAAATTTGTTATATTGTCTGGAAGTTCCGGGGATCTTTCTCTTTGAGAAGCTATTTCGAGACTGCGTTTCATCCAATTTTCTTTTTCGGTACTTTGTATTAGTATACTTGGTAAACAGTCGACCACTTGGAGGTTTTTTACCACGCCGAGGTATATAATAAAAATCCTGTATAGTACTCAAATAATTTAAATTTTTAATGCATATACAGTCAATCAATAAAGTTTAGGTACAGAGAGTTCTTTGCAATACGGGAAACTGTTTATTAAATATTTTATTTTTCGCTAGTTTTGTATAAAAATATGGTTAATTCTACAACAAATCCCCAAAAATCAGAGCTCCAAACCCTGCGCCAAATTAAAGAAAATTCTGGAAATTGTCATTCAAATATTGCACTTTTTATTTACACTCTTTAGAAAAAAGTTGAGTATGCAGTTTTTAGCCCATTAAATTTTAGTTTAACAAAGTGCAAGTCAGGAAGCTGGGACTTACCATTGATTTTTGGTAATTTTTTTGTTGAAGGTGTCGCTAATTTTTATTTTTTATGGAGAAAATGAGCGACACCGCCAACAAAAAAAATTGCCAAAAATCAATGGTAAGTCCTAGCTACTTAAAACTTGCACTTTATTAGATACACTAAAATTTAATGGGCTAAAAAGCTGCATACTCAACTTTTTTCTAAAGAGTGTAAATATAAAGTGCAATATTTGAATGAAAATTTCCAGAATTTTCTTTAATTTGGCGCAAGGTTTGGAGCTCTGATTTTTTTGGTTTTTGTTGTAGAATTAACCATATTTTTATACAAAATTAGCGAAAAATTAAATATTTAAAAAATAGTTGCCGATATTGCGAAAAATTCGCTGTACCTAAACTTTATTGACTGACAGTACATATACATATAAATTGCACTTACGGACACTTTCCTTTCCTCTGGGAAAACGTTTAAAATTTCTTTTAAAATGCAATCAAAATCGTTTGGTGTCAGTTGCTTACAGTTGACAAACGTGTTTTCCAAAATAATTTGTACAATTTTGTCTCGTTTAATATCTGTGAGACATTTATGCTCTCTATAATAACTTTGTATGGAACAACCAGTATCGGTTTGGGCCAACAGTTCAGATAGCGTCTAAAAATATAAGAAATGCATGACCAAAACAAACTTTCATAACCAGAGGATACATTTTTGTAAATACTGTTTACTCACCTTTCCTCCAAAGATATCCTGTTCCTTCTGCGTATCGCTGGTTAGATTCTATAATTAGATACAAAACCAAATATGAATATTTTAAAATATATACAAACATACATATGTATGTATAATTTTTTGTATAAGAAACTCTTACCAAAGATTTCTTCCATTCGAGCAGTTTAACTCGAAATTCGGCTCGGTCACCTATCTTTTTTATTGCATCAGCAATGTCCCTTTCATTTAAAAAGATGAGATGCCGATATTCTATTCCAGCTTCTGTAAATCACTAACTTATTAACTACATAGTTATACATAAGTCTTTTAATAATAGCACTTACCTATAAGCTGAGGCTGCAGGTGCTCTAGCTCGAATTTTTTTAATAGTTGCTCCATTTTAAGTTCTATTTTTGAAATAAATATTTTTTTGAATAGAAATGCTAACACACTCGTTTTTTAAAGTTTTCCATTTACACTTTGCGAGTCAAAGTTTTCGATTTTATTTTAAAAATATTTCATTTTGCTTCGTTGGCTGAATACTTCGAAGCTTTATAATTTGTATGGTAAAAATTTTAAATTGTTTCGTTTTAGTTTTGAAAATACACATTTTAGATGATAACTTCTTCTCTTCCATTGCTTTTCCCCCCCCAATACAAAATATGATAATACTTCTGTTGTAGTTTTCCGAATGCTTCGTTTAAATTTCGTATAGACAAATTGTGCGTTTTTAAATTTATATAGAGTAAAACAATTATAAAAATTTTTGTTTTTAAATATTTTTTGAAAACGTGCGTTTCACTTGTTTCATTTTCTCAGTGTATATTTAATCTAATATTATGTGAGTTTAAGCGAGATGTCTCATGGTCTTCCTGTTATAGCTATTCAATATAATATAGACAGTTTCTAAATATCGCTCACTCACCCTTAACTCTTTTTCCGTATTCTCTGCACTAGCCTTTTTCTTGCGTTGCTTTTTCATTGTGGAAACTGCCTTCTGATAACTCTCCATGCGTACTTTGTGCTGTTGCAAGAATTTCTTTTGTTCATGTTGTACAACTTTTGTGTCCTTTTCCAAATTTGTTTCCAATGGCACCAATAAATCAACATAGAACGCTTTTAACTAATAATAACAAAAAAAATAATAACAAAAAATTATATTTTTATGCATAAAACATAAGTTATGATTTATGATTCAGTGACACAAAAGCTAGTAATACTCTATGGTTACTCACAATATTCATTTGTTGTTCTTGAATTTCTTTGTAAACGCTGACGACGTTCATTAAAGCCGCACCTTCAGAAAAACAAGAGAAATATGTATAAAAAATTATTAACAGAAAAATAAGAGTGCAAAATAACAATACACATTAAAGCTAATGCTTAGCAGCTCGTGAACAATGAAATGCCTTTGAAAAGCATTTGTATGTATCTCATGTCACGCACTTATCTAGCAGCTAGCAGCACTGCACATATATAAGCTTTAGCTCTCCACAATTTGTTGCCGCAACATTGTGTAGCAACACGTGCAGCTTGAAGATACTGCTATCTTGTAATTAGTTTTTAACCGACTTCCAAAAACGGAGGAGGTTATCAGTTCGTCGGAATGTTTTTTTTTTTTTTTTTTATGTATGTTACCGCATAACTTTGGACCACGT
>NW_023458559.1:49955168-49991156 GCF_013731165.1 Rhagoletis pomonella
AATCTGGTTAAGATCCGATCAGTGGATCATGAGATATATATATATATTTTTTTTTTTATATGAGAGTTGAAGTCGGTTTTTTTTTTTGCTAAAAATTACTAGTTAAATACGCTAGTGTATGCTGCTAGATAGACGAATCCTTCTTGTTTACCTTGTTTTTGTTAGCTTTATATGCTTCTATTTTTTTTCTAATATGATTTTTACTATTTTTCGCATATTTTTTTGTTCTTACCAATATCGTTAGTTCCACTTTGTTGTGCATTCATTGCCAGCTTGGCTAATGCTTCATTGAATAGACGTGACGCAGATGCAGCACCTGTGCAGCAACAGAAAATTAAGGAAGATCATTACATTAACATACAAAATGCTTGCACATTTCGTAATAAATATTTTCTAATGCTGATTGCTTATGATTATAATGCTACTTAATTTATTTTTACGACCAGCTGTTTGCTGTTTATCATATTTTTTTAGTATGTTATTTTTTGAATATTTATTACTCACCATGCAGAGCTTTGAGATAACCCTTGCCCGTGGAGATGAGTTGACGTGCACCGGGATTAAATTTCTCTAATATATTCTGGAAAATAAAACAAAAAATTAAAGTTTTATGATTTCTTGGATCGTTAAATTGAGTAGTCTCTTATGTTAATTTAAGTCAATTTAAAATCTTAGGTTAATCTTAATTAAAATACCAATTGTTTACTATTAACATACGAGTACACATCCTCAAGTTTGTCATCTATCGAATAACGAAATTACTCATAGAAATGCAAATTAATTATCTGCTCCTAAGTATAGTACAAGTTGTGAAAAATATTTATTCTTACAACATGTGAACTAAGCGTAAGGTCAGTCGCCAACTGCATGCCACTGCAATGAGTAACTGATAAAACGTAGTGTGTGCCATAATTCATAGATACATATTTTTACTGTGTATGAACTGCAGTCATTTCTATTATTAAAAGTCACGACGTGTTAGACGCGCATGGCATATCTACTAAATGTTTATTTAATAATTATCTCCAATGAATGTTGATAAAATCAAATTGTAAATGTTTAAATGATAATATTTATTTAAATTATTACACACGGCGCTGCCTAGTTTAGAACCGGCCGACTAATTGCCTTGTATGTTTCCAGCAACGTTTCTGTGTGTTTGCCCCAGCTGCTGCCGGCTACCCATTTGAGGACCTTGTTGCGACTCTTTAGTCTATTTACAATCACGGTTGAATGCGCCGAGAAGGAAAGCAGACTATCGAAGGTAACTCAGAGAATTTTCGGGTTATTCACCGTCGGAATTTGTACTCCATCTAAATGAATTCCCAGATGTAATCTGACCTCCTTCGTCCGGGTGGTAAAAAGAGTTGACGAGGATTTTGTAGGGGAGAGCTTTAAGTGAGCTCCTCAGGGCTGATTAAAATCTGGATAATTTGAGAAGAAGTGTTGACATTTTTCCACCAACTCGTCCACCAAGAAGCTGCAAAATAAAGGATCCAGTGTGATATTAAGTCCCATCGCGTGAATTCCAATCCGATAGTATCACGTCAATATGGCCAACAGAATTGAGAATTATGGCCTTGATAAATTTGTCCATCCTGAGCAAACAGGAGTGCCATCTGTCCAAGAGTAGTCCTCTTGTAATAAAAGGTTTCTCTCTCTTTTCGATTAGATCGACTTGTGGGTGCCCTTTCTGTCCGTCTAATCCGCCGTGCAGTTTCCTAAAATATTACTGTGGCCTGCCATCCATGCACACATCGCACACGATCGTCAAAGAAGACACAAATCAAAATTTTACGTTCGTCAGAAAATTCGAAAAACTATTTTTTAGAACATGCTAATCATATGGACAAGAAAGACTGTAACTTAGGTTTTTTCAACAAATTAAAACAAAAATTTTCTCTAGCTTTTGCTGAGAGGTAAATAAAAGCTGTGTGTACATTTTTAGTACATAATTTCAAAAATGACAAATGGTTCTGTCACTTTTGAAGATCGTGTGCGATATGTAGTAGTTGCCCCCCAACTTTCGTCTAGAAGCAAGACGACGAATGGTTGAGCTCCAGAATGAAGGGAAACTCTTGATTTAACTATTCACAAACAGTAAGGCGAGTAAGGTGGAAAGCCTCTACCTATTAACATTTCTTAAGAAACAATGTTAACTGTACAACGGAGGAATAAATTATTAGATCCCACCGAGACCTGATGAAATATTTCCCCCCAAATTATCAGAATTAGTTGACTTACTATGCTCACTGCTTACTAAGATATACAAAGATCCTAACCTCTGCCACATTCCAAAGAAGTGATTGGTCAGAGGGTTTATACCAAGAGGAGGTAAGGCTTTGCATGTCAAAGCTAAATATTCCGAAAAGGCTGCTATATACGCAAAATCATACAAGCATACTGCAAAAAAGAAAGTCCATGGACTTTGCACTCCAAAAATGCCTGCCTAATATTGAAAGAGGACTTCTTCTTCTTTCGCGTTTGAAAGAGAGCTTGCATTTAAACAAAACTTTCATATAGAAGGAGCACTTAATAACGTTTATCCCTTACTTTGGAACCTCACCGTTCACAGTTCTTCTGAGACAACGAAAATTTTTTTACCAGGTTTAGGCTTATACTAGCGACATAACATTGAAAAATCATCTCCAGAATGTAGACGACCTTTTACTGAACGTTCCATGAAACTTTTAGTATCTACTAATATTTCAAAGTGAAGAATTAAAATTTAATGCATTTCACTTGAGCATATGAAACTCACTCTCCTTCTAGCTATTATTGTCATATTTTAGTAGCTGTGCGAAGCGCTTGTCCCACTTTTTCATTAGACAACCATAAACATAAATATTTAAAATTTTATACCACGCAATTAGTTTGTATTTTTTTGTACACACCTCTAGGTTTTATGCAAATGTATAAAAATATTTAGCATTTGACACAGATACCAAATTCATTCTTGGCTTAGGGAGATGAGAGCAAGAAGCAGATGTGCGGTATAAGCATGCGCAAATGCAAATCAATGACTGAAAAGCATTTTAACGAGCTTTAGAATAAAAAAAGCATTAAATAAATGATGATGGTGTGCTAAGAAAAAACTAATGATAATTAAATAATGAAAAAGGCTAACAGAAGAAAGAAATAACACAAGAAATTAGAAGAAAACATTTAAAGATAAGAACTGTGAGAAAGTTTACTTTATTGCTTTTGTAGGAAAAATTTTATATTCGATTTTTTTTTAACTTGTATGAAATAAAATACTTTACTAGACTGCACTGTAAATGGAAAAGTTGTGGAGTTAACGAGGTTGCTAATAATATAAATATGTATGTGGTGGAAAAATAAATAGGAACCCAACATTTTTTCAAATTTAGCCTATTTTTTTCGTTTACTTAATATTTATTATTTTTTTTTTTTTTAATTATAGCCCAAATTATTATCTAACAAAAACCATATAAATTCATATTTCAAACTTGTGCAAAAATTATAAAAATTCTGCAAAATCGCACCTAAATTTTCAACGTTTAAGATTCTTTAAACTTTTTATGTTTGTAGTTTTATAGCCCATTAAATTTTAATAGAATGAAGTGTAAGTTTTAAGCTGCTAAAGTATCGCGTGGATTTTCTGCAATTATTTTTAAGGCATTTACAAAGTACTTATGTTCGACAATTTTTTTTGAATCGAAAAAAGTGCATATTATACTCAGAATAAAAATTATCAAAAATCAACGCAATTTTTTGGGAGCTTCAAACTTGCACTTTATTCCACTAAAATTAAATGGGCATTAAAACTGCATACTCAAAAAAAAATCTAAAAAATCTGATTAAAAAGTTGAAAATTTAGACGCAACTTCGCAGAATTATAATTTTTGCACAAAGTTTGAAATATATGGTTTTTGTTGGATAATGAGCTACACTTTTATAAAAAAAGTAATAAATATGAAATAGACAATAGAAAAATTGGAACAATTCGTTAAAATGTCGTGTCTCTATTTATTTTTCCACCACTGTAGTATATTATCGTGATCCTGCATTTTTTCCAGCCACCCCCATAATTGATTTTTTAATTTGAACTCGGCTGGGAACCATGCCACCGGGGCTTGGAAGTTTTTTATATATTTAACATGGTGAAAATAAAATATTTCAAGAATTGCTTTAGAATGTTTTTATCGAATAATAATAGTTTTTTATCGAATAAAAATATTTCACTTCAGTAATTTTCAAAAAACTAAAATTACATATCGACTGCTGAGTGGAAGATCGACCTTTCTCTGCAGCCAGTTCGAAAACGCCCTATCTCAAAAAACTTTTCAAGAACGCCCTATTTCAGAATTTGGTTGAAGGACGCCCTATTTTAGAATTCGTTTCAAAAACACCCTATCTCAGCTGCCGAATCAAATACGCCCTATATCAGCACATTTTCAATACATTTTGAAGTTAGATAGGGCATTTTTAAACCGAATTCTAAGCTAGGGCGTTCTTCAAGTAAATTCTGTGATAGCGTGATTTTTCAATAAAATTCTGAAATAGGGCGTTCTTGAAAAGTTTTTTGAGATGAGGCGTTTTCGAACTGGCTACCGAGATAGGTCTTCCACTCAGCAGTCGATATGCAGAATATTTAACTTTATTTTCAAATATGAAAATCGTACCTTATATAAACACAAAAAATTTTGAAATTTTATAATTAAATATGAATAAAAATTTGATTTCTGAAGGAAAATATTCTAACTTGATTAAAAAAAGATATATTGTTAACTTATATATAGCAATTCTACGAAAAATTGTATTTTCCCATGTAAACATACTTTAGAAAAGTCCAGAGCCCCGCTGACATAATTAAATATTAACCGCATTCAAATTTTAAAAAATATCGGGTAAATTTTCCTTGTTTAATATTAGATTTGTTCTTTTACATTTTCGGGCTAGTTTCGAGCAAATGAGCGTAAGTATAAAATGCTCTCACAAAAGTTCGTTAACTGCTCTAAACCACGGGAACACAAAAAACCCATTTTCGTGTCCGAAACTAAACGTCAAACCGCAAAAGCAAAAATGAGAAGCAAAAGTGTCTCTCTCAAAGTGGCTATAAACAGCCCGAGAACCAACCAAATGAATGCACTTTCGTGAAAAACTAAAATATGGACATGAATCAAAAAAGAAAAAAAATTGGCGTGATCGATTTAATTTGAAGCATACATTTCATATAAATCTAGCCTTAAAAACGTCTTAACAATGCCATAAAAAGGTGCACCGATGAATATATGAGTCCGAAATTTTGTCCTTATGTTTGTAATGACGTGGTATATAAACTCAAAATAATAAATCTAACCGCAAAAATGACTTAAAATTGCCTAAAACACACCAATTAATATATGATCCAGAAATTTTGTGCATATATTTTTAATGGCGTTATGTATGAACCTTCAAAATTTGGGCGTAATCGTTTTATTTCAAAGCACACCACGCATACAAACCTCAAAAACGCCTTAAAATTAGCACCTATGAATTACCATGAGGAAGATGGAGGAAACATAGTTTTTTCCATCAAAAGTGTCAAAGTTAGCATTTATAAAATGTTAATTTTGTCTGCTTATATTTATTAAAATATTTGGTCGATTGCACTTGCTTTTTCTCTATTTTATCTAGAAAGTGCTATGGTTTTATATGAACGTACAACAAAAACAATAAAAACAAAAGTTATAAGGAAAACACATTGATTAAGTGAACAAAAATCTCAATCAGTTTTAGTTGAAAAAAATCGTCAGACTTTTGTTGATTTTATTCTGTATAAAACTGCCAATTTCGTACAAAGTTATAATGCACTTCTCTCATTCAAATATCACTTTGTTAGGCTAAACTATTCAAATATGAAAAGTCAATACCCAAAAAATTTTATTTTTACCGCCGAAATACCACTGTGCGTTCTGGGGGCTGGCCGCGGTAAAATTCTAAAAAGTTGATTTTCCTATGCATTTTGGATTACCATAGAGTTTTTTTATTAAAAATTTCTGAACATACGTTCTAGGGTGTAAATCAAGTTTTCCCACATTCCCTACAATATTTTTTACTCACATTGTTGATTTCAAATCAATCTATAAGTCTCCTCTGAGCAACATTTTACTAAAGACCGTTGATATTATATATGGACGCCAAACTCTGCCTCCAGCATACTCCTGAAGCGATATTACTCATCACCAAGCATTACCATCTCTAGAATACCCTAAAATTCTTTGTGTAAATACAATATTCCACGAATGTAAAATGAGTTCCGTCGCCAAAAAGAACAAACTGGAAATTGTGTGGGTATCAGAACACAGGAAGGCTGCAGGAAACTAAAGAATTTATGGATCGGCGTATTGCGCATCTACGAATCCTCAAATGGAAACCTCCACCAAATATTTGCTCAATCCGAACAAGGAGGCGGCAAAATTCCTTTTAAATTTAAAATAAAGTATATGATCGCAGTTTGGATTGGGCTCGATATGAAGCCAAAGGGGCAACATATACCTATCATCCATAATGGGCATTGAGAAGAAAATTGTATCGTGTATAACTAACGATTACAGCTAACGAGTAAATTCAGTAAACTCTAAAACTGTTAACTCAGCGATTTGTAATGAAAATTGGTTCAAACTAATAAAATAACACAAAACTGCGAACACGTCTCATTGTGCTTCTAACCTCTTCAACACTTAAGCAAAATTAAAAAAAGTAAATAAATTATACAAATCAACCGCAACTTGTTGCCATAAGCGCCACACACACACGTTCATGAACGAATTAATTGTAGGCTGACAAGTATTTTGTAATTAAATTTGTAAGAAATTACATCACACACATGTGACTAAGACGCAGCGAGGCGGCAGCAACTGCGCAACAAAGACAGGTTAAGCCGGCAAGCAAGCCGGCATGAAAATGCAACAAAAAACAAAACAAAATTTATAAAACAAAAACAGCAGGCAATAAAATAATTTAATGACTGACAACATTTGTGTCGGCAATTGAATTGAAATTTGAAGGCAGCGAAAAATATAGCGCAAAACATGCAATCAACGTGCCGCCAACGTTTAGCGACAATTTGGCATTAATGCGGCACAAATGTAATAGCAATAGCTACTTGGTTTTTTTTTGTAATTATTTAGTGTGAGCAAGCAAGCAGCAAGACTTAATTTTTATAGGCTTGACCGCATTTAAAGTGTTTTAGCTAAATTAATTACACATGTATCTATGTGCGTGTTATGTGGCAAGTTGAAGGAGGAAGGCGTACGAAAAGTGGTAAAAAATTGCATTTTTACGCTCGCCTTTTTTATTAAATCTTAAAACAAGTTTACTAAAACAAATTTCATTGTCCACACCTGCTGCGACATTTTCACAAAGAGTCTGTCCAATTTACAGTTTTTTTTTTTTTAATTTGGCAACTTTATAAAAAAGCGTGTAAACAATTAGTTCAGTCAAATAACTTTCCTTGACAAAGAGCTGTCATTCAAACTTAATTTCCGAACAACAGCTTCAACATGCCATTCAATCGTCGTCATAAACAATTTGCAGTCATAAATCATTCGAGAAAATAACACTTGTAAATAAATATTCGTTTGCCGAGTCACATTCCAAGAAAGAAATGATATGACACAAAAAAAAAGAAAAACAACGCAGCTTGAAAGCACTCCTCAGTTTAATTAGCTACAAGTATTTGGTTTGGTTGTGGTCACTGCGCATGCGCATAGATGCGGGTTCAACAATAGTTTAATTGTTTCGCAAAACTGTGGCATTTGAGTGGCTAAGTATTACCAGCAGCAAATGTATGTATAAGCGCCCAAGTGTGTACAATTGATGTGTTAATGTGTTTGTAGGTATGTGCGTAGCATTTCCGCCTTTCAAATATTTTTTCCACAGTAATCTTTGGTTATTCAGCCATAAACACCTACAGTTTAGGGGAGAAAAATAAGATAAAAAAAGCATTGAAGAATGTTGCAAAAGTAAACAAATTAAAAATATAAAACAATGACAGCATCTGAAGCCGCGGATATGCTTTAGAAAAATATAACAGTAATAAAAATAAATAAAAATTAAAATAATAATTGCGTAGCAGAAATTCCAAAGTACAAATGAATTGTTTATTTGGAAAGAGGCATTAGTCACTTCCCAGCTCTGGAGCTTACATGACCGGGTACTGATACTTTAAAAATAATCGGCTAATGTATTAGTATTAAAAGTAAAAAATAAATTCAATGAGAATTGTTTTTGAGCTTGTATAGAACGAAAAAATTCTTCAAATTAGAATGAATGATCTAAATAAAAATGGGTATGCAGCGCGGGTCAGGTTACTGATATCATGGTCTCAAATAACTCAAAAATTTTAGGAAATGTGAAAAAGTTAGCTAGTTAAGGATGTAGCAGCAAAAAGACCACAGGAACTCAAAATTGGAGTAAAAATAAGGAAGCTTCCTTATTAAATTCTTAAATAACTCTTTAGACCAATTCTCATTTATAAAGGGCATCTTTCTCTGACGAAAGCTTTACTTTTACAAGGAATGTCTTCCAGTGTCTCGTTATTCTCAAGGCACACACCGAATTATATCTCTGTATTGTATATGATACCGCACGCAGTTATGTAATCAGTTATTAACCTGATGTTAGTTCTAATCAAGAGATTTTTGTTAATTTTATTGAATGGAGAACCATCGAGCTTTGTGTCTTAGCTTCTCCAGCTCTTACCAGTACTAAGTCTCTTCTACTTTATTAGCACTGTAATCGCTTAAGCAGCCTTGAACGACTTCAACATAACGCACTTCTAGTTGCCTCGTCTTGCCAACTGGCGTCAATTAGAAATACCAAGTGAAGCCAAGTCCCTCTCCTTCAGGCATTTCCAAACCAGAGAAGCCTTTATTTTCCTTTACCACATCATCGAATAATTTCACTTCTGAGCATTCGGATCCATATGTACTCGATTTTTAATTTTCTGCACTACATCTATTTCTATGGAAAGCTAACTCATCTCATCGTTTCATCATCTCCAGTGCTCGCCTTCATAAATGTGTAAGTGCTATAACTATTCTGCAGAATTCTCCTCCCGAACATTCATCACGTTCTGAGTTTTGCCAGACAGAAACTGAAAGCCCGACAGAAAAAAATAGATGATTTAATAATATGTTGGCGTTGGTCGATTTTTCCGACTGGGTGTAGGATGATTTATTTTTGGACGAATTTCCGTCAAACTTGACAGCGACGATAACAAAAATTCGTACCAAAATAAATTATATTTTAATAATCTTTTTTTGGCCAGCTTGTCCGGTGACTTCATTATCCCCTATCTCACAGTGGTGTGTTATCTAGTAAACTTTATAAGTGTTTAGAGGTGACCACGCTTTTGGAAAAGCTTCGGATGGCCGCTTAGCTGTCTGAAAAGATAACTTTTAATGCATACACATACATATATGTGCATACATACGTACCCAGCAAACATTTGGAGTCATAAATGAGTCTTTAATGAGTCCTATTTCGGAGCAATTACGCTCATAATGAGCTCATTTAAGAGTCCGATATGAGTGTGTTTCCCTTCCTACGAATGTCGACTTATATGAGCTTAAATTCATACATCAAATGAGCCTCAATATGAGTCATATTGGACTCTTATTGGCCTCATATACGGCTCATTTTGGACTCTTTTAAAACAAGTTTTGGCCTCATATATGACTCTTTTTGAGACCCTTATCGGCCTCATAAATTGCTACATTCGGACTCTTATTTTAGGTTGCTCTTTGAGTCTTATTCAACTCACTATATTTGCAAAGACATTCCGCAAAAAGTCCTTGCAAATAACATACATACATACTTACATGCATATACACATTCCAACATGCATTCAATAGCAGCAGCTGAAGCTAAATTTTGTTCATTTTTTGTTTTCTAATTATTTTCAATTTCTGTATAAACAAGTTTAGATATAAATTTCAAATCTTTATTGTTTTTATATTGGAACAAGGTGCTGGCTCATAACTTGGCTCATATATGAATCCTAAAAGATTCATATAAGAGTAAAAAATTTTTTGTTTTTGAAACTCATATTTCTTACCTACCTAGGACACCTTTCGGACTCATAAATTCTGAGTGCTCCGAATATGTTTGCGGGGTACAAATATTTGCAAGTGCATATGTATATATATATATATATATATATATGTAAGTCCAACCGGTTAAGCTGTTACTATCTGCTTAAAATATCTGCAATGCACAGCTTAGCCGGAAAATTTGCCTCATGGCTATTGACTACCGTGACCACACTGGCACTTGCCGCGTAAATTATATTATAATAGGTATACATATATACAAATGGATGTAATTATGTATGTGTATTTGGTTCATACCTCAGCTTGGCTTAACACTTTCATTGACCAAGTATTGGCAACCAGGGTAGAGTAGAGGGAATGTGGTTCGCAAACTGAATGGCCATTGAGCAAATTCTCTTACCAGTTTAGGGTCAGCTGAAATGTAAAAGTTATACAAATACAGCCAACACTAAGTTATAAAAATATTCAGCACTTTCAACACACGCCACAAAGTTGTAAACCATTATAGAGCCAAAACGAATACTTTCGCAGAGAACAGAATACAAAAAAACTTTACTCGCTCAAACATGTATAGTATAACATAAGCAACTGATATGCATTCGTCTATCTAACATATGTATGTATGTACATATATGTGTGCATCTAAATCTACTAAACGCTTTTATTCTAACGTCTATTATACGCTTTGGAATTTACTGATTGAACATAAGTTGCCTTGCGCCAGTGAACGAATGCAACTTGCAACGACGAAAGACTTAAGCAACAAACCTGTTAAGCTAATGACTACATTGGCGATGGCGGCGCACAGGCCAGGGACACACCTACCAAATTGTTTGTTGGCTAAATTCTTTTTGCTGCTCTTTTAGTTGCTTCGTTGACTAGTTTTGTTGTTATTTTTAGCCGCAAGAATGCCAATTAGAAAAAATGTTATACAAAAACTCAGGCGCTGTTAAGCGAAGTCGCAAATAAAATTTTTGTGAAACGAGTGTGGAAAAGTGAGTTTGAAAAATTTTGTTCATGGCATTTAAATTCGAAATTTAATTGAATTAAGAGTACCCATAAATAACAAAAAGTTGCTGATGTAAAAGTACGTTTAATTTTAAAGTAGTAAAATTTATAGCGAGGTATACAATTTCAGCAACCGTTAATTCTTTAACGGCAGCCAAACAAATGTTTAGATAATTTCCGTGCTAGTCACATCAACTGCCAATCTGGTCTAATGGGAAACATAGAAAGGTTCCAAAGTCAACAGATGTTTGCTAGTCTTCAGATACATACGTCTCGAGCGTGATGGTTAAAGAATCTATGTGTTGTCTAAAAGTTGTGATCGTAAGGACTCTGCCATGATTCATGAAACATATTGAGCTCGAAATTGTAGAGCGGCCTTCAAAAATATTCGAGGTTATTTACAACAGGGGAAAATCAATAGAAGACGAATGTCTTGCATACAATCCATCTGAGCTTAAAGGAACGCATTTGACTAAAACAACGAAAACTATTTTATGCATTCCCTTGATCTGTACCACAGCATAGCAAAAAGAATTCTCCCTTTAGACGAAATTTTTCTATAAAAAAAATCATTATCCACTTGATATTTTTAAAAAGCACTGAACAAGCAAATAGAGATAACGTTGGAAATTCGTTTAAATATTTAAAATTGTTTTGTAGGTTTAGAGTGGGGCCTGGCCCATACTTACTACGGCCCTGTATACGGTTATTATACATTTGTGTGAGCACAAACACACATACAAATGTACGATAATAGAAGTTTATGATATTAAATGCAAAAACCTAACTAATAAAAAAATACCTACATATGTATATATTAACGGATTTTCTCAAACTTACGTGTTTTCGCTTGCAATAAAGAAACATGATGACAAATAATGAAAAAATAATTCTGTTTTTCTTTTTTCTTTGTGAAAAAACTGAGCAAAGTTTTTCGATTGAGCCCTACATGACTTTCAAGTCAGATAAAGGCCAAAAGACCAAAAGACCAAAGTTAGCTATTGTAGTAGACGACTACGAAATTCTCCACAGGGTATATATGTATGTACATTTAAAAAAAAAATATTCATATACAATCTTATTAAATAGTGACAGTTTTTGAAATCGGCACTTGCTACAAATTGTAAAAACCTGGTTATCGATTATAAAAAAATAACGAAGATTTAAAAATTTAATACTTTTTTTGTTCACGTTCCGCCTGCTCGTACGTCTCACTTTAGATGTTTTTATACGTACGCCTCTTGTAAATTGTTCAACTCACTTCCTGCTTCTGTACAGGTCATAAGAAATCTCAGTTTATTTCAAAAGAATGTTAAAGTTCACCTGTTCAACTTAAACCACTGTAAAATTGAAGCCTTGCTGAGGTCTATATTGTAATCTGAGCATATCATAAAATAATGTATGTAATGTAAATATAGTTTTTTTTTTTTTCTCTCTTTGGAGTCTCTTGGATTTGTATCGACTCTTTGTATTGATTCTTTCTAACGTTATTACATATTTGTTTACTTTTATTTTTCAATGTTCACCCCACAAAATGTATACTATTCATTGAAATTGGCATTTAAAACTATTTTACTTTGTAATATAAATAATGCCATTAACTTTTCTAATGCAGCATTGATGTACTTATTGAACGCAACATGAATTTAGAATACTGTGTTAATCTGTATGCATTAAGAAAATGAAATAAATGAAAAATGAAATTCATAATTAAAAAAGCTCTGCATTTATTTAGATACATGCATTACGATCGATACCTCTATACATCAACATTGATGATAGTCTACATCAGAGGATTTGAAAACTACGTACGGAACATCGATAACTATTACGATATCAATAATAACGAAAATATGGATAATTATCGATCCCTGCTGAAGTCTAGAAAAAAAAAGTATGATGAGGAGATGTGGTGATCTCCGAAATAGTGCTATAACTTCTACCGCTTAGACTTTGTTGCTTTTTCAATTTTTCCTAATAAACAATCGTGGTACAAAGCTCAATAAAAATATTTAAAAATATAAAAGGATAATTATCTTTATAGCGATAGCATATTGGCTTGGCATCGATAACGATAAATATTACGATAACAACAAATTTCCAAAGAACAAAGTCGTAATTTTACTCTCACCCCCTAGAATCGCTCTATACCGAAAATAATTATACCCCTGTTTTTTGTTTTTATTCAGAAATAAAAAAATATTTCGAGGTCGCTCAAAGCGCTCAAAGTTTTCCATGTACCATTTATGGGAAAAACAATTTTTCATAGAAATGGAACGGAATTCTTGAAAATTAAAATTTTTCGATTAGCAACTTCATTTCTCTTCAGGAGACTTCTAACAAAAATACCCAATTGTTTATTTAACTATTTTATATTATAACATATTTTGAGATTTTAAGGGTTCCCATAAAAAAAATTTAATAATAGAAAATGGTTAAATAAACAACCGGGAGTGAGTGCATTAAAATTACAACTTTACATATTCACACCACTCTATACGACATACGATGTACAGAGTCTACTTCAGAGGAATAAGAAACTGTGTAGTGAACATTACATATTCCTTTTTTAACAGCGCCTACTTCTAAGAGCGCTGTGCGAAAAAAACCTTTAGTTAAACTTAAATTCTGTAATGTAATGTGGAACGAGTTTCCTTCATCCCTTGTCAAATTTGGTTTGGTGACAAACCGGTTTCGGCGTTGTGCCATCTTCAGTGTCATTTTTCGAGAACGAACCAAATTTGACAAGGGATGACGGAAACTCGTTCCACATTACATCACACTCCTACCCTGTCGGAAACACCAACAACGAAAATTAAATTATGTACCCTATAAATCAATCAATCCAAAATAACAATTAAATTTAACCGAAAAAGAAAATCCAAATTTAACGATTATTCTTGGCCGAAAAAATAACAATTAAAAAATTACGATTTTGAAATATTTTAAAAATAAAAATTTTGATATTTAGTGGTTATTTTCGGTCCCTGTATAAAGTGTTTTCTCCTTCAGTATGCGGCAAGCGATATTTTTTATTTTTTCTTCTGATTCTTTTTCTTTTTGTTCTAGCAAACACTCCCGCTGTAGAAATCACATAACCAGAATACCAGAATATATGTATGTAACTGTTAACTTTATTTGTATACTCGTAGCACTTTCAAATTATCACTCTACCGCCAATCGTTTCTATCACTTTTACGATCCACTGCTCATAAATTTTATTACATCATTAAGAAGCAAAAAGCTGCTAAGCCGTCAATTGTCAGCAAATCGGTCAAACGCTATCAAAACAAAAGCGCTCATTCTCAAACATACATAGTTAGATGCGGAAACTGTACAAAAATACATTCACCTTTTTTTTTTGCAATAACAACACATACAAAAAATCTGCAAAATAGGAATGGTACGCAAATGCAATCCACACAGAAAGCCATTGCAGGCAGGTGGCTACCACAAAATAATAAAATTGCAATGCGGTTTCGTGTTGCCACTTACGAGCCAACCTTAAAATTCTATGTGCATACATACATACTTATATTCCATGTATAGCTTTTTCGCTGCCGTACACTTATGTAAAGCTTGTTACATTTTCTGTGTCAATCGGCTCAAGAATAAGGCGAAACAGCAGCAAACGATAAAGGCTATAAACAATTTTTAGTAAGCTGAAATGGGTGGAGAGCAGACAGAAAATAAAACAACAAGGCATTCAATTTCCCTGCGAGCGCAAACGTCACCAATAAAGTCATTAAATTTTAGCTGTAGGGCTTCCCTATTCTACAAGTAGATCTCCTGCACGCAGGTATGTATGTGGCTAACTTAGTACATTTGTGTATCCATGCAAAAGTCTATATTAAACACACAGCAAATGACGCGTTCTATTATCAGCAACTGAGCTGTTGCTTCTTTCCTATATGTATGTATTTCTCTGTTCTCCTCGCCACACATTTGCATTTTGCTTTGGCACTTTTTTATGTTCTTAGTTTAGCGGTCCAAACAAGTGGCTTTTGTCTGCTCAACCGTCCATTAGTATGCTTCTTCAACTGATTACTTAAACAATGTAGGGTTGCTTCTGTTTGTTTCTTGTTGCTTGAGTGCCTTTTGGTCTATGTGGTTTTACCCTATATTTGGTTTTGCAAATGGGTGACGGTGATGCTAAGAATACTGCATTCACAAGCACTTAAAGTAAGCGACCAGTCGCAGGTGAGTGTATTTTGAGTTATAAAGGCTGTTATAATACGCTACCGCGTGGATCAGGTGTGACAGTTAGTCTACCGCGTAAATTTAAAATGCCTTACCAAAAACCAATCAAAATCAGCAGCTGCAGCTTTGTGTGCATAAGAAACCGTCTCCTACCTGAGAGGCCTTGCGTTTAGCTAGATTTTGTTTTTCGCATACTACTTGCTAAGCTGATATGAGACACATTTGTGTGATGTTCCTTGGCCGTGTTATTCCTGCCGATTTGCTATCGTAGAACCGACCATCTTTAGATCGGTACCCTTGCTAAGTGAAAACAAATCGCGGCTACCATTTCTGGCCAAAAATAGCCTGGTAATTATAACTAAAACCATAGCTTAGGTTTTCCGTGACTAATTTTAAGTACCCGGTGAGTAGGCGTAAGACCTTGACCGGCTATCTTTGGTATCAAATGTTTACCTCTCTTATGGATACCAATTGCAGCTGTTTCAATGGTAACTATACAGGCCTGGAAAACACTACTGTGATATGACAGCCACAATTTCGGATTAACGGAAGACTCCAAATATAAGACATCTCAACCTGATCCTCCTTTAAAAATCGCCCTATCGGTAAAAAACAAAAAAGTTCAATAGTCTTTACATGAGAATACCTCATTCCTTGAAGCAATTAAAAAGAAAATGAACTCTTTAGTAGGGACACGAATTTCGATACGATACGATACCATATCGATACTTTTGGCATTCGATACCGATATTTTTTACTCGATAGTTTTAAAACGATATTTTTTGGAATCGAGTACCAGAATCCTAGTATCGTATCGAATGTCATAAACTCAAATTAGTCAGGTTTCAGGCACGTCAAGTCTTGCTTCCAAGTCTGCTCGTTCCATGGCGAAGGAGGTGAGAAGAAAGGGGAAGAAAGCAGATACCTCCAATTCAAAGAACTACGAACTTGAATTCAATAAAATTTGACGCGTCTGGAAGCAAATAGAAAACACAAAATAGAATGCGAAAAAATTGCTTTCAAGACTTATCAACTCTTCCCGATATAAATTGGGTTTTAAAGAACAGAAATTTTTTACTATCGTTAGGATTGCATGTGGCAGGATTTGAACACGCGGTCTCGGTGTTTTAAGTCAACACCTCAATCTCTACGTGTAAAAATAATAGATTGGCGCTTACAAAATGTGTTAGCGTTTGGCCGAGCTTCTCCTCCGATTTGTTGCGTGCGCCTTTATGTTGTGCCACAAAGGGCGTTTTTTTGAGAAGCTGTTTTTCATGGCAGAAATACGCTCGGAGGTTTCTAATCACTTTTTCAGATATTTCTTTTTTTTGGATTTTGGTATCGATATTTGCGATATCGAGTCTTTTTATTCCGATATTAATGGGTACCCGATATTTTTCCAGCGATACTTTAAATGAGTACCATATCGATACTTTCGGTTCGATATCGTGTCCCTACTCTTTAGAACCAGATTTGCGATTTTCTTTGCAATGACTTTAAAAACATCGACGCTACCGTAATCTCTCACGCTACCGTAATCTTATCAAACGAATTTTGCCAGTCGAGCACTCCAAAGAACATTATAGTCTTAACTACGGTTCTGTAGAGACAAAAAATTGTTTTGGGGATTTATATAATCTCCTACTAAAGGCTTCCCTACAGCAGTACGATTACATGGCCACTCATAGCTTTTTCACCATTTCCACAATGATAAACTTTAATAAAAAAGTTTTACCCTAGGTCCAACTCAGGAAATTTGCTCTATCAGAATATGCAAGCAGAAAGTCTGCTCTTGAAAGGAATGTCACAGAGGTATCTTATATTTCCTACTTTAGAGAACGCGGCCGCCTTATAAGGAACTAAGGCGAGTGCACTGCTTGCAGACCATAAAAACAACATCACCCGAGTATTCAAGCATCCGACAACTCTTTCTCTCCAACCCTCGCAAGAGTGTCACTTACGATCGACAGCAGAATTGAAGGAACAAACTTGTCGGACACCACTATTTAGCCTACGCTGCATGAAGGCAGTACCCCATTCGACTTCAACAGTTCTATCGCAAAACCATGCGGTGAATGATCCTGTCCAGGTCGGTTTTATCCAAAGCCTATCCAGGTTTCCGAAGGTAACTAATTGGATCTGCTGGTTCCCATGGTCATCTATGCGTACGATTATCGGTGTAATTCAGTATACCCATGCAAACGAACGCAGACTCGCACCCAAATTAAAATTCGAATACAATGAAGATACGATAAAAATAACCATATCTAAATATGTATATCGATAACGATAACCATAATCATAACTTCGTCGAAATCGATAAATATTTCGTTGAATACATCGCTAATAGTTTCCATTAATATATCGATAAGGACATTGATAGTATTTTTTTTATTGCTGTCGAAAGATATATCGACTAAGGATACTGAAAATTATATCGATAAGTTTACCACTGGCGACTTTGAAAAATACTTCGATAATCCGTTAAGAAAAATAATTTCGTTAACAAAAAATTATGATATACTGATTTTTCTTTTAAAAATTGGTAGGGTCAAACATCATTTTTGGTATATAATTTGTTCATTTTTGCTTAGAATCGAACGTGGAATTCGAATATGTTATAAAGAATAAGAGCTTTCATACTTCTTTTGAAAAAACGATCGAAAAAATATCGGTAAAAATTGTATGTACATATCTATAAGAATGAGTATATGAAGATACATATATACATATGTGTGCAGATTACTAAATCAAAAAATGTATCGATGTCGATAGTAATAACTATCACGAATGCACTTTATCGATATCGATTGAAACTACTATTACAAATAAATACGAAGAATTGAGAAAAAGTGTTTTTTCACTTTATTACTTATTGTTAAAAAATTAAATTTTTTACTCACAACACCCTATATTCAACTTTACAAACACTTTTACGATCTTTGCATACCTGTGGCATACCGCAAGCTATACGCTCCCTTCGCGAACCTCAATATAGCACATCAACGTCACTTCAATCAGCAGCGGAAGCATGACAGCTTACGAATACACACATAGCAGAGAATGAGTGAATTAGTGAGTGAAGAAAAGAAAACGAAATTGGCAGCGTTGACCGCAACGAGAAAAGAAAAAAGTTACAAACATATTTGCCGTATTACTGCACCAAAGCACTTGTTGTATTCAAAGCACACAGGTGCGATAAGTCGTCACCATTACATGCAAGCGCACCTGCACAGGTTGGAGGCTTGCGGACTGCAAAGTTCTTTGACCAAGAAACCTTTTAACTGCGCCATTCCTTCCGAAAATAAACACAGCCACATATGTACGAATACGCATTCGCGTAAAAGTGTGCCTTCTGCTTGATATGCGTGCGCCACATACATAAATGTCTCCTTCAACAATTAGTTGGCAATTTTTTACCGAAATGTTTCTTTCTTATTTTTCATTTTATTTTTTGCTCATTTTTAATGCTTAACATACTAGATACCTATAATTTGGCTCAGTTTGGACGCTACCTTCGTACCCTCATCACTCGCTGCATGCGGTTTCTCCCTCTGCATTGCGGCCACAATACTATTTATTACCTCTTATTTTCTTTGGCTGTCAGCTTAGTTGGCCATTTGTTGCATGGTGCGTCCGGTTGGTTGTATATCTCTGTTGCCTTTCTTTGTGTAGCTGGGCTTGGCGTAGAGTTTTATTTTATTTTTTTATTTTTTTTACTTATTTTAGCATTCATAGGGCTTCCCTAAACTGCTTTTACTACACACATTTACCGCCTCCTAGTTAAATATATACATACATACTTCCCCAGCTCGCGTCCAGTTTTGTGTTAGAGTTTTCCCATTCCGTCCAGTTTGTCGTGTGTGTATTGTGTGTGTCGTCATATTGCGTGACCGACTTGCTATTCTTTCTACATTTACTTTTATTGTTCTTCGGTTGTATATTGAGCGCGGTCAGGTTTCTTCGGATATACTTTCATACATCCATGCATTTTGTGTCCCATATTCATTTTAAATAGATATATATATGTAGTATATCAACCCACCTACATGCATTATATGTGCATGTGCCTGCTTTTAAATTTCTTGTTTTTATGTGCAAATGCACCCTCTCCGATATTTTTTTTTCATTTGTTCACCTATCACGCGATTCACACAATCGTCAACACGCACCTTCATGCGCATTTATTTCTTTGATTTTATGTTTTTTTTTTTATTTTGTGTGTTTTTATGATATGCGAAAACATTTTATTCACTTTTATTTTTATATCTTTAATTACACAATATGTTATAACGGAAATGTCTGTGCATTAATTTTTTGGCTTTGAGAAAAGAAAAAAGAAGTGAGGGAACGCCTTTTTCGCCATGCGTTTTTTTTTTCAATTCAATTTCAATTTCAACTTTTGGCGTCAAGCCCAATTCCGCAAGGCTTAGGTATCGCCTTGTGTGTAATCAGCAAGATCTCGCGTGCCAGTTAGCTTTTGGCCTATCATGAAAATGTCATATCTCGCCATCTAGTGTAACCATATGTGACTAAATACACTAAGTATAAACACACGCTAAATTTAAAAAGGGTTGTTGGTAAAGTTGTTCATAAATTTTCTCGTTTTTTTTAATTAATATGTAACTAAATATGTACGTTAGGGTGGTTCCAAACAAACAATTCCGAGATAGAGTTTGGGGCACTTTCCAAAATCTTTACTCTTACCGAAAGGGGTGCTGGCATTAAACTTTACGTTTCTAAGTATAAATTTAGACGATGCTCATGAAATTTGCATATTTTCATATTTTACTCTAGAAGTATTTTGAAATATACTAACCAAGCAATTGAATAAGCAACATACGAATATTTCTAATTTAAATTAGCAAAAAAATATAACAAGCTTCAGTTTCCATGGCAACAGTAGCCTTTTATAAGAATCGCCAATATTTTTGTCAGTTTCAAGGCGAACCAGTAGCACATTTCATTGATCATTGAGCACCCTGTATTGGTATTGGAAGGAAAAAACTAAAGGGGTGCCCCGTTTTCTACGATGAATTTTTTTCGCCATAAAAATATTGGACCACTCTAATGTACATATGTATGCAGTGAGTTTGATATTATCTTAAAAGAAAAACTAAAATGTAAACGTAGTTTTTTCATAAGAAATTAGTGTGAATCATTTTAATAAATTCTTCTAAATTGTGCAATTTATGAGTGACAAACCAAAAAAAAAAAAAAACAAAACAATATATACAGTGGCGAAAATATAAATAAGGAAGAGGCATTTTAGCATTCCTTGGCTATTTTTCTGTCGCTTATTTCATGTTTATTATTTTTTTATGAAAGCGTATTTCGTTGTCTAACAAACCCCATTTACCTAGGGGCTAGGACTTACCGTTGATTTTTTTTTTTTTTGAAGGTGTTTTACTCCATACAAAAAAATTGTCCAACGTACTTTGTATGGAAAAAAATGCCTGAACGAAAAATTGCAAAAAATCAGCGATAAGTCCCATCTACTTCAAACTTGCGCTTTATTATACTAAAATTTAATTGGCTTTGTAGCCCATACTGCAAACCAAAAATAAATCTAAAAATCTGATTAAAAAGTTTAAAATTTTCAGGAACATTTCTTAAAATTCATTGAATTTTGATAAATGTTCTACGAAGTTTGCAATTTTGATTCACATGTTTTGTTAGATACTAAGCTAAATTTCGATAAAAAAAAATAATAAACATTTTTTAAACAAAGAAAAATGGCCAAAACATTTTAAAAATCTCTTCTTTATTTACATGCACATGTACATAACGTCAATAAATATATATAAAAACAAGTAAGAAAGTCTAAGTTCGGGCGGAGCCGAACATTAAATACCCGGCGCAAGTATTAAATATATGTTTTTTCAACTTTCCGAAACCTTCCGCTAGATGGTAAGCCGGGGTGTATCAATTTTGAGTAAATTAGCGTCCTTCAATTTCGAAATATTGAAGTTTCAAGCATTTCTGAAATTTACCGTTATATGAGAAAGGGCCGTTATTTTAGTCCGATTTCAATAATTTTCAACGTTTTGCTTATATGTGGCAAGCACAATAACCACACCGAGTTTGGTACAAATTGGTAGAACGGTTACCGATATACTTATATGTGATCATAAGTGGGCGGTGCCACGCCCATTTTCCAAAATTTTACCATAAACGTATTTCTTGGTAAAGAATTGTTGCAAGCATCAATTTTGAATAAATTAGCTTCAATATTTACTGATTTATCGAAGATTTTGTATTTCTCTAAATTACCGTTATATGGGATGTGGGCGTGGTTATTGTCCGATTTTAAAAAGTTTCGGCGATTTTTTATGCTGTGCGAAGGCCAACAACTGTGCCAAGTTTGGAAGAAATTGGTGCAGCGGTTACCAAGATATACACATGTAACCATAAGTGGGCGTGGCTACGCCCATTTTCCAAAAATTTATAATATTCTTATTTCTCGTCTAAATAGTATTGTAAATATCAATTTTGAGTGAATTATCTTCAGTAGTTACTAAAATATCGCAGTTTTCGTATTTCTGGAAATTACCGTTATATGGGAAGTGGGCGTGGTTAAAGTCCGATTTCGCCCATTTTCAATACCTTGGATTAAGGGAAACCTACATACCAAATTTCGTTGAGATATCTCAATTTTTGCTCGAGTTATCGTGTACACGGACGGACGGACGGACAGACAGACATGGCTTAATCGATTTCTTTTTTCATCCTGATCATTTATGTATACATTTGTCTATATCTATCTCGATTCGTTTTGGCTGTTACAAACAACCGTTATGTGAACAAAATTAATATACCCTTGTGCACAAGTGCGCTCGGGTATAAAAATATTGTGAAAAAAGTAATTACTCTGCTTTTAGGAGGCATTCACTCTTCGCGACATTGAGGACTCGTTGCCCAAGTTGTGTGGTTCTGATCAACCAACATTCGAGCAGTGCCTGGAAGATTTCGAAAACAATGTACACTGGAATATTTACGCAAAGCACCTATTAAAGGGTAGAACGAAACTTTTTGTTCATAGCCAGAGTGGAGTTAGCAGCTGGGATTCTTTTAAATACGCTCTGTGCATGGATTTCTTTGTTGTCATGTCATCAGTTGAGCTGCATTGCGATTTGCGCTTGCGTCGTCAGCGACAGGGAGAAGAACTTCGCCAGTATCTGTATGCCATGACGGATATTGCCAAACCGATCAGCTTGGATGACTGCTGCTTGATAAAGAACTTCATCGAGGGGATTCCGGATAGCATGGCGAACAAGAGTAGCCTATATCAAGCGAAAAACTTAAAGAACCTGAAGGAGCAGATATGAATTTATGAGAGGATTCGAGCGGGTAAGCCTACTTCTTACAATGTTAGCCTGCAAGTCCCGGAGCTATAAAGAAGAGCTGCTTCAATTGCGGTGAAGGCTCACATCATGCCAAAACTGTCCATGCAAGCGGGTGAGGAACCCCTGATTATTAGCAGAAACAACAAAAAAAAAATTGGAGACTTGAACAAAGCAGAAGGTGTACGGAGATCAAAAGCAAACTTCTACACCAAGAACTTCTCCAGTATGCCATCGACCAGCCAGTAGCCACCAAACGACCGCAGAACGGAAGTTAAGGCCAAGGCGGTAAAAAATCGCGCAAAAAATTATGGCAGACTCTATGTAGTAAACAAATTTGGCGCCAAATTTATGAAAAACGTGATCATTTGAGGCCGAACGATCGCAGAGAATGGGCAAATGTGAGAAATGACATGTTGCACAAATGGGGAGTCCTCCAGTTTTACGCCTCCGGATGGCAAATGGCTTTTATGAGAAGCTTTTTCATGGCATAAATACTCTTGGAGGTTTACCCCACTGCTTAGAAATATATATTTTATCTATAGTTACTATAGAAATTCGACCGTTTTCATTTGTTTTTTAAGAGCCTAAGTCATTTAACTTTATAAGCTACAAAATTGCTTATCGGAAAATCTCCTGCTTTGGAACTAAAACGTAACTACAATTTTTTATACCCTTGAAGGTTCTTGGAGGAAAACGTAACTACAATGTTTTATACCTTTGAAGGTTCTTGGAGGAATTTGGCAGGACTTGGAACTTACCCGATACATTCCAGTTTGTCGATTAGTTTCGATCATTTGAAACATATCGATAATTCGATGAATTAAAAAACGAAATCCGATAACTCAACAAAATTCGATGACCGGACTATTTTCGATAACAGGGCGTTTCAGCGGCTCGATAAATCTCGATAATGTATAATCGATAGCTCAAAAATGTATAATCGATAGCTCGATAAACTTTGGATACCTGTGTATATAAATTTCGACAACTCGGTTAATTTTGATAGCTCTATATTTTTCGAAAGCTATAGACAAATCTCGATAACTCGTTACAATCTGGTAACACGATAAAATTCGATAAGCAGTGATAACTAAATAAACTTATATATGTACACACAATGTAACCTCGAAATTTCGATAACTCGATATATTTTGAAAAATCAAAAAACTTCGTTTCGATAACTCGACAAATTTCAGTAAATCAATAAATATCGATAATTCGATAAGTTTAGTAAACTCGGTGCATTACGATAACTACATAAATTTCATTAACTCTATAAAGAATGATAGATCAATAAATATTGATAACTTCATAAATTTCATTAACTTGACAATTTTCGAGAATCCCATAAGTTTGTATGGCTCGATAACTATCCGTAAATTTCGGCAACTAAATTTCTGAGTCTATAAATTTCGACAACTCACTAAAAATTGATTTGAATAATTCGATACGTTGCGATGACCCAATAGACATAGATAACTCGATAAATTTCGATAGCTATAAACTTCGATGATTCGATAAATTTCAGTAACTTGATAACTTTCGATAACTAGATTACTTATGACAGAATTTATCTTAATTTTTATCGAAAAAAATCAATAAATTTTCTTACCTTTTCAGTTACCCTAGTTCATATGTATTTTTCATTTTTTTCACTTTCTTTTATTTATTTCTTCATCAAAACATTTATCTTTATTACAAAGTTTAATTTCAAATACGAATTAAAACAAAATGCGAAAACAACTCGAATCGAGTAGGTTGCAACAACAAATATACACAAATTTTTTAATTTTTAAACGACGATTTTGGCCAATTTTTGAAACCATAAAAACTTTCCTCATCTACAGAAAAATACCTTCCCAATGGTGTCCTAGGTTTTGGTTCGGTACAATCGCCAAACGAAGGCGGACAAAATTTATGTTAGCGTTATAGTAAGTATAGATATAGGTTAGTGTAGAAATCTTTTTGACTAAAACTTATTAAGATCGAAACAAATAAGTCAAATTTCCTACACAGTTGGCATACGGCAATTAGCAAGTGGCATATTACTCGCGCTATATCTGTACTGCACATCACTTCACTTATGGCCTCTCATAAAAGCAGAAGCGACATCTATACAAGGCAATGCCTCTAAAAAAAAAAAAACGAGGCAGTATGTATTTGGATGTGATAGATAGCATCACTCACATTTGTAAAATTGCATTACAAATTTTTAAACATGCCCGATATATTCGTGTAACTTTGCTGGCAAATGTATTCGCGCCGTTGAGAGTTCGAATTGTGATTGTTGTGTCTTCTTCTTCAACAGCATTAGCGACAAGGCATCAATGCTACTTTTGTACTATTATTTTCATTTGCCTTGTTTTGCATCTTTTTCGTTTTCTTCTATAGCTGCCGATTATGCAACAGACTTACGCTAGCTGTCTAGCGCATCTGATACTCTTTTCCCTGCCACTGCAACTTCAGGCTCCTTTTTACTAGTTTCGCCAACTCTGCAAACCCTGTTGATGTCTGTGCCGAATGAAAAATATTTTAAAATGCAACCAGTAGCACAACAACAACTGCACTTATCTATGTATGTATGAATGCTACGAATTTGCATGTATATTTTTTTTCCTGCCACCTTAACACTATTCTATAGGCGCGTTGCGTTTTGCCGCTGGCTTGACCAAAATATATTTTTAAGCTGCTGCATCATCTTGTTGCGGAAATCTTGTCGAGCATTTTGGTATTTTTGAAATAACAACTTTTTCTTTTCAGCCACAGCTGCAGGCGCTGCCTTAAGTCGACACTTGGTACCGCTGCCATAGTGACGACAACTTGTGAGTTGTTGAGTCAATGTGGCAAGTTGCTAACTGCTTTTCAAGCTGTGACTGTGAACATTTTGCAAACTACATATGTATATGCATATATATATATACATGTGTACTATGTAAGTGGCATAGCAAGTTGCATAAATTAATTGCAATTTTTTTTACACTTTTCGCTAATTTCTCATTTCCCATTTCTTGTTTATGCAGCGTCTGTGCTTAAGGAGAGCGTGTTTGGTTTTTATTTTTATTGTTTTTTAATTGAAATTGCGGCAATTGGGCAAATTGCGTGAATCTACTTTACATAATTTACTTTAGTTTTTTTTTTGCTGCTTCATTGTGTTTGACTGCGTTATCCACTTAAGCAGGTACACACATGGAAGGCGAGTAATTGTACATACAAAAGACTTAGTAAACGAACGCGCTCGATAGCAAATGATGAGTGCCATTGACTAGTCAAGGGTAAGACAACATAAATTTACTTCCTGCTTGGTAAATAACTTTTTATATGCAATTTCGCAAATCTCAAATGTGTTTATTTTTTAGAGTTGGTGCAATTTGAGTAAATATATCTATTCAGGCAAAATTTTTTGTGGAGTAATTCCTTTTTATATAAGTAATACACATTCTGATTACGAAATGTGTCGGACCATAAATACGAGGCTTTCAATTATATCGACCCCTGCGCCAACTAGCGGATTAGTTTCTCTTTATTATTGCATTGTCATCAGGTTCTGAGCTAAGTTTGAAGTGACAAATCTCTAGCGCATCGAGAAGTTGGTTAAAAATTGGATGTAAGATTTGATTACACACAGGTGAAACTTAATAAACAAATATGAAATAAAAATCAATCTTTTTCATCAAATTTCTTAATGTTATAACAAAGGAGATATTTCATATATGAAGACCGCTGTGGATGAGCTCGTAAAGTGCGTACTACTACTTCGCAGAACCTGGGTTCGTTCCCTGGTGCGAGCAACATCTAAATTAGGAAAAGTTTTTCTCTAACAGCGGTCACCGCTCAGCAGGCAATGGCAAACGCCCGAGTATATTTTTGCCACGAAAACCAGTCTCTCATAAAATCCATTTGCGTTCGGAGGCGGCGTAAAACTGTAGCTACGTCAATTTGTATAACAACATCAAGACGCATAGCACAAATAGGATGAGAAGCTAGTCAACCACTTAGCAAAAGTGTAAGTAAAATATCCGCATTTGGAGTGAAGGCAATCCTCTATGTGAGCTTTTCAAGGCGGTGGAATCATTGGTATTTACTTTATTATTTTATGCCCTAATTGAAATACCAAAAAACGCGTCTATTAGTCGACTTATTGAAGGAAATATAGGCTAGTCAATTGGCCACCAACACCGTGCGATTTATCGCTTCTGCATTATTTTCTTTACGGTCACTTTGGACGTCTTGAAAGACAACATTGTGCGAACCATTGAGGAGATAGAGCCCCTTGGCTTGAAAAAATTCAGGAATATTAGACTTCAGAATATGCCACATCGTCGCCAGCCGCGGCGACCAAGTGCACGAAATTAGATATATTCATGCACCAATCACTAATCAAGATATATTCAAGCAGACATATCTTTCTATAATAGTAAATTTTCGGTTTGAAATTATGTAATCTCATAATTTTATTTCAATATAAAGTTGTATAAACCCAAAAAACACCCTTTATAAATACATATATGCATCTGGAATGTCCCCCTAGTCTAGTCTAGTCCATGCAGTCGGAACTACGCTATCGACCAAGGACCGACACCTCAGTAAAATTGGTTTGCTATCACAGCAAAAACAAGAGTATCTCACTTACTTGTTCGCACTCCCCGAGGGAAGAAAAGGTGAGGTGAGGAAACTTAAGCTCAGATACGCAATGCCGATTTTTTATTTTCGAAAAACTGCTAGACAGGCAAAATCGAAGCTGTTTCTTAAATCTAATTATGACAGAGGACGTAAAGTTGATCCACTACTTCATAAAATATTAGAAAATCGTGGTGACGTATTGGCTACAACAAAACCAGCGCGACAATGTTTCGCCATAACTTACAAAAGTAGTCAAGGAAGCCTTGCAGGTGCTTCTTAAGGCTATTCTGCCCTATTCGTTGTATTCACTAGACATTGTTCCCTTCGACTCTTAGCTCCCCAAGGGGATGTCTCATTTAAAGATTGAGCAGAACTTTCCTATTTACGAGTAAATCTACAGCATGGTCCATTATTTGGTCATCTCAAAAGTCGAGGGGTTAAAGGTGCGCACTTCCACCCGGTAGGACCAATGTTCGGTTAATAGCGGTCGCCCACCGACAGGCAATATGAAAGCTTTGTATGGGCTGCTGCTATTAAAAAGCTCCTCATAAAAATCCGCTCGGAGTCGGCGTAAAACTGTATGTACGTCGATCCACTTTTGTAACCTACATCGAGACGCAGGATTTAGGAGCAGCTCGACCAAACTTGTGAAAAAATGTGTTAGCGCCAAAAATTTATTTAAAGTTTTTTGAATGATGGAACCATATTTTGTATAAAATGCATCTTTCCAATTCATAAGTCAACCAGCCCCTAGTAAAAATATTTACTAGTTCGTTTATATCTGCTCTTGGTTCACGCTCCTGTTGATCTACCCAAATTTTTAGCGCACTGCTTTAATCTCTTTTTTGTAGTTTTTTTTTTGCTTTGCATTTCTCTACATTTACGTTTCATAGCTCTTCGACAACTTTCACTCACAGCCAGCCACAGAAAATCAGTCAACATCCTGCAATAATCGAACAATTGCCCATTATTTTCTTACTTCCTCCCAAACAAGCGAAGATAAAAGTGAAATGCCGAAACAAACAAGCGACTGGTGGCCAACCATAAACGTGGAATCGACACTTTGTTGCTGAAGCGCTGTGAAATCGATTGAGAAGGAGGGAGACCAATTGACAAGCAAACCAAATTTTATGTAAAGATATGTACGTAGATAAGTATGTAGATAAATATGTATATGTATGTGTATGGATAACCAACCAACTTATCTTGAAAGTTAAAGTCGGTATACTTAAAAACGCATTTTACTCCATACAAATCGTGGTTGAAAATTTTTTATAAGAAGAAAGTGATCATCGCTTTCAACAAAAAAATAAATAAAAAACAAGTAAGAAAGTCTAAGTTCGGGCGGAGCCGAACATTAAATACCCGGCGCAGGTACTAAGTATATGATTTTCATCTTTGCGAAAGCGACCGCTACATGGTAAGCCGGTGTGTATCAATTTTGAGTAAATTAGCGTCCTTAAATTTCGAAATATTGCAGTTTCAAGCATTTCTGAAATTTGCCGTTATATGAAAAGTGGTCGTAATTTGAATTTGATTCCAATAATTTTCGACGTTTTGCTTCTATGTGGCAAGCACAATAATCATACCGAGTTTGGTACAAATTCGTAGAACGGTTACCGAGATACATATATGTGATCATAAGTGGGCGGTGCCACGCCCATTTTCCCAAAATTTTATCATAAACGTATTTCTTGGTAAAGAATTGTTGCAAGCATCAATTTTGAGTAAATTAGCTTTAATATTTTTTGATTTATCGAAGATTTCGTATTTCTGAAAATTACCGTTATATGGGAGGTAGGCGTGGTTATTGTCCGATTTTCCCCATTTTCAATACCATCCGTCCTACGCCCGAAAGAAGTGCACATACCAAGTTTCGTTAAGATATCTCAATTTTTACTCGAGTTATCGTGTGCACAGACGGACGGACAGACGGACGGACGGACAGACAGTCACCGCTTAATCGATTTCTCTTTTCATTCTGATCATTTATGTATACATTTGTCTATCTCTATCTCGATTCCTTTTGCCTGTTACAAACAACCGTTATGTGAACAAAGTTATAATACCCTTGTGCACAAGTGCGCTCGGGTATAAAAAAATTAAAAGTCAACGGTAAGTGTGAGCTAATTCAAACCTGCACTCTGTACACCATGGATTTCGGGAAACTGTAAGGCCGATGAACTGGCGCGACTTGATACCAAACTCCCTATTGAGGATATAGAAGATGATATGTGAATACCCTTACAAACTTGCAAGCTACTTATTTCCGAGAGGCTCACTAAAGTAGCTCAGCGCTAAACGCACTGGACTACTACTGCTTAAGTAAGCAGAATAACAGTTTATTAGTATCTGCCAATTTGCAGGTGTGCCTATCGACTAGGCGTACGATTACATGACTTCTGTAGAAGTTGAGAAAAGAAGAAGAGGAGGAAGCGATTCTGCACCTGTTGTGCCAGTGCCCTGGTCTACACAGACGAAGACTCGACACTCTGGGCAGACAATTCTTCGATAACCTGGAGGACACTAGAAGCGTAAAAAAAATGTATTTGAAGTTCAAAATAAGTACTTTTAGGAGCGACTGGGAGTTGCTGACCCCACATGCGGCATCACAATCAGCCCGGAGCCTAAAGTAATCTAACCTATACCAAAATTTTGGCGTCCAGTTACGCACACTAACTGCCGACATTCCAAGTATGGTCATAATTTCAATAAATCAAGGGGGCGTGGTCCCTGCCATACAAATTGACATTTTGATACTTCATAAATACCTCTGGAAGTATTTATGCTAGAATACTGGAACTCAGTATGGAGATATAAGAAATTAATTCATTAATCATAGAAAGCAGTGAGAATTATTCAAAAAGACGAATCTCCCATACAAAAAGCAGTTGTCGTACATCAAATCTCTGGAAGTCCGAGTGTTTAAATATTTCTTATGGATATTTATGTTATCAGTACTGTGCTGGCAGAAAATTTCAATTTAATAGAGAAGAGGGAGCCGACACCTCACATACAATCTAAGCCTCTCATGATGCGTACCTCTGGAAGCAATTAGCTACAGTGCTGAGAAGTGGTGTTATATCAATGTCAGGTTACTGGATTAGATTTGGAAATATTAAAAAGCGGGCGTGACACCTGCAAGAAGGCTCTCGCGGCATATCTCTGCATCCATTTCAAGCTAAACTTAGATGGATTTGTATCTTTCATTTTACCGTAACATACTTTTCTGTGCAGACGAGATTTTATACTTCTATATGGGTGAAAATTTCTCAACTGAACCTCTGATTTCGGTCAAGTAGGAATTTTCGCGTGAAAATTTGTGAGTAGAGCGGTTCATAGAAGTTAAAGGGATGATTCCCGAGATTTTACTTTTAATTTTAATTTTTAAACTTTTTATAAGCAATTAAATTTTTAAGCAATCTTTTTTCCAAAACTCATTTTCTCTTAAAGTATTTGAAGAAAGTGGATGCAATTTTTTTTAAGCGTACTGACATTGAAGCTTTTGAGGAAAATATTTTTATAATTTATAAAAAAAAAATTAATTAATATATATAAATATTCATGTTGAATTAAAAATATGTTCTCAATGAGTGTTTTCAATTCCGTTTATATTTTCGAAAACTTTATTTATTGAAGAAAATATTTCTGGAAAAAAGTGTGTTAAATCTTCTTTGTTTATTACTAACAGAAACACACACATCGCGAACCATGCACGCATACCGCCTATGCGCACAACGTGGACGAAATTTCGGAGTCATATGATCATCGGAACACTTTTTACGGCATTTTTAAAACGTTTTTGAGGTTAGGCTTATATGGGAGGTACGCTTGAAAATAAATCGATCTCGCCCAATTTTCGTTTTTTTTTTCTTGATTTGTGTCGTTAAATATTGCACACGGAAAATAGAGGTTCTACGCCGACTCCTATTTTTCCAAAAAATATATGGGGATGTACCGCTGTGCGACGTCGAATACTTGAACAATCACAATAAACAAATTATTAGACATAAAATCTATAAAAATTATATTCAACAATTTTTATTGAGCTCGAGGCCGTTTTTAAATGAAAAACTTATTGTGGACAAGCAACAATAATTTTTATTCTTTGAAAAAATGGTAGAAGTGACAGCTATTTCGGAATTCACCACATTTCCTCATCAGACTTCTTTCAGTAGGATTGCCTACGCACTGTGCTAAGTTGGCGTTGTGAGTTATTGTTGCTTTTTTCCATGATAAAAAAATACGAAGGGAGAACCGCTGAGAGGAATTTTTCAAATTCTTGACGTTTGCAAGCAATTTAATTTTGAAATTTTACACACAAACTCACACACACATTCTCATTTTCAATCTCAAACAACAACAACTTCGAACAATTCCTTGTTTTTACTCTCAATTTTATATGATTTTAAAATGTTGGCAAACTTAAAAAAAAATCATGGTCGACGAATTGAGAGAACGGTTTTACCTTACTATGTTTTTATCATGCTTTTTTCCACCTTTTAATAAAAATTTTTCTAGATTATAAAAAAATTTTTTCAAAAGCTCCAATGTCACTTCGCTTAAAAAAAAAATAAAATCATCCATTTTCGTCAAATATTTAAGAGAAAATGAGTTTAAAAGAAAATTGCCTAAAAATTTAATTACTTATAAAAACTTTAAAAAATAAAATTTAAAATGAAATCTCGGGAATCCATTTCACATCTAGAACTTTTGAAATTGTTCAGGAGATACGAAAAATCTGTATAGTTTCGCATTACCTGCCATTCAAACTAAGTTTGAAAAAAAAAATTGTACTTGGCACTTTTAGGTATGTATGTTAGGTGTATATATACATTTTTATAATGCTCGATTTTGCATTTAGTTACGTTTTATTAAATTAATAACACCTACCTTATAAACGCCATCGACCATTTTGGTTATTTCTTCGGACTCCATTTTTGCCTGCTTCACCTGCGCTCGCTGCTATTATTGTTGTTATTTTGAGTTTCGTTGACAAGGTTTAACTATGCGACACAAAAAGCACAAATCAAAAATTATCAAAAACACAAAATTAGACAAACACTAAAATATGTTTGCGACAAACTTGTGTGCACCATAAAAAATTATTTTAAAAAAATATGTAAATATTATTTAGGGTCACACAAATGAGTTTAGTTTTTATTTTTAAGTGTTTGCGACTTTGTAAGTTTTTCTTTTAACCACGAAGACCAAAGAGTTCACTGAGTACCAAATGGGTGCACTTTGCTGTGCATAAATTCACTTTCAATAACCCGTGCGTCTTACATATACATCTATATATGTATGTGTTGGCTTGTGCATATGCATATATTTTCTTTTTTCGTATACACGTAGAAATACACGTAGAAATATTTCACTTTCTAAAGACGTGGCAGACGCCTCGACCCTCTAGCAGCATTTCAGTGATTTGCGTCTGCTTCAGAGTCGGCTGTTGCCCATTTCTGGGAAGTTCGCTAAAACGCTTTAGGCATTTTGTTGCAAATGATGTTGTTAATGTTGTTGTTGCTGCCGCCGCCACCATCGCCGTCTTGGCTACCTTGTGCACTTAAGCATGCTTGACTTTTATTTCCTTAACTAGGCATAAAAACTGGCTACCAATTTGATGCTAACTTTTTTTCAAAACAAAAAAATGCAGCCAAGCGGGTTCAATAAACGCTACGCTTGGGCTACTTGTTGTTGTTGCTATTTATCACTGTGTTTGTTGTTGTTGTTACTTTTTGGTTTATTGCTATTTAGTGGTGTGTATTTGCTTTTGTTGTATACTTTTAACGATAAACGATTTATGAGGTCGACCAAGAAGAAATTGTTTGGTGATTTTTTTTGTTTTAATTGAATACCTTTCTCTTATGAACGATTTGCTTTTTTGTATTTTTATTATCGTTGATTCAATTTTAAAATTTTACCTCAAATTTCTTTATTTATACAGCGTTTCAAGTTCGACTTATTTCACTATTAATTTTTTATTTTTTTTATTTATTTTGTTCGGGTTTTTAAAGCCTTGCCTTTGCTTTCCCATCCGGTAAACTCTTAAAACCATTACGAGTTTAACTTTATTAGATGAATCGGGCTTATGATCTTCATCGTTGGAGAATACCTATATCATTTAAGTCACTGAAAAAAAAGGAAAATAAGGGTTGGGAAAATTTCGAAGTATTTTTTTTAACTATCGAACTTTTTCAAACAGGGAATTTTTAGAACAACTGGAAACTGGGTACCCTCTCTCACCTTTTCTCTTTGAATCAGTTCAAGTTGAAGTTACGATCATTTTGATTACCGACATAAAGCGCTTCATGAGGAATCTTACAAAATATCTAAAAAGCTTGGACGATATTTGCGTTCTCACCCACGAATTCGTTGATATGCAATTCGGGTAGCAGATACTGTCTCAACGGGATTGGACCAAAGGGAGAGGGGTGTTGGCTGAGTGGTTTTGAGTGGGTAGAAAAAGAGATGGTCGGTGCAGTGGGGGAGATTTTATAAGATAGACATGTGTTTGGTACTATGTAATACATTACTACTTTTTCCACTGGGTTACCTCAAAAAATTTATTTCATCGCCTTGCCATTGTCTAAGGATTCCCCATTGTCAAACCAGTCCTTTAAAATTTTTGCACCCATGTTTTGGTGAGCAGAGTACTCGCAGCTTTATTATTTCATTACAAAGTTTTCAGCTCAAAATAATCGCTTGATTATTATTTTGATAATACTTGCATATGCGTCCCTTAAGCTCCGCTCCGGAGACATATATAGCGAAACAAATCCCAATGATGGGGCTAGAAACAGGCATAACCCATGCGATGACACAAATCTATTATTTTATCCTGTTTCACTTCCTTTCGTTTTTGTTATTTTCCGGCGTAATAACAATTGATATTGAAAATTTTTCAACGAGCTTGAGGCCGTTATTTATGAAAATGTATGTGGCTGGTCAAAGCAACATCGAAAAAACTATAGAAAAAGGTTTTTTCTTAACAGCGGTCGTCCCTCGGCAGGCAATGGCAAACCTCCGAGTGTATTTCTGCCATGAAAAACAGCTTCTCATAAAAATACAATCGCCGTACGGAGTCGACGTAAAACTGTAGGTCCCTCGCTTTTGTGTGACAACATCAAGGCGCACGCCACAAATCGGAGGAGAAGCTCGGCCAAACACTAACATATGTGTAAGCGCCAATCTATTATTATTATTATTATGTGAGAAAAACAACAATAATTTGCATTTTGAGAGAAGTTATAGCTGCTATTTCTCCTCATCATACTTCTTCATCGAGTTCACTGCGACTTGAACTCGTAACTCCGTCGTTCGAAGCCAGTGGCTTTACCCACTGAGCTAAGTGCGCCATATACTTAAACTGTTGTTGCTTTTTGCCCACTTTTTAATTTAGTCAACCCAACTACAATCAAGGGCAACCATGCTGTCGCTTTTTAGACTTGAGCATAAAATAATAAAAAAGCTATTTTGTTCAAAATACATGTGCGAGTGGGGCAGCATTTTGCCGGATATGGTAGGCCTTTCAGAATGCAATAAAAAACACATTTTCAAGTTTGTAGGATATTTGGTCTGACAAGACTAAATTATTCGCTTTCAATCCGATGGCCGGGCATGGTATTGGATCAAGGACCCAATTTAAGCCCAAGCGCATCATGTAAGGAAATCTGTAAATCACAGTGGTAGTCAATAATAGTTTGGGGTTGTATTTCAAAAATGTTGTTGGTCCGTTAGTACGCGTAAGTATCTATTAATTTTTCAACGAAATTTGCAAGATTTAGTCGAAAAAATTAGAGTTTCTGCTGAAAAATCACCCAAAAGACACCGCCCATGTTCGCAAAGACTGGATACAAAAGCAAAAACTTGCTAATTTGAAATGACACAATCCTCGGGCATGAACCTCATTGAGAATTTTCGGAATCAACTAAAAGCACAGCTTACTAGGTATCAAAGTCCGTCCAATAGAGAACATGAGCTGTGAAAGTAAACTGAGGATAAATAGAGATACACATCCAGTATGCCAAATGGCATGCAGAAACTAAAAAAGCAAAAGGATACTGAGCATCGTGTTAATAATTAATATTTTCGTGAAAATCGTCAACAAGTTATTATAAAATATGAGTGCAAAACTGTAACATTTGCCTTAATTTACATTTATGTATGTATGTCTGCTAGTTTTATTATTGTTGTAATGAGTGAGGAAGTACAGGTATACTAATAAGAAGATATGTACAACAAAAGTATGAAAATCGTTAGAACTTAGAAAGATAGCGGTGGCTGAAATAAAAAGACTTACACCATTTTACCGTCACTGTATGTTCTATTTTTAGAATATTAACTTGAAGGCGTGCTCGTCCTTAAGCATTTTGTTTTGGTTATTTTCTGGCCTTATAACAATTTAAGTTGACATTTTTTATTGAGTTTGAGACCGTCATTAATGAAAATTTTTTGTGGACCTCTTTTCATTTTATATCATTTTGTTTAATTTCTTCTTATTTGTTTTCGCTTTATTTTATTTCATTTCGTTTCTTTTAATTAAATTTCATTTCCCTTCGTGTCGCTTCATATTACTTCATCTCCTTTAATTGCATCATTTGCTCATTTTATCTATTTATTATATTTCATCTCACTTTGATTTCTTTACTTACGTTTCATTTCACTTTATTTACTGTATTCTACATTTTATTTTATCCTGTATTGTATTTTATTTTATTTTATTTTATTTTATTTTATTTTATTTTATTTTA
>NW_023458559.1:49991166-50044780 GCF_013731165.1 Rhagoletis pomonella
ATTTTATTTTATTTTATTTTATTTTATTTTATTTTATTTTATTTTATATTACTTAACTCAATTTTATTACATTATATTTCTTTCTTTTCATTTATTTATCATTTTTTAAATTTATATTAATTTATTACACTCCACACTACTTCTTTTTAATTTGTTTGTTTTCATTTAAATTTTCTCTTTCTGATTTAATATTCCCGCCACTCCCACCTTACTTCAATACTTTTTTTTGATATTTTTCTCTTACTGTTTTTGTTTTAATCACTCTTCTGCGCTGTTCCTTCTTTTTTATTTTGATCTTATCACCACTCCCGCTTTCAACTTTCTACGCTTTCAGCAATACACTCGTACGGTAACATACGGAATGACATTCAACCATTCAATGACTATTGAACTGAATCCGCGGCTATGCGTTTTCACTTGTGCGATCCCCCTCTATCTCACTCCAGGCATTTCACTCACCAGAAATTCGATTTCTTTACACTTTACAGTTTTACTGTTATTCTATAATTTATAGTTATTGTTGCCGTTCACAGCGTTCGCTTTTCTGCTTTTTTGTTGTTATATTATTGTTATTTCATTGCATTTCATTCATTGGTTTGCAGCAGCAAATCTTGCTTGTCGACCATTACTTGCTTGCCCGGATTCTTTGTTCATCTGCCGGCAGCGTTGCGACCGAGTGATGCGACTTGAATTGTGTTTGAAGTAGTATTTGGCATTGCTGCGGCTGCTTTCCTATCACTCATTCGTTGCAACCGAGCTTTTTAGATCCCATTATAGTATGTATATCAAGTTTTCTACTGCTTTTAATGTATATTTTTTGTTGCTATTATTTTGTTGTTCCTCTTGCTGCACTTCTTTTTGTTATTACTCCACTTCAAGTGACATTTTAATCATTCATCTTTCAACATTTGTCTAGATTATTGCTACCAAATTCACAACTTGTCGTCATTGTTGTTATCTGTATTGCTTAGTCATCGTTTTAAGTGTTGCTGCTGTTGATTGTTTTAAGGTTGTCGTTGCAATGATTCGCTTCACCGCAATCTGTTGAGATTTTTGAGGCTTTCTGCTGCAATTCTTCTGGTGTGGCAGTTTTGTGATTACGAAAATAAAGCTGTATGTGAATATACTCGTACATTGGCTTGTACATTAGACAGTACCACCTTACAAGCAAACAAAAAAAAAAATAAGCAATTTTCCGTACACCCCAGGGTCCGAAGTATTTTTGCAAGACAATTTTGATAAAAAGCAATTTTTTTTCGCCGAACCTTGAGATCGTTCTTTTTAAATTTTTCATTGACACCTAAGTACATTGGGGCAAAATAGAAAAAAATATTAAATATTCTGCTGGCATAATCAAAAAACTTCCTTATCAATTTAATGATCTTTGGCGAGCTTTTATTTACTGACATTAGGGTGATAAGAACTGAGATCTGGTGCGTAACTACTAGAACGGGGTTCTTGAGGCCAGGGAACTTTGGAAAAAAATGTGTCTTCGACACAAGAACATATCGATGATCATACTTTAAGATCCGACAGTAAATGCCGAAGATATGACGAAGAATGTAAAAAGACTTCCCTATGTTCAGCAAGAAAAGAAATAATACCTAAATAATAATCGAAATTGCCTTGCAAACATTTTTAGACTCACGAGTGTACGGCGAACTGTTTTTCTGGTATGGTCTGGTGTACATATATATTAGGGTGGTAAACAATTTTCTCTGAAAAAATTCTAGGAATTGGTTTTAAATTTGTTTTAAGAGGTTTGACAAATTTCGATTCGGGTTGTGCAAGTGCTTTCATTATACCTAAGCTGATTATATTAAATTGCTTTATAGTCTCCATGTATGTATATTATGGTGGGTCAAATTGTTCGGACGAAAATTTTACGACAAAACACATCATATTTTCGGTATATATAGATAATTCTAAGAGCAAATGTAGAACAAACTATAAGTCGGAAATGAGCTTTAAGCCTACAGGCATTTTTAAAAGAAAAATTTACTTTTTCTCAAGTTTTTTTCGTTCTATGCCAGTTTTAAAAAGTATTCACCTTCTGTTACAGCTAATGGATGTAAAATACGTATATTCTAGCTTATAACATTTTTAATTGATTTATCACGCTATGTTCAAAACTATAATTTCACATACATTACAGTGTTAAATTTGTTTCATAAGTTGTAGAACAAAATTACCCCTCATTCACTGCAAACAGAATTTTAAGCGTTAAAATCGGAAAGTATGAACATTTGTACATATTTGCAAAAATACTAATAGACAAATAAACAAATAAAGTAAATGTAAAAAAAAACTAAAATACACATATTTTACGTATGTATATGCAAAAGTTTTAAGAAAATTTGAAAAAAATTAATATCGTGAAAAGTAATTTTTTCTTCTAAAAACATGCAGGCTCGAAACTCATTTCCAACCCATGTTTTCTTCTACACTTCCCCTAAGAATTATCTGCATAATCAGAAAATACCATACGATTTAGTAACAAAAATAGGTCCATCCTAATGTGCACATATTAAGCCCTAACCACGAAAATAATGTAAGCGACATTTTTTTCAAAATTTAGGTTTTGATACCGAAATGCTTTCAGAGGTGTTCAGTATCAAATAAATATAAATTTTGCAAAAAATTTCCTCATACAATATGCATTACCTTATTAATTGGCGCTTCAATGATTTCTGTATCAGCTCCTGGATGGAAACAAGAACCTTTATAGTATATACCCATTCCCAAATTATTTTCATCTGAAAGCTCTTTTCCAACCTAACCAACGAAACAACCTAATATGCATTTAAACCAGTTACGCTACGTTTAATTTTATATTTTTCCCGTAAATGCGTTTCTTAATGCTGCCTTACTTTTAGTATGATTTTTCCATTGCTACTATACACTTAATATAATTTTTCTAGTTTTTAGTTTCTTTCTTCCCACGCGTATTAGTTGATTGCTTTGAGGTTTCGCTGCTTTTGTTTGTTTATGTTACACAAGTTTCTTAACGCAGCTGCTGGTTACGTTGGTTGTTTTGGTTTTTTGATTTTATTTTTCGTTTGATTTTTCTCCTTGTGCTTTTGATCTTCTGTACTCGATCTCGTTTAGCCTCAATGTAATGCATGCAATATGCTTGCGTCATACATACATGTGAGCATAGATATAGGGGAAGTAAGAAATTTTCGTATGCATATTTAAAGAAGCTGTGAGTTGTAGCTGTTAAGGGAGGGAGGCTTAGCACCAGCGCACAGAGTGGGAAGTTTGGTGCCATTCTTTTTTCTATCAGACACTCACTTAAAGCTTGTTAGGTAAATATTATCTGCTACTAATTTACTCCATATTTGTTATACTTGTTGCATGCATAACAATCCCTATAAAATGTTTACTTGGTATGTAAGTATAGTTTTATTTATTTTCCACAGCATTTTTCTTCCGTAGCAAGCCGTTCTGGAGTTTCCATTGATTAATGTATATCTTATCAGCTCATTGGTTCCATCTGTGTTTTTGTTTAGTCAAAATATAATTTCCTTTAACTCAAACGATAATTTACAAATTTTTCCTTAATTTCACCAAAGTTGATTGCCGCTTTCCGCCATAAATAGCGTCGCCTCATTTATTAGACACCGATGCGTTTTTAAATTTTGTTTTAACTGCAATGAAAAGAAGAGAAAACGAATGTCGTTTTTATTATTGCTGCAACTCAGTTTTGACTTTTATTTATTTAATTTACATAAATTAAAATAAAACTAGCTATAAAATAAAAATGAAAGAAACTAAAATCATTGTAGGAGCAAAACAAGTGACAAAATATTGGTTATAGTTTATGGCCTTTGTTGTGGGTTAGGCATAAAAAAATTAAATTATAACTTTTCAACGAATTGTAGTTATTTGGTGAAAAATTATTGATATGTACATTAGACTGTCCCGAAAAACCAAAGTCTCATATTATTGATTTTGTCTTAAAAACTATCCGAATAAAATTTTATATATAATATAGCATTACTATACTCCCTACAGCATTAGGATGTTATAGTATTTAGTAAATGTGAGTTTTTGGTTTTTTACCAGGCAGTCAGGATTTTATCCAAAGGACAATGAATTATAATATATTTCCCAAAGGCTACACAAAATATGGATAAATATATTGGCATCTATTGAAAGAAGGATTCCAAACAAGATTAATTATAACTTTTGTTTTCAGTTATCCTTTAGAAACATGGCAAAAATGTCATTCAAAAATGTTATCTTTCAAGATGTTTAATTTTTAACGCATTTTGAATAATCTTATTTAAACTTAAATCCTTTGAATATATACAAGGATATTGAAGGACAAAATATTCGAAAATGTTCTAAAATTGAAAATTTTTAGGACATACAAAAATGTTTCGACTAGAAAACATATCGTTTTACAGCCTTGTAATACACCCTTACAAAGCCACTGCACCTTTTCCATTAATTAGTTTTTCGATGTCCTTGGGAGAAATCCTGCCATCCTGTTAAACATCTGGCGATGCAGATTTACTAGAAATGCGTTCAAATATGGGAAACACATTAAATTTTTCACATTTCCAAAGTTTTCATGGACGATTTGGTAGCCTTGGTTCAAGTTATTGACTAAAACTTCAACTAAAAGTCGGCACGGGTTATCGCTTTCTAAGGCCATACAACTTCATATATATGTTATTTAGGCTCAAAAGCACAGATATAGAGGGCATGCATATCGAAATTTGAATTCCTGATTTGAGTTCTATGAAAAATCTTGATTGAGTGAACAGACCTTGTACGAATTCGTTCTCTTTACCCAAATTGTACTGTACCGCTTTTCGAAGGTGCATACCGCTTTTCGAAGGTGCATATTTACTAATAGGGTCCTCTCATATTGTGCAAAAATATTTCGTCATGACTTTGATTTTTTGGGCAAGGAATAACCAGTAATTTTTGCTTTTTATATTTGAGACATTGATACAAAATGTTAAGTGATTCGTAAGATTCCGCGGCTTTTTGAGACTATTTGAAATTTTTTCGGAACTTTTCAGAAAATTTATACATGGATCTAACAAAATTATCTATCATCAAAACTTCTGCTGGCAGTAAAAGAGGAGAGCACTGATGAATCTTGATAGGATCTCAATTGTATTAGCATCGCTCAGGCATGGTAGCATAGCACTATAAATGAAAAGGAACCTTATCCTTATAACTACATAATGCATATAGGCATATCCGAAATTTTCAATGGCGAAGAGGCGTAAAGAGCTCACGGCGAACTGCCAAAATACTTCCAGTTAAAGCTGTAGTCTTGAGTTAGTGAGTTAGTGATACTTATATACATACCTACTGCATTCCCTTGGACGGTTACATGATTGATATTATTAAGTAAATCTCTAACCCTAAAGTGAACGACTTCTGTTATTGATTTCTTTTGAAAAAAAATCGTTACTACTCTTTCTTGCTGCAAGTTCAAAATCATATATGTCACTCACATCTTTAAAACACAAAACTTTAAATCAACAAAACCGCAAAGAGCTTTTGTCCCTAAACTTTTACATCAGAAACTGACAATAGAGTCGAAAACCCAATTTTTATAAAATATGAATTTTGAGAGCTCTTTTTATTTTTTGTCTTAGAAGAGAGTAAATTTGTTGCTTCTGAATTGAGGTGTAGCACCCGTTTTTGGTAAAAAATAAATGGCATATTCCGGTTCTTCGTACCCGAAAAACCACAGAAAGGCTTTTTAATTGTTCTAAATGCTCCTCTGCGACCCCCAACTTCAAAATGTAAAACAAACGCTTAAAATCGCCAACCTGGCGAATAGTGTAATTGGCAACCAAGAAGATCAAGAATTATGGAAAATCAACAAGTATTTTCGTTGATATCTTCAAAGGAGGATGAGAATTCGGAACATGGAATCTTTATATTAACACTTTTTCAGGTATTTATTAAATTAAGATAATGAATTGTAATACATACATATAAAAGGGGCAGAATATTTTAGGTCAAGGCATTGAAACTATTTCAATGTTAAAAATAATTACTAACAGGCATTTATTGTTAATACTTATGTGAAAACGTCAACGTGACTTTAAGACAGCACGTGCGAGTTTAACGCAAGTTTATTAGACTGTGAAACGTGATGTTACTCTTGAAAAGGTTAAATACTCTTTTGATTTTTTTTGCAGTATGAAATCCGTTCTGCAAGAGATCCCAGCAGAACAGCAGTTCCCATCCTTCGACTTCCAAAAAACGATAGAAGTTAATTTTTATTGTTGTCACTTTTACACGCCTATCAATGAAGCCTCGATCTTACATATACCTGCAACTAATTCTTTTAGACATTTAGTTTTCAATGCATTTTATAAAAACAACTACCTTTATCTGCAAAAATCAGTAAAACGCTTTGCTTTTAAACTTACGGACGAATCATCAAATTCCTAACTTCACTGCAAACTCTGATTCATTACTGCAGCCCTAAAAGCATTGGAAGCAGCAGCTGCGGTGCTAGCAACAACATAAACGACTATGATTATTTAATCAGTTAAGCCTTTAATTGAAATTCCAAAGTTGCCGCCACATTCTCAGCAATTCGTAACGCAGCTGTGCCGCTGAATTTATTTGCTGCAGAGGCTTTTAAGATAATGGCACACGATAACACATAGCATGAACCTTAGCGCCGAATTTGCGCCACTTTATTAATCAATAGAAAAATTTCAAAGTGAAAAATATATTTACAAAAATGTTGAAGTACAGCGATTATACGCAAGGCTCTTTTTAAGTGTTTATTTAGCAAGAATTTCATGGTCAGCGACTATGATGTGTTGAGTGACTAAATCTTAAAGCTGCTATTCACACGCTGGTAAGATGCGAAATACTTTTAGAAAAAACAATAAACATATATTTATGTATGTATGCACTTAGAAGAAGGTACATAAAAACTAAAATTATTTTTAAAGTAAATGTTATTAAAGCATTTAAAGAAAGAAAAATAATGGAAATTCAATGAACAGCGAGATGCATAAATATTTATTTGCATAAATTTGTTATGCTTAGCAGTGTTCGTGGGTTTTTTTTAGATCTTTTAGAAGCTTAAAATATTTAATGAACTAAAGAGCTTGTTCATATATTCAAGCAAATATTTTTCGTCTTCAAATTTTAAAATCCCTTCAGAAGCATAAGAATATGGTAAAAAAATGCCCTTTGTTGTGTAGATAATGATTCAATAGAGGCTAAATGAACATATTTTATTGTCAGCCTAACATTCGTTTTTAAAACTTTTTTAGAACTTTTAAAAAATTTAGAATAAAATTGACTAACAAAAACCCAAAATCTTAAATAAAGTTAAAAATTTAAGCTAAGTGATAATATTGCGACTTCAGTCCAACTTTCGTTTTTAACATTTTTTTTAACTTTTCGAAAATTTGTGAAAAATTTAATTATCGTTGATATATATATATAAGGCCATAAATAACAAAAACAAATAACTTAAGGACGAACACATCTAAAAGCTAAACATTCTAAAGAATAGAATTGCTAACAAAAACTAACAAAACCAACAACATCATGTGGATCAAGCGTAAATAGCAGCGGTATAGCTGCGTTTGATTGTAGTTGGGTTGATACATGAAAAAAGTGGAAAAAGCAATAACAGCTTATGTGGCGAGTTTAGCTCAGTGAGTAGACCACTTGGATTTGTAATCCGAGGTCACTGGTTCATATCCCAGTGACGGTGGTTGAAGAAGTCGGATAAGGAGATGTGATGATCTCCGAAATAGCAGCTACAACTTCTACCTTTGTGTAAATTGTTGGTGTTTTCCCCAACCGGCCTCAAGCTCAACAAAGTTGTTGAATATATGTAAATGTTATAAGGCCATAAATAACAGAAACAAATAAATTAAAATTGTAACAAAAAAATTTTTTTCTGAAAATTAACAAAAAGATCAAATCTTAAAAAGGTGTTTCTAAAATTTATTTATTTATTTCAATATTATTATTTTTATTTCAATTTATAATAATAACGAAATAAACTTAATCATAATCCGGTGGTCTTAAAATTTTTTTTTTCTAAACTCCCTTTCATATTTTTTAATATTGAGAAATTTTTCGTACAATTTTCTAGGTTTTTTTTTAATTTTGAATAGTACATTGTTTTCTTAAAATTGTTAAAAAATAGCGAAATCACAAAGCGCTATTTTTTAAGTTTAACTTCGAAAATTGCATCGTTTTAAATATTTTTTTTTTCAATTAAAAAAGGTTTCCCTTATAGTAAACAACAACAATAGTTTAATCTTAATCAAGTAGTCTTACATTTTTTTCTAAACTCCTTTTCAAATTTTCTAAAACTTTCGAAATGTTGCAAATAGTTTTAAATTTTTAATAGAACCATTACAAAAGAACCAATTTCAAAAATAGAAACAAAACAACGTCAAAGAAATCTGTTACCCTAAAATTATAAAAAATAGATAAATAGATCTTTGTTATTTTTTTACTTTCCGAACTTCCCAAGTTTTTAAATGTTATCTATTTTTATTTTTTTTTAATTTTAATAAGGTTTTTTTCCTAATATTAGTAAGAAAAAATTTTGTTCTAAACTTTTTAAAATGTCATAAAATTTTCACAATCTTTAAATAAAAAAAATAAAATTTTGCTAAATTTTTACTATGTATATATATTTTTCCGTTAAATTAATAATACAAATAGCTAAATCATAATCACCCCTATTTCAAAAATCAGAAAACAGCAAAACTAAAGTTCTCACAATTTTACTTATGAGCAGTTCTTTCAGAAAAATGTTTCCCATTGTCATGAAAACTTTAAAGCCTCAGAGTTATTGCCCTTTCTAAGTTTGCAGTCGCTGAAGTGTAATAGTATTTTCCGCATGCACTTCGCTGCTCCCACAGGCATTAACCCACTAATTAAAGTTTGTGCCTTAAGTCTTTAGTTCGCTACCTTAATATGAAACATGCTTAGGAAATTTGTAATTAAATCTTTTCTTCGATAAACAACAAGCACTCAATTAAAAAGCCAACTCTGTAATGGTGAAAGTGAATTTTTTGGGTCAATTACTGCGCAGCAAAAGAACAACACGCAGCTGAAAGTGAAATTTCTTTTTATGGCAACATATTTCCGAATTTTATGCTTGAACTGCGGGAATTACATTTTTTTTACTGCCGCAACGAAAGCAATTTAAGCTCCTCAGTTATTATTATTATTTTCTGTTATTTTTTGCAATCTTTTTTTGCTTTTGCTTGCGTTCTCAATGCTGCCCAACCAGTTATGAGCATACCAAGTTTGCCAAGTAGGCATATCAGCTGTATGTATGGTTTTATCTGCCTGCACAGGCGTGCAACATAGAATTTAAGCACGAAATGTTACCATGAAAATGAGCATTATAGCGGTATGCAAAAAAGCAAGAGTGGTTTCTTGATTGGCACCCAAATAAACTGCGCTGCGCATGCGCATACGCCACTCAGACTATGAAATCGTGACTTGTTTTTGATTTATGTGGCGCGCAGTGATGATTATGCAATTGCGAATGTCGTATTCGTAAATTATACTAATTTGTTCTGGGTTCTTGCAAGAACGAGTTGCATTTAAAATTCACTGGTACGTTTGCAGGTTATAATATATGTATTTTTAACAAAAACCTGATAAAATATTTAAAGAAAAATTAGAAAATTCGAAAATTTTCAGCAGTTTAGTAAAAAATTTACAAGATTCAAGTATCCCACAAGTATACATGTGTATAAATATACATATATGTATATTTTAAATACTTTTCGCCTTGAAAATCTTATGAACAGGGCTAAGCCCTTCACTGCAGCCAACAGCAGCTTACGCAGTAGGTAAGTGGGTAAACGCAGAAGACGAAGAAGACATGTCAATTAAAATCAGAGTAAAATACCACAAGCCACTAAAGCCATAAAAAACAGCTTACAATGACATACATACTCGCAATCGCAAAGTGTATTTGTAGATTTCTCACATTTTTTACGAGCACTTGGCGACACTGGCGACTGATTAACTGGTGACAATAATAAAAATCTGTTGGCAATGATATAATCATGGAAATGAAAAATCAAATAAAAAATACAAAACTCAAAACTCAAAAGCTAAAACATCTATTTAGTCGATCCGTAAGACTTTTACGGCATAACAGAAATAGCGAAATATTTCACATAAATACACTCGTACGATTAAAATTACAGTGAATTGCATGCGGTAAGCAACATTTGCATTACCTTTGCAACCAACACGTAATGAGGTCGCAAAATGAGAAAGATTTAAGCAATAAACCATAAAAATGTGTGAAAATCAAAAATTTCAACAGAAATGTGATGATTTAATTATGTAAAATTTAACACAAAAAGACCGGGAAAAAAATTTAATGCAAAAGAAGTAAATATGTATATAAAATACTAAAACTTCAAAATAAATCCACTCAAATTTCTTATTGAATGTGGCATGTGGCAGTAGTCTAATGGGGCAATTTTGGCTGAGATAGTAAAAAGTCTTTCGTAAGAAAATAGATGGCAAGATAGTTCGAGAGACTTTTATTATTCTAACACAAAATCGATAGAAAAAATGCCCTCTCATTCATCACTCGCGGTGAAAAGTTATTTTGAGAGAAATCACTTGTATACCATTTAGCTCGCGTCGCAAAACATGGGCGTGCCATTCGAGAGACCAGAACTCGAGTCCCCGTGCACCGGATTTTTTTAGTTCCCATTTTTCCTTCTTTTTTGATTAAATTTCTTTTTAATTTTTAGATTTTATTGCTTAAAAAGAAAACTATGTATTTTTAATTTAATTTAATTTTTAAAAATTTACTTTTTCTTTTTTAGTTTAATACTTTTTTTTTAATTTTTGGATGTTACTTAAAAATAAACATATATTAGTTTTATATCATTTCATTTTAGGATCTCTTCTTTAGTTAATTTTTTTTTATTGTTTAATGTAATTTTCTTTTAATTTTTAGATTTTGTGTTTTTTTCTTTTTTAGTTTAATTTTTTTCCTTTTCTAATAAATTTTCGAATTTTTAGATTTTATTGTTTTAAAAAGAAAAATGATTCGCACTATTGCATAAAGTTCGTTTCTTAAGTCTTTTGTTTGGCTCTCAAACATATTGAATATTTTGGCCAAATAAATTAACCATATCTTTGTAGATCTTTGAAATAAAATTATATTCAAGAAATAAAAATAACTGAAATTTAGATTTATTCTTGAAAAAATTATAAGGTTTGGTTAGATTAGGAGGGCGTGTATGAAATGGTCCATACTTTCAATCGGATTTCCCTAGCCGAGAGTAACGAGGGGTAGGCATTAGCCTACTGAACCAACAATTGCTATCCCAAATGAAATTCAGGACATCCAAGAGTTTCGCCTCCGCTATCTCCAACAGACTGTTGAAGAAGCGAGATCTCAACTGCTTAAGGTGCTTCGACTGTAAGTGATTGATATATGCAATATTTAAGACAAGTCTACAAATAAATTTTAAGAATTTTTTCTGCGAAAAACGGCACTAGGAGGATTTAAAGTACGCGGGAATCCGGTGTTGTATAAAACATATATATTTCTATATAAAAATTGAAATGCGAATTTCATAGACTTGTCGTGGATGGACAGTTGACTGATCCGGCAAATCGTACAATTGCCTCTATCTTTTATGCTAAATTCAATAGTACACAAGGGTTGCTCCATAACATGTTTTAATCGTGTTTTCTAATCATTTTAAAATTGAGAATATTTATATGATTTCGTGCACTTTTTATTGACTCCTGAAGAGCTGTTTGGTGGACAAATACTTTATGTACTCTATTCTAATAACAAAACAAATTTTAGCTGCGTCGGCCCGCGTCCCTCTTGTTAATCTTCCACAGACTAGATGCTCAACAATGATAGATTTCCATACAAAGTGCTGCAAAAAATGGAATCGAGATCCAAGCTATTTGATATGTAGTACTTTCTTTCTATGTTCAACAAAATTTTCAGTTGCAGTTTTAAATATTTTTAGAGTTTTTTATCATTTTTTAAATAATTCTTTAGCAATATTTTGAATTTATTTTATTTTTATTTTTAATTGGTTTAACCAAAATTAGAAGCATTTATTGAAACAAAAATAATAAATCTGCAGCACATGTCATAAATATTCACAAAAAGGCCCAAACAATGCGATATATAAAAAAAAAAGTTTCATTAAATTAAACACTTACATACATTACTTTTTAAGTACGCACTTTGTCAACAGAACAATGAAGAAAAGTGTTCACATGTATCTCCATTAAATTGTACGCAGCTTATTTAACTACCATAATTTACCACATGTTGTTGCAACACGTTTGTATACCTGAACAGAAAATGGGAGCAAGTTTATGCCGGGTTACCAACACAAACACTCAATAGCTTAAAAAATTAAACTGGCTACTAAAACTATTTTAAAATATGTACGAAGCAGTGCTCTCCTTATGGAACAACAAAATACTACACACACTTGTTTTATTTCTCATCTCTTGGCGCAATCTATAAGGCTCGAAAAATTCACTTTTATTTGCCTTAACTCACACATAAACATTTATAAGTATCCGCACAAGTAGATACTTACATATGTGAGCACATATTCACACAGTTTATTGCCATTTTTGTACGAAATAATGCACAAAAAGTAGAAAAAATCCCAAAACAAAAATCGAACAATTAAACCTTAAAAGTACGTGCCAACGATTATTTTCTACTAAACTTGCGTGCGCCACATTACATTACAAATATATGTACATAGTGTATGTAAGCATCAATATTTTTTCACGCAGTGTACACATGTCACACTTGAACGCACAAATTTATGCGTTAAATTACAAAAGCAACAAAAATAGCAAATATTCCACACGACACGGCTAGTTCCAACCAACCACAGCCGCAATTTATTTAAAAATGTCTGCGTCTACGATCGCTTTTACACACTCTTTACACTCTAGCTTGTGCCTAGACATGTTTGTTGTTGTAATTTTATTATGTGCAACATGTTATTGTATTCAAAAGAATTCAGTGAAGTTTTCGCGCGACAACTTTTGATTACTAATGACTTTAATTCAACGCCACAGCCACTGTTGCCAACTTGGTGCTTTTCGCACTAAATTTAGTGTTTTTCTTTATTGAAAACGCGAAAATTTTTGAGTTTAGTGCGTGTTTTGGTGCTTTTTTTTAGTTCTTAGCTAAATTAATAGCAATCGTAAAAATTTAACTTTAACTTTACAAAAATTGACCCAAAATCATGGCACATTTCATTTTAAGAAGACAATCATCCAGATCCCGTACAAAGTTCCAGGAAATGTTGCTCTACGCAACCCCCGATCCGCGGTCGTCGCACTTTCCAACATTCCGATTGTACTTCTGCCATGAAATCGCTTCTCATAAAAACCATTTGCCGTTCGGAGGCGAGCTAGAACTTTAGGTCCCTTCATTTTCGTGACAAGATCAACGCGCATATTATAGATAACATGATATCAAACTCATTTTTAACCCGTTAATTAATTTTAACGGGATTTACAAATTTTTTTGAACGCTTTTAGTAAATTTTATTTTTCGGTGTCAAGCAGTCGGAATGAAAAGTTGTTAATGTGCCTTTAGTTCACGAGATCATAAGAGACTGCAGTGTAGATTTAAACTAGTTCATGAAACTTAATTTTTTGTTTTTGCTTTCGTTTGACAGGAATTATACAAAAAATTTAACATAGCCAGGAAAAAGTTCCTAAATTTTTTTTGAATCTAAGCGAAGCGGCAACGCTGGATACAGCTGCAAATTAGAAAATAAGAACAAATATGTTATCGTTGCTTGGACGAAAATGTTTGAATTTATAGAAAACAAAAAACAAAATCGACCGTCAAGCAAGATACATTGATTTTTATTTATTTAAATCAGCAACACTACAAAAAAAATTTGTATGCATATAAATTCCATTAAATACTCCGGCAAAAATTTGGTGCTTTTTCGAGAAAAAACGCGATTTTTCTTGGGCTTTAGTGCTTTCTCCAATTCAAAACTTGGCAACACTGGCCACAGCTACTTCACTCCAGTTCGCTTCACTGCGTTCTGCATATATCAGTTGAATTCTATTCAGCTGAGCTCTTGCTCGTGGTTGTCCACATTTTTAATGTGGCAACAAATCAGCAACGACTGATACATTGTCGCGATTACAAAAGCAGCTAAAAAGTTGTAAACAACAACAAGAAACTGCATTTTAAGGCAGAAGGTGGACCTGGGGAAACAATTCCGTTGCATAAACTTGAATTGCTAGTTGCAATTTTTTCATATCAATAAAGCATTTAGTGTATTGGTTTTTATCGCACTGGACATGGCGATCGATATTTTTATCGTCATCGATATCACTTTCATTTTCGTTTCGATTATTCGGTTGTTATTTTTTATTATTACACTTACTTATATTTATTTTTATAGCTATCGATATATTTATCGATTTTGGTCCGATTTTGCCATTCTTATCGACAACGAAATCAATATCGTTTCAATAATTTTCCCAGATTTTTGAGGCTTAACTTCCTGATTATCGATAGAATTGTGCTGTCGTTATCGATATCAGCATCAATGTGGTTTCGGTATTAGAATCACTAGTTTTTCTTCTTATCACATTGAAACAACTTCATAACCTTCATGGCCGCCTTCTTATTAAAACCTGCCTTTACAGCTAATTATTTTTTCTTTATTTATACCGATTTTTTATTTATCGCTATAGATATTTCCTTTATTATCGTTGTCATTATCTTTAAAATGCGCTACTCAGATTTTTACCTTAACGTTTCATATACACTTAGGTCTCTTTTTATGCGGATTTGAATTTATGCGGTTTTTCAAACCATTATTTCGCAGTAGCGATTTTGATTTTTTGAGAGTTTTTATTACTTTTTTCAGTGTGCTTCTGATGAATAATTTGTCTTTGTATTCTTACATAATAATAATAGATTGGCGCTTACACATAAGTGGAGCTTCTCCTCCAATTTGTGGTGTGCGCCTTGATGTTGTCACACAAAGGGGAGGGACCTACAGTTTTACGCCGACTCCAAACGGCGATTGTATTTTTACGAGAAGCTGTTTTTCATGGCAGGAATATACTCGGAGCTTTGCCATTTCCTGCCGAGGGGCGACCGCTGTTAAGAAAAAACCTTTTTTTCTAATTTTTTTTATGTATTCTTACATAATTCATGTATTTATTGTGGTATTTTTTTTTTTTCTGATTAAAATACAGATAAAATTTTATTTATTTCATTAATGTTCGGTTTTACATGGAATAATAAGTGTTGAAGTGAAGAAATAAATAGTTTTTTGTCCAATAAGGCCTAACTGGATTTTTTTATGCGGTTTTTTTAGAATTTTTTACATGGGGTATCTGAATTTATGCGGTTTTTGAAAATGCTGGAACGCATCCCGTGTTTTTGTATGAAAGTAAAGAACTTTTTTATGCGGATTTTTTTTTATGCGACTTTCTGAGGAACGCATGTACCGCATAAAAAGAGACCTAAGTGTATATCTTTTTATCGATATCAGTATCGGTATTATCATCGTTCCGATATGCATATTTGTTTTCATGTGCAAATCAGCTCTTTTAATTTGTTCGTTTTTCTCCTCTATTTGTATCGCTATTGATCTATTTATCGTTATCGATATTTTTATTATTATCGATATCGATACCAATATCGTTTTAATAAGTTTTTCTGATTTTTCTTCATCGTTTTCGGAAAAATGTTTGCTATCTTTATCGACATCGATCTACATATTTATAATCAGAATTTTTTTTTGCCTATCATAGCCAGTGCTTCTCATCCGCTTTCATATTCAAATTTGTATCTGCATACACTATGCCATTTTACTAATAAAATAAAAGAATAAGCGTCTATAAGTGCATGCAAGGATCTACAATATACCTGCAGTAACATATACATATGCTGCTATTTTTGATGTCTTTCCTACATAGTATATACTTATGAGTTCTACGACCGGCAACGCCATTTGTTTCAGCAGTAGCATGACATTTAAATACGACTTAAGTCACATGCCTACTCATAAACCTTCGCTACACAGACAACGAGTCCCCGCGTTGCGTACTTTACTCATTGGATTTATTCGTACCTTTACTTATGTATAGACATTTTTCACAACATTCTCTATGCGTATACTGTATGTAATGTAATGTAATATATGTGCCTATATTTCTTGATCACAAATTTAAATAAACAGTGATGCATTGGCTTACCCTCGGGCAATCCATCTCTTGTAACTCAAGTTGTTTACATTTTCATACATGAAGCTCTGCAGATTGCATCTTTCCTATGTATTAGAGCCGCCACTTGGCCTTTTATGCGCATAATTTAATAGTTTTCGTTTACGGATATACGTATCTCAATCTTGGAGGAGTTTAATATTACAAGAACTTATTGTAATTCGCAATGGAATTCGCCCAAAAAGGTCTTATATGTTAATTCGAGGGAAATCAAGAGATGTTTTCCAATGTTTTCCTCCACATGCAGCCTCAGTATTTTGTCATAACAAACAGTTCAGATTCATATTTTTATTTATAATGGTTGAGTCTTTCATAAGTATAAGTGTCGGCACCGTTTCTCTCAGACATTCATTTAAGTTTTGGCAATAGCAATGTTACTTGTATTTGGATAACAATACATATGCTGGCGGTTTAGACAATTTCCAAGCAGTTTGTAGTTCTCTACAAGCCGTGGTACTATCTTAGGCTTGTTTATATCCAAAAACATTTGCGAACATAAATTGATATATGTACATAACTTTAACGCTTGTCCCAGCCCGTGTGTCTTTAGTTCGGATTATATGCTCGCAATATTTAGTCTTTCCGGCAAGAATTTTTTCGACAGGAATAATTGCAAATGATTTGAAATCCCAAAATGGAAATTAGGCTCACCATTTCTTAACCTGGCCGCGGCCAAAAAAAAAACAACAATTAACGAACTGTGAGAAATCATCAATTGTATCATAATATAAACTTGCGCTCATAGATAGATATATGTAGATATATATAAATATGGTAGAGCCATATGTCAATTTTTAGTTTCTTTTGTGCCTTTTTCGACACTTTAAAAATTAAAAGTCTAGAAGAAGGCCATCTGAGAGGTAAAAATGGTTTCAAAGAAGGTTGACGATTTTTCTCTCGCCAACTTAGCGCACACCTTTCTGGATATATTACAGTGTTTTTTAACTCCAAAGAGTTGGAGAGTATGCAAAAGGCAATCTATGTTAATCTTGGAGGCGAACATCCTATTGGGATGTCGAATGTCTACTTGACAGCCTACGCAAATAACTAAATAAATAAATGCTTTTCAGTCTTTTTGCCAGGGCTTATTCTAGCACGTAACAAGAGCAGAAACATAACGGATTAAATTCTCATCATCGTAGAGGAGTTTTCTTAGTGATTTTGTCTATTAATCAAAGCCAAAAACAGGCTTTTGTGGGTTAGTGCTTAGGCCCCTATGGGCAAACTAGTTTGACACCAAAGAAAGAACTACTAACAAAAGAGTATGTATATTCACGTAGACTTAATTACCAGATTCAACATCTCAATGCAGTCTGTATAAAAGGTCGTCGAATACAAGTTCAAAGCAAGATAAAAAATACACATCGCTGTAGGCGGTCCATGCAGGCTGTGATTTCCATTAAAGCGCTGACTAGAGACGAGGAATTATCGTGTTCACGAAGCTTAGTGACGATCAAATCAACAGTACGGAAATTTACATATGTATGCCTCTAAGAACCTCAATTACTCACCTTACTTCATGTATATTGATAAATCAAACAATCAGCTTCCTTATAGTAGGCAAAACTCTGACAAAGGTAGTCCATAATGGCGCCCCTAATAACACTCCTGCATTCTCCGTATCCATCACAAATATACTCTTCTCAGCTTTTCTCGTTTTATTAAAAAATAAGAGCTGATAAGGACTTGAGATTAGGGCTGTGCGATTAATCCATTACTCGAGCAAGTAGGTTAATCAGTTACTCGGTTAACCAATTACTCGAGTAATCAAGTTTTTTTTTTACTCAAAACGATGATGAATCGAGTTACTTACAATATGATCACTCAAAAAATGAATTTTGCTCGTTAAAGGAGTTTGCATTTGAAAATGCTTATTTTCTTTTTTACAATCTGTATATGAAAAAATATTTCATTTTAATTTTTGAAAAAAGAAACGTTGGTTTCAAAGTATCAAGGAACTTCAACTATTTACACAACCCTAGTTGAGATAACTAACTGATTTAATGAGTATTTATATGCAACTGAATTCAAACCCGGCAAGAGAAAAAATGTCAATTTGTATGAGGAAAGACCAAAAACGGTTATTTTGATCACAAAACTACTTACACACATTATGCCTCGCAAAAGTACCATAGCAGCTAGTACTTATGAATAGGTATATCCCGATCTTTTTTCACATGATCTTTGTTAGATGAAATTTTCTTCAACAGCCTGTCGAAATATATAAGTGATAAGACCATAATCTGGGCTATCACTGAATCCATTGTAGGTTCGATTTTGGTGAAATCTACGAAAATGCTATCACTGAATCCGAATAGCTACGAATATGAATTCGAAATTGGAATTGGAGAGCCTTCCTTGAATCCGTTCGGAATAAAGATTCTTGCAGGTACTCTACGACGAGCTTAGGCTGTCGGAACAAAACTCAAAACCGATGAATCTTAAAAAAGAATGCAAACAAGCTGCATTATTGTCAATGTTATTGTGGCTTATTAAAATTTCATTTTTCGTAATTGTTATTGAGCTCTGTACCACGATTATGTTTATTAGGAAAAGTGGAAAATAGTAACAAAGTCTAACCGATCGAAGTTATAGCAGCTATTTCGGAGATCACCACTTTTCCTCATCAGACTTCTTTTTCTAGACTTCAGCAGGGATCGGGAGAGTTTACCCCTATGATTGGAATGCATCTGACCTCTTTGTATTGAAAAGCGGAAACTCTGCATCTTCAACGCCTATTTTTCTCTTAAACGTTTTCTTCCAAAAAAAAACACAAGAGATATTTTAATTTATTATTTGAAATCTGAAATTTTGACAAAATTGTACCAGGAGACAACTCAAGAAAACTGTAAGCTTATCTAAAAAACTGTTATTCACAGTTAAAACTTTGAATATGTTAATATTGGATGCAATCCAACTTCTTCAGTAAACCCCCGTAAACTTTAGTACAACAAATTTTATTAACCTTCGACGTTTCATTGAGCGTAAATGCACTTTTAGTTGATTAATTTCATTAAATTTATCTTTGTAAAAATTCTACGCTTAAGTAAACTCTTCATGTCATGTCTTTTTTCACTACATCATTCCTTAAATACGCAAAGAATTTTCGTTTACTTAAGTAATTTATAAAATCATAATCCAAACAAATAGCCTTTATGCATATAATCCATCAAGCAATTGTTACCGATGCCATATACTGAGCGATTAGGCCTAAAGCAATATTTCATGCAACGCAGGCATGGCAAGTACGTATTTATAGTAAAAATATTTATCATAACAATTAAGCTTAGGCTATAAATGAAAATGATGAGGTGGGCAAACAGAAAAACATTAAATCAAAAAAAAATGTACAATTAATTACAGTACGACAGAGTACATGTACATATTTACGTATGGCTTGTAGGTGTGTTGTTTTTTATGGTATGTTTGTATTGTAGTTGTTGCATGCCTATATTCGGTGCTAATTGACAGCTTGTCGTGTTAATATAAAAATGTGTAGGAAAGGTCAGGGAATATAAAATGAAAATAAATACTAATAATGATAGGTGCATACATATGTATGCCTGCATGTGTATGAAACGTTATGGCTTCCGCATATTAATTAGCATAAATCGATAATGAAATATTTGTTGAATAATTTCCATGTAACTCATGAAAAAACTACTTTTCCGAGGTATGTATGTAATTTTTGTACGTGGAGTAGGAAAATTATTAAAAAGAGTTTTAAAATATTTTCTTAGAATGGGCATAATAAATATCAGCCAATAAATCATTTTGCAATCCTCTATGCTACAGCTATGTAATTGATTAAAAAATTATACAAATCAAAAATTTTTATGATTTCGCTAATGTTAACTTAAACACTTGCCCTACTTTTTATTATTATTTAATCGTTTTTTTTTATAAAATATTTATAATTATTTTTAATTATCCAAGCATTTTTTTGCATCTCCACTTCTACTTGCCTTACCTTTGTTTCCCGCCTCACACACTATTTCATTAACCGCACAACCAATATTGTTGTTAGCCTTGTTCTTAATAACTGCATTTTGCATACCATAGCGCGTAATGATCACCTTTAGTGCTGTTCTTTTAGTTTCTCTGTTCGCCGCCTTAAGTAAATGTCGCCTAAGCATCAAAAAGTAACACATGCACATATCACTTTATATTTCTACACACACTTGCAGGTAAGTAACTACGAGCAAATATATAAACTATAATTACCCGACCGCAAACATGTTTTTATTATACAAACATAAATAAAGGCATAAAGACCTGCAGCTTCATATATGTCTGTACGTATGTATGTATACTTACATACACATAAGGCGGTTGCACTATTTAAACTGGCAGACAGAAAATTACAAGCTACACAGCATACGCATTTAGTTGCGCTGAATTGTCACACCTCATTTGTGCAACATGTGTAATAATAATAAATTACTTAGTAGGGCATGCGCGCGAAATAGAAAATAAAAGTTAATGCGCAGAATATTGTTGTGTACAAAGAAATAGAGGCGAAAGTGTGAAACAATAAGTAAGTGTAATGGGCATTGAGATATATTCGACTGAGTATATATATTTATATATGATAATTTCAATGGCACTGCTAGTAGCCAAAGCTTCTTAAAAAAAAAAAAACGTTCTCAAATTTCCCATGAAATGGCTATACCGAAGTGTAGTCCATCCGATTGTAACTTATGTCTCCATAGTCTGCTGGCCCATAACGCTGCATAAAACTGTCTTTTCACATATGAGCAATCTCCAAAGGATGGCTCGACAGTCGGTGGCAGGAGCAAGTTCTCATTGTGTTCAACCACCCCTCAGAGTCGCTCCTAGGTTGGTCTCCACTCGACATTTTTGTCCAAGCAGCAGCAGCTTCGAGGGATTTTAAACAGAAAAATTCTAGCAGTACTCCTTAAAACAAGGCACAACACAGTGTTTTCTTTTTTTTTTGGGAAAATACCAGGTCTAGTTCTCCGACACTATGCCAAAGAAATCTGCTTTGGAGGGAAGTTTCAGGTCAAAATCCCAAACCGACATATTTCAAATGGTTTGCCTGATCTAAGATGGAGCGCAGAGGTCTTTGGACCTGCCACCAAACTTTCTATTGCAATGGGTACTTGGTCCACGTTATTAAAGGCCAAGATATCCCGGCGGCCATAAGGGCCCTTTGCAATAAGACAATCACCTCTAGGCTCGTCAAGGAATGCTTTCACACTATCCAACTCTTGGTAGCAAGGAACACGGTATTACTATGCTAATAAGGCCGCCGATGAATGGGAAATTGAAGGTTTATCGTTTGCATTTGTGGGGCGCGAACCGTTTGGTGGACTCAGTTGGTCCTCTTCGAGGCTCATAATCAAAACGTGGGTAAACTCAGAACGCAGTAAGTATTAGGGAGTGGTAGGTCGCCTTAGACAGACCAGCATTTTTATTTATCCTTTTGCTAGGAAGGTTTTAAATCTCATAAGCAGAGCCAACATCAAGTTACTAATTGGCTACCTTACGGGTCATTATCACCTACGCTCCCACAAGTACCGGATTGGTCTTTCCATAAAGACGGATTACCGTTTGTAACTTGACGACCGAAGAAACGTCGAAGCACATTAGTTGTGATTGTCCAGAATTAATCAGACTAAGTCTGCAATACTTCAGTTTTTTCATAGTCGATACTCTTAAGGCTAGGAATTCGGCCAGACTTGTAAATCATTTAAAAATGGGATCAATAGATTATAGAAATTCAGACCATAGATGCATACAATTCTTTACGTGAAAATGAACTCTAAACTGCTTATTTAACTAGCCCAGCATGTCTTATGCCTGCGACATGCATGTAGTATAAAAATTGCAATATCAGTATTGTGGTTTTTCGTTGCTGCGTAGCTATTTACGTACTACAACGATTCGTAGTGCGAGGGTGACACACTTGTGGTATAGATCGTAGTATTTATACCATACCACGTAGAGTGACTCTAGCATTAGGATCTATCGTTAACCGTTTCAAATACTCCAAAATAGTGGAAGACTATCCTTCCACCAATGGACGGCCAAAATCATCAATCACTAGGCAAATTAGGCGTTGGTGAAAGCAACAATTATACAAAAAATTATAGCCAATAAATTGTGCTTGTATACTATTGCAGTATCGCGAATATTGCGGAATTATCCACAGTATACGAAAATAACTACTCGTTGGGTCTCACAAGTGGGAGTCCGAAAGGAGATCGACCTCGTTTTGCCCAAATTTTCTAATAGTTCGAAAACGGAAAGTCTATTAACTTTAAAATGATCGCAACAGGCGAGTAAGCTTGGCCGTCGTAAATGGGAAATAGGGAACGCCAACCTGACTTAATACGAAAGTGGTTGAATAAATGCAGTGAATGTGAATGTAAACATCGCACAGCGCCATTGGCTTGAATATCACACACTATAACCGTAACTAATTAAGTTTGAGTATGCAAAGGAATGCTTCTGAATTCAAAAAACTTAAGTAGCGAACTCGCCGCAGATATCAATGAATGGAAAATGAGCTATATATTTTTCAGTTACATAAATATCTTAGTTGACTAAATTTTTCCGGATTTTTACCATAACAAATTTGCTTTAATACGAATATAAGCGATTAATAAAAATATTTATGAAAATTTCTTTTGATAATATAAGCAAAGCAAAACCTTTTCATTTTCTTTCGAGCCAATTGTCAAGACGATAAATCAGTTACTATTCATTTCTAATACATCCGTAATTAAATTTGGTAAACCTATTTAGCTGGAAAATTTTAAGTTCACCTAATGTAACTCTCTTTTTGAGAGGCAATTGAAATTTTAAGATAATGCAAAGATTACCAAATAGAAAGTCCTATAAAAAATTCCGAATTCCCCTACTCTAAAATATTTACATAGATTAAAATGCATAAACCAAAAAACGAAATGTAAATAATTTGAAATGTTACCTTCAATAAAACTCAACAGGCTCCAGTGAGCCGTAGTAAAAAATTACAACCCAGAAACTCGTAGAAGTCAGAGATATTTAATTCGTTTATCCGCAAAAGCTTTCACACTTTTTAATTCGTACAAGCATAATATTTAACTTTTGTGAAAAAACTAATAAATCTGCTGCAATTAAAACGCTATTGACCCATTTTCTCGAACATTATAAAATTCCCCAAACATATCTACCAGTAGAAGTTCTGCGACTTCTGTGGCTTCTGCGGCATTTTATGGTTGTTTTTAATTAGCGAAACTTAAACTAACCGCGAATGTGAGCACTAAGAATATTTTACTTAACTATTTAACATAAAAAATTTATGAAAGAATGTAGATGATAGAACTAACTAACAGCAGGAGCCATATATATGTACATACATATGTATGTGTGTGTGTGTAAGAAATATTTTTGTTGTTGGAAATGCTAATTTCAATGCTCACAGCAGCAGCTTCAAAGAAAGCAGTGGAGAAATGCTGAGGCCAATGAATAACAATAACAAATGTTAATATATGCAAAATTAGTTGCTGTCCACATATGTAAAAAGCTGGCGGCATATGAAATATTTAAATAAAAATGTTGGAGCTGGATTCACGCATAATTTTATTATTACTTATCACTGTGCGACAATTTTATGACAGTTATAAACAGCTCGCAAAAATCAACAAAAAGAAACAAAGTTTAAAATTAATTTTGGCTGTTATTCCTTCTTGGCATAGAATTTATTTTTAATTTTATAGAGACTTTTACGTTGGCGGCATGAAGTTTTTGCTTGAGAAGACCCCTAGTAGAATTTTCCAAAGAATAATTTTGTGGAATATATCAATCCTGTAACGACCTTCCAAATTTGCTTTTTGCAGAGCTTCTTGAAGTAAGGGTCAAACGACCCTTTTAGGCGCGAGCTAATGGGTTAAAATGTTCTACGAAAATATTTTCCTTATTTTCTTTGAACAATTTTACCATATAAGCCTTTACCTTTAATTTCGTTCAGACATTTATTTTAACAATTGTTTCGACTTTTTTGAAAACTACTCAGACCGAGACATTCAAATTTTACTAGGCCATAAAATAAAAATACGAACTAACTTTTGTAAATCCATAGAGTGTTTTACTACTGGATGGGTATACATTCAAAAAATGTGAAAAAAGTCCGGGCTTATTGCGGCTGTCGCACAGTGTTATTTATAAAGTGTTATGCGAATAAAGAAAGAAGACTGTGCATAGAAGGAAAAAGGTAACCATTCTTCTCACAAAATATATTGAAGCTTAACTATTTATATTCAAAAACAAAATTGAGCTTAAATTCCTCTGATTTAAAACACGAAAAAATTATAAAACTAAATATTTTGATAGCGAAAGTTTACAGTTTACTTTACTTAAATATGGGGAAAATCTTCTAGTCGCATTTCATGCTGATCATATCATTCATTTTTTAAAAGAACGTCATAACTCAACAAAAAATCGAATAGCTAAAAATTATAGCAAATATAATCGTAAGACACAAATGCGATTAAAATTTAATTTCACTTCTCAAACGATCAATATGATCATCTGTATATTATATTTAACTAAATAAGTCAAAATAATAGACGTTTTTCTATTACTCATCGCGATCGTAACTATTCGATGCGTTTGAGTAGCTTGTGCATTCGCCCATATGTTAGATTAGCAGATAGTATATCATTTTCTATTAATGTTTCATACATTTATTATGGCCTTACAATTCTAAAACGGCACCGGAAGTAATTCTTGAAGATGCGATTTCACATAACAGTTATATAGATGACTTTACTGGACTCACTGAACCGAAAGGACAACAAAATTTTACATAAAGGATCGACTCTATGCTTTATTCAGTTATAAATATGGATCTGGGATTACCACATCAGCCTTTCTTCCCTCCCTAACAATATATCCTTGTGTGCGCTAATGCCTATACCACTGACAGGCCAGATACAAGTTTTTGCTGTAAAACACCTTTATGTAGGCAGCTAAAACCATAAAATTTTGTTAGCGGTTTACGTACGGATCACACACAGCAGTGAAAATCACTTAGATTGGTGTTTTATAAGGCTTATCTTCTATACCTATAATTAGATATGATTTTTTTATATACATACATGTGTAACTCCTCTATCTAAGTATGTATGCTGTGAATATATAAATTTTGGTTTGCTCACAAACAATTGATTTCCATTGGAGTAATCAATTAAAGTAAAATTTTCTGATGTCCATGAAAGGTATGGAGCCTTCGGCATAGCCGAAGACACCACTGCTCTTACTTGTTTAAATCAATTTTTAATGCACCCGATTTGCGAACGATTAAAGCAGATTATTTTTGTAAATTTCCGTAAAAGCCTTTAAAAGTGTCCAACATTCTTGTTCTCTTCAAGACAAAAATGAAATGGAGTTGTTTTGTATTCATATCAGAGTAAGATGTCTCCACCGCGAGAATTATTCAATCAGTGATCTCACAAGTCTTCTGTAGGCCCAATGAGAGCAGATACCTAGCTAGAATTTCTGAGTTCAGGAACAACAACTGGTTAGCATTTCGATGTTCCGGTGTAAAAGTTAGTGTTAAATAGAACTTGTTGCTGGACGTGTGTATGCCTGGTTTGAGTGCCCTTTAATCAGTTCGATAGAAATCTAATTCCCAGTTAACTTGCTAGGACTCGGTACAAAGTTTAAAATAATATTTACTAATATAATTAGGTTATGCCTTGGATTACCCAAGTAGGGCTAATGTTTCTAGAATGCCGACAAGGGCCTAAAGTGTAGTTTGCCTATCTCAGCATACTACATTTTCATCCATGTACGCATGCATAGTCTACACCCTTGATATTTCCATGTAACTTGACTAGGCATGTTTCTCAAAGAAAAAATTAATGTTGACCCTTAAGTTTTGACCTAGGACTAGTTACGGAACCATAAGTAAATATTCAATGATATACACGCTTCAGGGAACTCAAAATTGTACGATCACTTGAGATTACCTATCCTGTCATATTTCAAAGCCACTTACGTCTGGCTGCTTTCCTCTAGCAAATTTTTGGCTTTTCATACTCAGTATCACAACAGCATCAATTATTTCTAAGGCAACATATGGATGTAAGGTCCCTACTATGGATAAATGACTTCGTTTTAGTTTTCCACACAGATTTCCATGCTAATGAAAATATACTCCACCATACTGCGAATGCAAAGCGTTTCTATAGAGGCATAAATCCATAGCCTGCTTAAGTTGCCAAACATCATTTAAGAATTTGGAGCTCATATTTAGGAGTTTACAGGGTTGAAATACTTTAATGGAGAGGGTGGCATCCCTTCCTCTCTGATAGACGGCGTACTAGTTTTGGTTAGGTTAGCGGATAGCCAATTTTCATATCAGCTAGCGTCAATTTCGCATGCTAAAAACTGAGTTGGAACAGCTGGAAAAAAGACAGACTACATTCAGTATCTACCTCTGTGGCTCTTAATACAGAAAACGGTATATAAGGAACAAGGGATAAATATAAATAACTCGCGAGCCTAGTACTAACTAACTCGTTTATACCTCATAAATGCTTACTTGCGGAAAAATTTTCTAAGCTTGCACGAAATATGGATACTGATTTATTAATGGAAGAAGTTTCAATAAACGCTTTATGTGTAAGTAAGTATTTATAGAGTTCTACATCTGTATTTTTGTTTATCTTTCTGCCCTGAAAATATTAATTAACAACACTGATAAGCTTATATTTTTGATATATGTATTGATTTTCAATAAATCATGCTATCTATAAGCAAATTCAATTAAATATTTCTAAAGAATTAAAGAAGTCATGGAATTCAAAAGAAAACATGACTAATTACGTTAGACATAAAATTCGTAGTGTTTTCACGTTTTCATATTTCAATTGTTAATATTGACACAAACACATATAGAAATTTGTTTATCTTTAAAATTTGCTCAAATTAAGCAAACAGCACTTCTTAAATTTATTTGTTTTGCCAGCGGTTAATACTGCATTCGAGTAATCAGACATTCATATGTATACATATGTATATATGGCATTAAACAGACATTAAACATTCGCATATGAACGCACAACTTCAGTGCCTTTGTAGATTCAAGTAAGTGCCATAAATACAAAAAACCTGTTTCGAATGTAGAACAACGACTTAATCAAAGGCAATAAAATCAGAACAAACAAACGACGACTGAGCGAAGTAAACAAATTAAAATCAAAAATTGCACGAAAACAAGAAAAATTGTTGAATAATGTAAGTAAATTGCAGCGGCAACAATTAAGAGTGCAATGAAAAAAAGAAAATATATTTAAACAATTAAAAATACTGTGAATTTAACGTTGGCAATAGATTAAAAAAAATCCAGTTGAATGTGCATATATGTATATTAGGGTGGTCCTTAAGATATCAACATATCAATTTTTTTCCCTCGTACAACATAATAATATCCTCTAAAATTTCGAAATTTATTAACAAATTTTTAGGAGTTGCTACCAGGGTTCGAAAAAAATTGAACTTTTTTAAATCCCAAAAATCCCAGGTATAGCTGGTGAAAGTAATTTTTTTCAAAACTTTTGCGATTTTAATCAACTCATTTTTTCAAACCCTGGTTTTGAAATTTTCGTGGATGTCTTTATTTTATACTAGAACAAAACCAAGGGGTGCCCCATGATGTTGCCATTATAAGAACCACCCTAATGAAGGCACATAAATAATTTTTTAAAAAAGAGAAGAAAAGTAAAGAAAATGTGATAGTAACAACAAGACAACGCCTGCTAAATTATACATATTAAAACCAAATTAAATTTAATGCGCATTTGCTTTTGTGGGAAAAATGTGTGCGTTTTCAAGCAAAGAAATATAACACAAAGCATTACTGCTCAGAAACTAAAATTTTTCAAAGGCAGTTGTGTAAATGAATTTACTGTTGTATATTACTCATCAACGCTACGTTGGCAGTATAGAAATATTTTTATTTATATACATACAGTTAGCGTCAAAAATATACATACCCTGACGTTTTGACTATTTTATTTATTTATATTTTTCACGCCACATTTTTTTCTTTTCAAATATAGTATATTCAAGTACAAAAACAACAAGAATCAATTTTTTTTATTCTAACAGAGCTCGGAAAAATGCAAAAAATACCAAGAAATTTCTATCGAAATTTTAAATTTTGCAATACAATTTCTTAGAAAATTTTCGAGTATGCACATTTATAGCCCACTAAATTTCACAAAGTGCAAGTTTCAAGACGGTAAAAATTACCCTTGATTTTTCTTTCATATAAAAATAGAAAACTTGAAAATTTGCTGCTACATTTTTTTCTTTTAATTATTTCTGTTATTTTATTCTCCTTATTTTTCCATACAAATTATATCCTCTGCTACTTTGACAAACGTTTTGCTCACCAATGAGCGAATACCTTAAGATTTATTTCGATTTTACTGCTAATTAGTGTTTATCTGCCATCTGTGGCTATTTAAATTTTCGGCAATTTTTTTTCTAAACAGACTACGAATTACACTGAGACAACTTTGGGTACGGCTGAAATTCTGATGTAGGAATGACTGGACGATTTGAAAAGGTTTGTTTTTAATGATTAAGAGTACACTTTCTAAATTAAAGGATAATAATATTTTGCTACTCACACTTTCGCTAAGTGTAGCTACTCAGTCACAGATTTTGAGTACTCCTTCAACAAAGTAGCATTTCATAGAAAAACTGTACATAGGTATCTAAAATTTAGCTTTGACGCATGACTATTCCATTTTTTATGGACACTTGTTATAATCCCTTCGTTTTTCTTTTATATTGCCAATCTGCATGATTTTTATAAAATTTATTTATTTTCCTTTTTGAGTTTCGTATACCTCTCGACGCCACTTTTCGATATCGTGATGTGAATGAACTTGCTGTTAGATGACTTAACCAATCATTAGTGAACGTAACGCATGAATAAAGCTAACATTAAAGAAGTAAGTGGCAAAAAAGTAGCCAAATAAAAGGCTTAAATGCTTTTTATTGCAAAACGGAAATTATGTGAAATAAAGCTGGTATTTTTATTGATCTATTGAGTTTTGAAAAAAAGAAATATCTTTCAAACAATTTTTGATATAACTTCACTGAGCATCAGAATTTGAGAGCATAAGTCGCGTTGTTTTGTTTTTCTTGGCACTTCATTTTATATACTTCTTCGCATTAATTTTATTTTATTTTTTATTAGCTTCACTCTTTGCCACTTCGGTAGCAGTAATCACGCACTTCTTTGTCTATTATTTCTCTCTTTAATTGCCCTTTAGTCGATCGTACACATCAAACGCAGCCTTTGACTTCAGTCACAAAATTTGCCAGCATTCGAGTAAAATCTACAGTACGAGTTCGCTACTTAAGTCTTTCGTTCAAATCATATAATCACTAACGCACTGCTGCGTTGCTACGCGCACACAAATTTTGCGGTCTAACGTGTGGAAACATGCATAAGTCACATTCAAGTGTATATTTTCTAAAAGCAAGCATTTCTTCATTTTTCACAACATAACTAATTTCACGCATTTTTGTACCTTTTTCTTCATTTATAGCCACAAATTTTCCCTCAACACTTATGGATGTCGTGACAAGATTTATTTATTTTTTTTTTTGGTTCCGCACTTTTCACTGCTGTAAATAGCAAAACGGGACGGTAACTTGCAATAGGTTGCTGCAGTATGAAGAAAGGCGCCTTAAAATTACATATTAAAAAAAAATAAATAATTTAGTAGTAGCAAAATTTAACTTGTGTGGTATTTTCTTGTAAAAAGCTTCAATCATTAGCAGCTATGTAGTATACATATATTACAAAAACCATAGATAATATTGAAGATATCACCGCTATTACAACAAAATTACAAAATAACCACAAAAATAGACAAGAAAAAACAATTATTTACCTCTCACAGCCATTTTTACAATAAAACATCAATGAAATGCGGCAGCTTGTTGTCGTTGAAGAGTGGTCATAGAAAGCTAACCGCAGCCAATATTATTGCCTGTAAGCGGCAAAATCTTTGAAAAATTCATATAATTATAATTTTTTTTAGTGTTTGTTTGCTGTTATTTTTGAATTTCTTTTGTTTCCAGTTATTTTATGCATATTTCTTAATTTGCCTCGATCAGCCGCAAATTAAATTAGTATCCAAATTTTTTAAAATTTTTGTTTGGTATGGTATTACATAAGCCTAAAAAGCTGTGGAGAATTTAATGGACTTAGGAAGGCCAACAAATATGTAATTAAAAATCAGTGTTTTCTAGAACTTGCTAACGCACAGCTTTTTTGATACCTTCTTTTAAAATTTTTTAAACGCAGTGAACTGGTTTTCTGATAATAAAAAAATTGTATTTAACATTAGGATAGTACTTAAAATAACAACATCATGGGGCACATCCACAAAATATTTTAAATTAAGAAAATAGGGGTTGCCGCTACTTGCGAAATTGGAATTGACCAGCTACACCTTAGCGTGTATGTGAAGTTATATGAATAATTTTCAAAAATATGTCAAATCTGTCAAACCACTTTAAATTTTTTCAAATCCTGGTAGCGACTCCTAAGAATTCGTTTAAACTGTATTTTATAGAACAAAATACAGAGGTGCCACTCGATGTTAATATTTTTAAGGACCACCCTAATATGTATATCTCGAATCAAATACTTGTCTTTGGCGATAGCTATGTACTATATGGTAAAGTTTAAAAAAAAATTGTATTTAAACCGCAAAAATTGGCCAAAATTTAGAGTTGCACCAGCGAGTTTAAGAATTTTTTTTTTATTTAAAATTTTTTCAGAACGTGGCAGCTTTGGAAAAATTTAATTTTTAATTCCCGAAAATGGAACAAAAATTTGAGTTGGACCAGCGATGTTAAAAATTGTTGCGTTTGTTTATATAAGTTTTTTTAGAACCTCATAGTTTCGAAAAAAAATTATTTGTTTAAATTTGTAGTGGAACCATGTAAATACATAGTATGTAAATACCTCAAAACTACACCTCCCTTCTCGTCTTTGTTGACTCCTGGTAAAATTTCCTGCATATTAATTTTTTGAAACATTTTAACCCTCCACCCACCAGAATTAAAGGCGAAACTTTCCTGAAAATGCCAGCAAAAAAAGACATTTTCATTTTCTGACATCGGCAATAGGTTAGTTTAGGTCCCAGATAAGGAATACACTTGGATATTTAGGAGATTTTACTTTGTGATACCACAAAAATCTGAACAGAGAAGCGCGCGCCCGAGAGCCGTTTACGAAATTACGAAGGCGGATAACTTCAATGCCTGAGAGCTCCAAAATGGTCCCACCTCCAAAATTTTATGCATCCATTAACCAGTTTCTTGGTCCTTTTCGCTAGCTATCCCGGATATCCCTTGAGCTAATGTGGGTAGAGAAGAGGCTAGTGTCCGTAATTTCATTTATGAGTGTAGAGACCTTTCGATAAAATACCTAGTAACACTACTACCCGACTTATCAACATCTAGTAGAAGCGAAATGGCAAGATTCATTAGAGAATCAAGATGGCTCGACCAAGTAATAAGGGATGTATATTTATAGCCGAAACAGTGTAATAAAATGGCAAGAAAATGCGCTAATTGAATCCTAAACAGCTACTAGGAAGCACTACAAAAAGCAAACCAACAAGATACAAAGGTACCGCCGTAAATTTCGGTTATAAAATTATGTCCATCTTCCCAAGCGTTTTCTAGCGTATTCAAGCAACTGCTTTAGTAAGACCACAATAACAAATGCAGAAAAATTATTAATTTCACATTATACTTCTTCAGTTTTTCATCAATAATAAGTAATTATCGTCATTTCCTTTTTCAATTATCAAAAATGTGTAGTCACTTACATACACACGTACATAAGTGTGTACATTCTCAAATAAGAATTAACATAAGATTGGCACTTTTCTGCAAAATTTGGACACATCGCAAAATGGCGTAGGCAGTTAATTGGCACTTAGACCATTTGAAAGATACGCCAAAGATATTCGCGTACATACTTACTTACATATGTTTAACATATAATTTTGTAGGCAACTAATTAAGTTTCTTCAGCGAGATTTATTGACTATGAATGTGCTTAAGTTATTTATTTAAGTATTTATTACTTTTTGTTGGTAATGCTGACTAAAATTTTTTATTCTCAGCTAACAAACATTGGTGGCATTTTAAAAATAAAAGCAAAGTATATAACATAAATTGACTTGAAAAAAAAAACTTTACAGAAACTCTGAGGCCATGGAAAAACCGGGAAAAAATAAAAACACAATTTTTGTATAAATACCACAAAAAATATGCAGCGAAAAAAAATTACAAGCAACACACAAGTTGAAGAACAACAATAAAACAAATTTTGAAAAATTTTAGACGAAGTATATACACAAAAAACAGCAGTCAAGTGCCAAATTATTAATCGTCGGAGGCAATAAAGAATGTTTTCTAATGCGGTTAAAGAGCTTAAAAGAATGTCCGCTGTTATTTGTTGCTACACACACAAAGAGCTACGCTGATATCGCGACAGAGATATTTTTCATTCTACTTTCATACATACATACATACAAATACACTTATAGCTAACTGCAAGATCAAATAAATACTTTTACGTTTTTGTTGTCCAACTTGGAATTTGGAATGCTGCGCAAAGTGTTAAGAGTACACTTATGTATATGTACACACATAGTTATATATGGATGTTAGCATGTACTTTTTGTTGTATTTGTTAACCTTGACTTGCAAATGCCGAACAAATGAGCTAAATATGTTAAGCACCGGCTTACGTGTATTTAAAGGCTTGCATGCATGTATGGACTATGTATGTATATTTGTAAGTAGGGGCAGAAGAAATGATGTATTATAAGCTCTGTGCTCAGCATTGGAATAACTAACGAATCGCCTGCTGGTAAATTTTGCTTGAATTTTTAGCGAAAAAGTGTAGGATAATTAATATTGTTATACAATCAAACGCGCTGTGCATATTTAGTGAGCAGCTGCCACTCTTCTCGCTTGAGATAAATCCGCAAAGATATGTGCATATGTACATATAGTTGTAAGCTGTAAAAATTTGAGAATGGAAACACTAAAACTTTAGTATAAACTTTATGTACGCAAGTACGAAAATACTCGTAACAGTTTCGGTGTTTCCATTCTCAAATTTTTACAGCGTACTCCATAAAGTTTGACCACTATCCAGGTTGAAAAAAAATTATAAAAATCAAACATGATGAAGTTAATAAAAAAAATAACAAATAAAAAAATGCGATTTTTTAATGCAAAATTTTTTTTTATTTTAATATATATCTATCTCATATTCTCATGGAAAGCCGAGGTAATTGCGCACATTTTTATACCTAAACTGATTTTCTCCGACAAATAGTTTAATAACTGCAAACAATTGAAAAATGTTCAAAATTACGGGAATTTTTTTTCGAGATTTTCGAATATCATGACGAAATAAAGAAATAGGTGTCTTCTTTTTTTTCAATAAAGAATGTAAAAATATATATTTTACCCAAAAAAATGTTGAGGTGTAAATATTGCATGGAATGTCCTATATGGTTAATATTATGGAAGATTTTCATAAACAATAAATTCAAAAAATGTTTCGTGAAAATAATTGTGAATATTATATTAGAAAAAGGTGTACACTTTCATTTGCTGTCTATACATAAAATAGGGTGCATCACCAAAAAAAGTTATGGTATTTCCACCGGAATAATACATTTTTAATATTTTAAGATTTCCGCCAAAATATTTCGGAAAAATATTAATCAACAGCAAAATCAAAATTTTTTTATTCCATTTATGAAATTGTTTAAACATTTTAATGCAGGCCTTTTAACCTTAAACCCTTCTATCGTCTGAGGTGATTTTTTGGAAAGAAATATTTTTAAAACTATTTTCATCTATAAAAACTCGATTTTTGGAGGTATTTTCAAATAGGTCCAGCTGACGTGAATCTTAATATTTTTCCGAAACTTTTGGAGGAAATATTAAAATATAATAAATTTTATATATTCGATATACAGTACCAATTTTTTGTATGGCGAGTGATACACCCTAGTATACCTACATATTTAAAAATGTAACTGAAATGAGCGTTTATGCTCAAGTGCTAATGGATAATTACTTTAAGTGGCCAACTTCAGTCAAATCTTTTTATATAATAATAATAATAGATTGGCGCGTACACATATGTTAGTGTTTGGCCGAGCTTCTCCTCTTTTTATCTTTTTATATAGTGCTAGTAAAAAGTTATATAAAATTCAGGTTTGATAAGAGAAAAATATTTGCTAAATACTTTAACAGCTGTCTACAATTTTCGTGCTAAGAAATGTATTAAAACAAGGCAGCAATCCTGCCAAAAAATATTTCTGAACAAAACTGGTCTAAGATTTCATTTGCTTCTTATTTCAGGTGTGTTCCCTTAAACAACCTCTAAATCTCGAAAGCCTTGAAAATTTTAATGAGCAGTAAAAATTTCTTTGCGAAATACTTCCAATTTTTCATTTTCCAGTTTTTGTTAGAGCTTTTGACACATAAATATTTTGCTTAACAACATCAATCAATTAACTAAATTTTTTATTTTATTATTATTATTAATTAATCCACAAAAACATTGCAGTCCTATTAATAAATACTTCTAAATCATTTTTTCTAAATTAATTATTTTGGTAGTGACTGTCCATTTTAGGCAGATGGCAACCCTGTGCAGAAGCAAGACTTTCAGTAATTTCAGAAAACCCGGTTTTACAACTGCATTTTGAAATTTTCAGTGGCTTGTGCAGAAACAGGCTTACAGTTCCATTTTTGGTTTGTGTACATATGAGCACAAGTTGCACGAACACAAGCTGTAAAAACTTCATTGCTGGTAGCAAAAAATATTCCAGCCGTGCCCGCTTTCCAAATGCTGCTGCTTTTTCCATAACTCAATTATGCCGAGTTTCCACCGGGCACTGAAATTACGAAAAATTTGTGACATTTAAAAACTACCATGTGGAAACGAAGTAAATGGCAATTTTTCTTAACGTAATGGCCCATGGTGGAATTATACCAGGTGAAGTAATTAGAGTGAGGAGAAAGATTTTGACACTACCTTATTTGAAAATTTGACTATAAAGCAGCCGAATATCAGAAAATAAAGCGATAAAGCTGTTTTATTACTTCGCCTCTTTATTGCACCATGATAACGGCCCAGGTATTTTTTAATGCCCCACTTTGCCATTCGGCATCATAATTAAACATAAAAAGTCGAGATTTACAGGCCAATTCTGGCAACTGGGGTTCAACTCACCACAGTCTGTTGTCTTTTGTAAGACAATTGTCAATTAAATCAACTATCTTGCAAGCTTTTTCTGTCTTTCGAAAGACTAATTGAAAGATCTGCTAACGAGGAGGACTTGGCATTATTCTGTTTGTCTTTTGGCAATAAGTTTTCTAAAAATTAAATTAAATAAAAAAATATATTTTTCTTTTTAAAACAATAAAAACTGAAAGTTAAAAGAAACTAAAAATAAAAAGAGAAAAAGATTATTTAAAAAAAAAAAACTTATAAAATCAACAAAAAGGACTTAAAGCTAAAAAGTTGCTAAAAACTAAATGAAATTGAAAAAATATATATACATATTTTGCTATTTAAAAAAAAAAGCCTAAAATTTTGATTTTAAATTATAATAGCCGGTTTCAAAAATTAGAAACATTTTCCAATTAACTTGCTTTCGTGAAAAAGAAAAAATTTAAATTAAAAAACAGCAAAAATATAAAATAATAATAATAATATCCAAAAATAAAAAAAATATCATAAAATAAAAAATGTATTTAAAAAAATAATAATTTTCTAAAAGTTAAAGGAAATTAAAAAATATATATCGTCACCTTAAGGCGAAAAATTGCCAAGTTCATTTTTTGAAATTTTTCAGGAGCGACGAAAGATCTATGAAGTTTCCATTTTCTGTCATTCAGCATTGAAAACTAAATTTTGAAAAATGGTTGACTTGGTACCTTTTCACCTTTAGGTAGCGATATTTTCCTTTTAAAACAATAAAATCTAAGAATTAAAAGAACACTGAATTAAAATTAAAAACAAAAAATATTAGATAAATTCCGCTGCCCATGGATTCGAACCTCGGATCTCTCGAATGCCACGTTCCATTTGGAACATACTGAAGCGTTTTCTGTCAAAGAGCTTTTTACTATGAAAGCTAGCAAAGGACTTTTTTGTAAGACTTTCCTTACAAAATAAAAAAATCTTTCAAACAATCTTACCTACTATTTTTCAATAGTCTTACAAAAGACTTGCAACCATCTTCCCTTGTTAGGGCATGTCAAATAGGAGTTGAAAGTGTAAAACTTCACTCTCAACCTCAAGATGACACAGCTAACGCTCCTTTAAACTTAAAAAATTAAAACCTTTTTGTAAAAAAACTTTGTTTTTTTTGCATTTTCAAAGAAGCCTACTTTCCAGAGGTTAAAATGTGTAAATTTCTTCGCCAATAAAAAATCGAAAGTCAACTGCATCGCCCAACTTTCGATTTCATATAAGTAAAAGGATAAAAACCGGCGGCACCAACAATGAAAGACAAAATTAATTGATATGCATATTAAAGTGGATGTGCAACAACAAAAAAATAAAAATCGACACAAGCAACATGAAAGAAATGGGAAAACGGCGAAACACTTTAAATGTGGCAGATTGGGGTAAACGAGGTTGCAAAAATTAAAAGCAGCGAAAATAATAACAACGAAAAATGTTAACGTATAAATAACAAACACACAACAACAACAGCAAGGCATTGAACAAAACAAATGTAAAAACTCTTTCACTTTGACATAAAAAAGGTAGGGGAGAGCAAGGAATGGTGTTGCAACACCGCCTGTCTGCTCCTTTGTGCTGCTATAGATGTACATACGTATATAGTTGTTGTAATTTTGTTTACTTTTTGCCGCGGACCACATGTGAACGCTTCAACGTTGATAATTTAATTGAAATCCAACGTGAAGGCGTCGCAGAAGTCGCAGAAAAAAACAATAAAGTGAAAGAAATGGCTGCAACATTTCTCTACATTGCAATGTTGGCTGGGAATGATTTTGGCAGCTGGCTGGCAACATGTTGCTGGCAGATTTCTTTGCTATATGGACATTTGACATGCAAAGTGTTGTCGACCGAACGAAGTGGGTGTGTGGAGGTGGGTCGCATGTGCATTTTGGCTGAAACGTGATGGCGGTTTTTGCGCCACTACAGATGGCAACAAATATTTCCAACGCAAAAAGCAAATATTTTCGCTTTAGTGCTGCTGTGAGAAAGCATTGCTGATGCTGGCCACAAAAAAAAAATAGAAATAAAAAAATTAATGGTAGGGGCAAGCAAAATGTTTGTTTTTTATTAACCTCTGGCTATTAACTTTGCCTTGCACCTAAATATCAATAAAAACTTAAAAGTAAAAAAGTTCAACAGAAATTTTTTTTGTGAAAAAGCGGAGGCGAAAAACATGTCCAAAGAAAGCAAAAGTTACGGCGTCCACGACGTAGACGACAACTACAATAACAACGCCATCATCAACAATTCCGACACAATAAACATTTTTCAGGCGCATTGCGCGTGAGTTACTGTATGTAGTTATGTGCATAGCATTATATGTATGTATGTATGTATACATATTTATGTAGGTACTTATGTAAGTAAGTTTGTTTCTTTAGCATCTCCTTTATATGGTATCTGCCTGATCTAACCAATTTTCACTATATGCCAGTCGCATGGGTTGCCAACAACTCTATGAGCTCCATGCATACGTGCTGCTTGCGTATTCACGTCTTTATCGACAACGTTAAGTGCAGCAGCACGTTCAGTAAGAGCAAAGAAAAAAACAGAAACAACAATAACAGAAGCAACAACTCTGGACCCCATCATTAACATTGTTGCGTTACAGCCACATACTCGCCACTGTTGTCTGATGTGGCTTAGCTGAAGGCAGCAGGTAAATATGCGGGCAACATGGACTATACATACATACATATGTATGTATGTACGAGTATGTACATATGTACGCTGAGTTTGTATATTTTCATTGACTGTTAATGATGCAAATCGTCTTGATGGCAAATTGGTAGTGAAAGTAAGAAAAAAAATTATTTCTTTTTATAAGTTTTTTGTACGATTTTTATTTTTTATTTTGCTTAAGACAGCCACTGACCTTTACATGAATCTATAGGTGCAGTCACTATGATGAGTGCTTTTAGGAATAAAAAGCAAATAAATTTTAGCGCTTCCTCTTCAGTTACTTAATTTAAAATTATTTAGCTTTTAATGCTACTTTTTCAAGGAAACTATCTGAGAGTTTTATCTTTCTTATCATAAAAGTGAATTTTATTAAAACCGAAAAAAATGATTGTGAAAAAAGACAGCAAGCAGTCACAACGTATGCATGTACATTAGGGTGGTCCAAAAATGTATGAGGGGGGGCAATACAGTCGGAATTTTACTGCTCGCACCCCCTAAGATTGCTCTATAGCGAAAGAAATACACCCCTATTTTTTATTTTGAAATCAAAAACATATTTGGAGCTCGCTCAAAGCGTTTGAAGTTTTCGTAGAAATGGTGTAGAATTCTCGAAAATCAATATTTTTCGATTTAAAAACACTGTCTCACAATATTAATACCCAAATGTTTATTTAATTATTTTTCATAGTAACTATATTTTATAGGACCGCAGGTTTTTAGGGGTTCTATACAAATAGTTGATTATAGAATGGTTAAATAAACAATTGGGTATTGTTGTTGGAAGTCTCCTAAAGAAGCATCGAAGATCGAAAAATATTGATTTTCCAATATAAAATACATGGTTAACTTTGAGCGCTTTGAGCGACCTCTAAATATTTTTTTATTAAAAATAAAAAAAAGCAGGGGTATAATTTTTTTCGTTATAGAACATTCCTTGGATGTGAGAGCATTGAAATTCCGACATTGTTATTTTTTTTTTTACTACTTTAATGTACATACATATATATGCATGAGTATGATGATTTACTAAATATATTTGCAACTCGAACGTAACTTTAAGGGAAAGTGAAACTTGCAGTAATCCTAATGCTCCTTTAACCCTAAGATGCACAATTATACAACAATGAAAAACAAAATTGTATGTCCCTTAATAATGAAACAAAACAATCCACATCAGCACCAATTTCTTAGATTTCTGACAAAAAATTGCAAACTTATTGCTAAAATTAATCGCAAGTTTTGTATTTTTTCTTTAGAAAAGAAAAATACATATTTTTGGCCTTAAAGCTTAGAATACAGGCTCTTAAGAAAATCACAAGAAATATTTCCATTATTTCTGCTTTTGAAAAAGTACTTTGTCATTGCCGTAAATTTTCTTGAAGATATCGACCATTTTGTTCTCGGAAGCTGCACATTGATTTAAGAAATTTTGATAGAAGAAAATTTATTTTTAATTTTCTGAGCTCGGTTCTAAGCTTTAATCGATAATATAATCATAAATGAAGGGAGTAGTTTTTCTTAAATAATTGTATGCCCTTTAAAACTAGCTTAACAGTGTCCTTCTGATCCTTTTATAGAAGAATTTCCATAAAAAATTATTAAAAATGACAGCTATAGGGTTAAAATATTCTCGATATCGGAAAATAATGAAATCAGCATTTCGAAACTGCTATCGTTATTTTTTAACAGTTTTCGATACGTGTATCAATAAATGAATTGCCACGAGTGTATTTATCTTCATCGTATAAAAAATTGCTTTATTATGCGATAATGTTATCGATATTTCCTACCGATATACATATGTATGTGGTGAAGTCATCATCGATGTCAATCGATTTATTTATCATTTCCGATGCATTAAACAACATATTTATCGACATCAATTGCCCATATATGTAAAGAAATTGTTATCGTTGAATTTATCGAAATTTTTATCGATATGTTTTGTAAATATTTTTGTAATTTCTACGAAAATTTGCTCGCGAAAATTTGTTTTGGTGTTGCAGACAAAGCAACACTGAAAACTAAAAAGCCGAGTCATGAAAGGCTTTCCAAGAGTTTGTACTCACCAATAATTTGGCACACCCCTCCCCGCAGTGCTGCAGTCAGTTTGTGCGTTTCTGAAAAGAAAGATAAATTACTTATTAGACCTCAGTATGGTTTGAGAATGGGCGGTTTTTATTAAAGCATAAATATATTTACATTAGACTGTGTCAAATAAAACGAATGTTTTTTTTTCTTTCGGTACCATTTGAAAATTTAGTTTTCAGTCACAAAAAATAAATAGTTGTAGCAAAATTTCAGCCCTCTGTCCTCATTTTTCAGTTAGTGCTCGCAAAATTAAGAATTTTAATGAAAAGAAAAATATCTCCGCCTACTACCTACGGTTGAACACGGTTTTGATGCTGATTTGAAAATTATTTTAGCACGTCCAGTTTTTGAGAAAAAAATGCAATGTCGAAAAAAATTTAAAAATAGGATTCGGACGTAGTTTTTCCGAAGAAAAAAAACACGTATTAATGAAAATCCAGTTCGTCTGATGCATTCTATCTCATGTCGATGGGTTGAGTAGAAAGGGGTAAAAAATATAAAAAAAAAATAAACTTAGGAAAAAAACACTAGCGAAGAACATGGCGAACGATACCACCACGACATAGCCGTTATGGAGAAATGGTATGATAGGAAATCAAACCTCCACATGCTTGCTGACTATTGCTGAGTCTTGAAAAGCGATGATACTGCGGACCACAAAAAAATTGTTGAGGATTTCATTCCAGAACGCGGAAAGTGTTAGGAGACAAAAGGCTGGCTAATGATGAATCTGGGATATTGATTTTTTAATGTAGATTTGTTCATGAAATCAATTTGTTTTTAAAAAAAATTTACAGATTGAGATTTTCTTATTTGTGGGTAAACGAGTGCATGCGATTGAAGAACTGAGTTTTTTTTTTTTTTCACTCATTTCTAATCAACTCAACGACATGGGGTAGAATCCATCAGATGAGTTGTAGTTTCATTAATACGTGGATCTTTTCTTCGAAAAAATTACGTCCAAGTTCTATAATTTTTTTTTTTAATTTGTCATTTTTGCCATTTTTCGACACTTCAACAGTTTTTTCTCAATAACTGGATTTGCTAGAAACATTTTGTTAATGCACTTCTAATCAGCATCAAAAAATCTATAAGATGGCCCCATTTTTTAGATAAAATACGACCAAATTTTGTTGGACCGTGTAATTATTATTATTGGGTCAAAAGTAGAAGTTAACACTTGACTTTTATTTTTTCGGTCAAATATAAAAGTAAAAATATCACTTTTATTTTTTCGGTCAAAAATGAAAGTTAAAATTTGAAACAAAATAAAATCACATAGGAGTAACATTCCTTGGCTCAAAAGCTTCACATTGCTATATACAAATGGTAAAAAGACCAATTCTTTCCGACTGACTTTTCGAATTGAAATTTTTAAAATAACTATTATTTTCGGTGCATAACTGATATATTTTGAATTTGTTTAAAAGAAAAATACATACTTCTGACATAACCTTTTATTGATTTTTTTCTTAAAAATAAAATTGTGAAAAGCTTTTAAACTAAATACGACCGACTATTAAAAACGTATAAAATTAAGAATTTTGTGCCTAATTTGTTATATTTCATGTTACGATTTTTTGCCATTTCTAAGAAAATAACTTTATTGTAGATATTCTTGATACTTTCAGTAGTAAACTATTTACCCGAGGGCAGAACTCGATAAAAAGAGGGGAAAAAGCTGTTTACCATTTTGTAGTTACAAAATTAATTTTTCAGAAAACAAATTAGGAAATTCAGTACCTTTAAAGTTTTCAAATGAAATTAATATAATTTGGCAATATTTTTCAAAAATAGCCATTGTATAAATTGCCTTCATAACTCATGGCATTTGTTTCTTTAAGACAAATATTTAGAAGAAAACTGCAATAACACTTTTTCCATAAAACCACATATTAAAAATAATTTTTTCTACAAAAGGTAGTCAATTTGCCCATAGTGCATTGCTGAGAACTCAGGGTCGTACATATCTTAGATTTTCATGTTGCAGCATCTCACTGTTGAGGTTCCTTAATCATGCAAAATGAAAGCCGAAAATGTAAACCCGTTAAAAAAGTTAGAATTTTAAAGTTGCCTCTTTTTAAGCGCGCCTGTAATTTAAAAGGAGATTTTTGCACAGCTTAGCAGCACAGGTGGCATCATCGAACTCGTGGGACTCTATTTGGATCCATTTCAACCGGTTTCTATTTACAAATATTTTCAAACTTTTTTATGCCAACAAATCAATTCCCATATTGAATCAACTTATTAGCATTTAATGCATACAATATGTTAAAAATTTACAAACATCAAATATAATTACAGCAGGTCGTTGCAAATATTTGCAGTGTGCAGCGCAAATATTTCACTTTACTATCTTAACTACAACGGCAAATTGAAAGCAAATTGAGCATAACATTTGCATGCCAAAGTTATGTTAAAAACTCAATTTACAACATGCAACAAGTGATGGAAAATATTTGAAGTAGGAAAATATAGAAGAAAAAATTGCAAAGGAAAACAAGAAAAAAAGGAAAAATAAAACATTGTAATTAGCTTGCCTACGCTTGATTACTTTTTTACCGCATTTTGATTGAAATATATAAAAATTTATGATAGCATGATAAAAGGCGATGCCAGAGAAAATTATTTTTGGTTAATTAAATTTTCATTACAACTTTGCTTGGGTAAATTTTTAAGTGTTTGCAAATTTTGCTTAGGTTTTATTTGGGGTTTTTTTTTGCTTAATTTACCAATATTTCGCCTATTTGATTATAGGCAAATTTCACCATTTTTTTCAGAGCGCATATTTCTCACTCGCTGAAATACCAGTGTCCATCCATCACTTGCTGTACACTTACTGCAGGCATACATACGAGGGCATATGTATGTATTTATGTATGAATGGTTGTATGTGTTGGCTGCCAATGCAAAATAGTCGAGTATTTGGAGCGAAATAATTGACCAAATATCTCATCGATTTTATTTGTTTGTACCTGGGCATATAAATACTCGTATGAAGAAATGTATGTAAGTGGCATACACATGCCTTACGTTTGCCTCGAGCTACTGGGGCTATTGGCGAAAAACATAGCATCACGGCGCGACGCCTGCCTCGTGTTTCGGCCACGTCAAACGTCATTGGCCAAGTGTGTTAATTAGGCAGCGAAGAGTGAGCACTTGCAGTCATTAATGTTGTTGGTAGCAAACAAGAAAAATGCCAACAACAACAAAAACAGCGATCAAAATTCCAGCCAGTGTATGCAAATGTGGTGGCAGGTATGTACATATGTATGTTTGTATGCATGGCGGGCAGCGAAGCAGCAGCAGCAGCATTGTTGGCAGTTCACTGAACTCTTCTGGGTTGCATGCAGTCTTATGCTGCAGCCTTATATTTTCATTGCAACAAATGTTTAGTGATAGTACAAACATTATTTAGCTGCTTTTTTCCCTGGCAATTAAGGTTGCTATTTCAGTGTCAGCGCCTTGTCCTTCAAAATATTCATTTGAATTCCATTTCCATAGGTAGATTTTGAAAAAAAAATGGAAATGTGATCCCCAAACTGATATGGGTCTCCCGAAAATCCTAATTCCGATTACCCCCAACAATTTTTTGACATTTGATTCTTTAGTTGGGTCATGTTTTTATTCAAATCCGATGCCGACAGCTGATCCCTATAAGCGCTAAAATATTGGATCTTCTGGCAGTAATCAGAAGCACAATTTTCAGAGTTTGTTTAAATTAAATATTCGATCCCGATAGTCATCTCAATTCCGATTGCACAATTCACAAACATACTATTATGCTTCTAATTTTAATATTGAAAAGTGTAGTATACAAAATTGCAAATATTCTTCAAGGTAGATTTAGACAAAGTGTTCAATCCCGATAATTACCCCGATCACGATTTCATAATTCCCAAAGAGTTTATTATTCTAAATTGTATGATTCCAATATTAAATCAATGCAATTGAAACTTTGAAAGTAGATGGCTATGAAATATTCGGTCCCGAATTCGATCCCGTAAAACCCGATATAATTTTTTTTTTTAGCTTTTTTTCTCACACAAATCTTTATTCAATATCAATTTCCTTATTTTTAACCAACTTGGCTCCTATGGCCAAAACTAAATCCCGTTCAGCTCGAACAAAAAAAAAATCGCGGGATTTAAATTCAAAAAAACTTAAGTATTTATAATCAAAGCTGCAAAAACATTTTGCTTAAAGGTGAAAGATGTAAAATTTTCCATTCTGATTTTTATACCGCTCAATTAATGGAAGTAGTAGATTAAAATTGGAATTTCGATGCCGAAAACCACGTAAATTTTGCAAATTAAGTCTTCAAGTTTGCAATATTAATCGAAGTAGTAATTTCAGAGTGTCATTCATTCAAATATTCATTCCTAAAACCCCAGTGACGGCAATCCCGTAAATTTTTTTCTTCCTAAAAGCCGATGTGAACAAAATATTCGATCCCGAAAATTCTCCCAATCTCAATGCCATAATTTTGTAATATTTTCAGCCACTAATATTAATGAAAATACAAATTTTAGTGAAGTTTCGAAAATATGTTTCTTCCCGAAAATCACGTGCCGTCAATCCCGTTATTGTTTTGCAATTTTATGCAAATTTAAGTAACCTTAGTTAACTTCGAAACTTTTTTAAACATTAAAGCCATATTTTTCCAATTTATATCGCAGCTTTTGGTTTTTTATGTTTCGTGTTTTTTTACCAAAAATTTTTTAATTGCTAATATTACCTTCACAGTAATTGTAGCGCATTAATTTGTTTAAAGCCATTTTTCTCCGAATAATGTAAAACATTTTGCTCTCGACTTCATTTAAAATTTTTTCTTAATTTTAATATTTATTTTTGCTTTATATGTAAATTTTTTTTTATTTTTGCTTTATTTTTATGGCTGCGCTAATGCACTTACAAGAGAATTAGGGCCAGCAGCAAAAAAAAAAACGGCACTGAAATGCAGACACACAGCGCTCCATGCTTGGACAGCCAATCAGGCAGATAGGCAAGCAATCGACGAAGCAATTAGCTATGCTGTGGTATTTGGTGCAGCTGAAAAGCGATAGAAATATAAAAGGGAATATGTATGTAGACAAAAGCTCATAACACCAACTTTATAAAAAAAATATAAAAAAAATACATGTTCACCGACAAATATGCAACTATTATGTACTGTAATATTGACTTATAATTTTCACTCAATTTCAAAATTTCAAACAATTTAGTTTATAATTAGTTTTTTTATATCGCTGTCACTAGTTTTAGTAACAAGTATGTAGTTACATTGCATTCAATCTTTTCCTTCCACTTTTTGCCACATTCTCTTATAATTAATAATACCCGCAGTTCAAAAATAGAAAGAAAGTTTACCCATGCAGTTGTGTGCCTTTGTCGATTTTTTTCGACTTCATATGTATTTCGTAAATCTTTCATTCATCATTTATTATAAGTGATCATTTCTTTGCAAAAATAAAAAATAAAAATTATTAAAAAATCAGCGCTTAAGGCCAACAACGTCTGTTCGCAGTGAGCTAGCCTTTTGGCATCATTCGTTTTCGTAAACAGTGAATGCGACTTACATTACCGGCAAAAAATTTATTAACAAAAATATCATTTGTTAGCGGTGTACATTGCGTATTCACTATGGCCCTGGACTTTTTTCGACTGTGCTAATGGTTTTTCATGGAAGATTTATTTTTATGATTTAATTTTTTTTTTTTTTCTTTTTTTTCTGTTATTCTTTATTCTTTAATTTACTTTTAATGTTATTTAGAGGTAACCAAGGTGTACCTTATGCATATATGTAATACATCTATATTGGCAGTAAGCTAACTTCACAATGTGTAAGCATTCCGAAATCAAAACGAGACAGCCTAGTACCGTTTTTGTGTATGTATTGTGTACATGTTCATTCCCACTGGGAAAATAGGTAAGCACCTTACGAGGTAAGCCATGTTTTCTTTCAGTTTTTAGTACCAAAATTGTCATCATGGCCAATGTCATCTACTAGTAAAGCACAAAATGAACACCTCCAACGACACATTACGTTGTCAGTTGCAAAGTAACGTGCAGCCGAAGTTATCTCCAAGCGCCGAACTACTCCGAGCGACTTCTCTGCATTACACGTAACTTACTTTGTAAAGCGGCTCAGAAGTATGTCTGATACCAAATGTACATTCTAAATTCCTAATTACATAAGGCGGCCATGCCTTTGTAAAAGTAAGGGACGTTCGGCAGGGAAATGGCAATGACTGCCAGGTGAAGAGTAAGTTGCTAATAAGGTATTATTACGTGCTCCTAATTCCCACTGGGTTTATAAACGTATGTGTACGTGTATTTGTACTTGTTTATTTATATATCTGTACTGTAGTGTTTTCGGACGGTACTAGCTGTTACTGCCAATATAGGAGTGTTACATATGTGTATGACCGTATGAAGTACCTGGATCTATATAGCACTTAATCGCGCACCACCGTAGCTTTCGTAACTGCCATTATACTGTGGTGGAACTGCGACCTAGGGGTCTACATATTCGGGCCAAAGGCCATCCAAAATTTCATTAGCGCAGGGAGTTGAAGTGCTCGTACTGAAGTCACATTAGCCTTGCGTTTAGCACCCGTGTCTCTTTGGCCTAGTCACAGAAGCAGATAGAGATTCTTTGATCAAATGCCCAGTTTCTGCCAGCGGCCCTCCAGTCTGCAGTGTCCTGCTAGAATACCTGGGTGTATTATTTGGAAGATTGATTAGAAGTCGGAATCTGTATCTTCAATATAAGCACTATGCCTGATGTGGTTCTGTTAAGCATTGCCAGTTCTCTTCTCGCATTGGTATTCTTTAATTATTGATCTGTTCCTTAATCGCATTAGAACCTATTGCCACATAGGGCTCAGTACCGATTGAGCCATATCCACACTGCTTTCTTGGCTATTCTGTTCGCCATCTAACCCATAGTCATGACATTCGAATGGAAACAGACGCTCCAGCCCGGAAAGCATTCAACTCGAAACCCGCTGGTGAATAGAGGAGGAGAGGGAGGCTTCAGTTGGCATCGAAGCTAAACGACTGGCGTGGTTTTTTGAACTCGGCCAAAGCCGCTTGGGCGTTCTACAGCGCCAAACAAGAAGAAGAATTATTAAAACCATATTAAAAAATTTTAGTTATGCTATGCTAAGAGAACAATTCAGCAACTAACTTTTTCAAATTTATAAAAAAGCATTAAAAAAGTGTCCACAAATTTTAAAGATCTTTTATACGCTTTCGTTGTAAAATAATTTTTACGCAAATTTGAAAAATAAAATAAAAATACTGTAATAAAACCATTAAAATTAAAAAAAAAATACCAAAACTAAACAAAACCCAATTAACGATGCAATGCACAGACTAGAAATTGTTTTAATTCATCAAATTTTTTTAATTTTTTATGCAATTTCTTAATTACTAAAGTACACTTAGTTAACAACACCATCTTCAAATAATTATAAACTTATGAATATAAAAGTCTAATATTTTTACCACCAAAAATCTTCGCAAATTTCATGAGCTTCCATCTAACAAAAAAATAATTTTGATGCAAGTTTCACTAAAAAATAGGGTAGTTAAAAAATAAACAATAAATTTAAAAAAAAAATCTCAAAAATCTTAGTTTCGCCTTGTATTCTTTTTATATTTTGGCTATGCTAACATTTCAGCAGTTAAAAATAATGAATAATGCTATTTTAAAAACATTCTAAAAAAGGTTTTGAGAAGGTATTTAGAATTTACCAAAAAAAAAACTGTTTAACAAAAACTAGAAATTAGCAGCTTAAAATCAGCAGCTTATGGGGTACAAAAACATACATACATAGGTTAAAAAATAATTTTTTTTTTACGAAGATATTAAATGTATAGAAAACCTTTATTTCACATACAGAAAGTACAATTTAAGGAATAATTTCCCCTCTTTTCAAGATGGCGTACAGGATTTCTCAATCGGGCACTGTGGGGGAAAAAATTAGATTTAAATTTTTTTTTGGCAAAAATGGCAAGGGTGTGAAGAAAATTACATAAATTTGCATGAAAATATTGAGTGAACTAAATTCATAACTTAAGAACGGGACAACGATAGTGCAATAGACAATGTTATATAAATGTTGTAGTAAAAATTTTCAGCAAATCGGTGCAGTGGATCTCGAGATATCGTGTCGTTTGGAGAAAAACGCAAATAAAAACGGACCGCTCCCGGCGCCTTTCTGCCATTCTTACTTGCAGCTGCTCCTTATAACATTTGAAGTACTTTAATTTTCGGAATGGAGAAACGCTTAAAATATTCTTAAGAGTATAAAGATTATTTTAAGCGAAAAAATTTGTTTCGATTTTTATATTTTCAGGGTGTTGTGAACTTTTCAACAGAATTTTTAATATTTATAAAAAACTACAAAATAATAATGCAACCATGACTTGTTCATTATCCAAAAACTCGTATATATACATACATATATAGTATCTAAAAAAAACAAAAAGCAAAAAGTTGTAATGTGAGTACGTAAACTTTCTCTGCTAACAATGCAACCATTGAAAATCGCCTAACTTCGCTTAGCACATATGTCAAAAGCATAAACGAAAATTTGCTAAGGTTTTCACTAAATTCACACTTTCAGTTATGAGCATAGCACATTCATACATACACTAGCAAATACATATTTATATATATGCATATAGTTACACACACCCCTCTCATCCATAAAAAATATGTCATTTAACGCCATTTAAGTGCACTTGCAGGCTGCAGCGGTGCATGAATGCAAACAGGAAGCACTCCAGTGGAACGTTGAACGTTAAGCTGGTTGCGCCTGCGCACCAACTAGCGCCCATACAGAGCATATTTGCAGCAACACTCCGTGCAGCTTAGCTGGAGTCTCTCGTTTGGTTTTGCGCATTTAATAACCAGATTTGATTTACACTTTTTTGTTAGTTTTTTTTCACTCCATTTTTAAAGCTCATATTGTTGCGATATCTTTACAGCCTCATAATAATTGCCCACGTGCACTTCCTTCCTACTAAATTGCTTCCAACTGGTTTCCCATGTCGACTATCGGCTATGCTGCAACAGTTTGTAAATGCATTCGGCTAGTCACGCGCCAGGCGCATATTTTAGAAAAGTTTATGAACTTTGCAGCATGCAGTTGACACTCATTTATGCTTTTCTGCATTTTTTTCGTTTGCTGGCAATTTTTATTTAGTTTTGTTTTTCAAAAGATATTTCTTCTTTAGCGCCTTCGTTGCGGTTTTGCCATTTCACTTTTGCTAGTTTTTGTGCGTTTAGAGCAGGTTTGTATTTAACTTGTGGAAAATGTGTATAACTTTGACTTTTCACCAGTAATGCAGTTAGATGTTACTGTTATTGTCGGGCATTTGTTGCTACCTTGGGTGGTTTTTCGAGTTTTTAATTAATTATTTTTTTTTATTGCCAAATAATTGAATTTGATGCTTTTAAGGAAATTTATAATACCGGTCAATGCTTTTGTTGGTATTTTGCGCATATTGCGCATTTTTGTAATCTTTGTTTTTATTTTTATTCATCAAAAAGTCACTTAACAGCAACTCAAAAATGCCGGAAAATTGCTTGGTGAGCTGATTTTTGGACTTGAATGTAGGCATGTTTTTGGTTTCATATTGTAGTAATGGAGGACAGGGCGTATACGCAATAAAAAATGTGTTTTTGCGAATTTTGATATACATACGTATTTTTCGATGGATTTATACCCAGCTAGCCAAATGCGGAGCGGCCCAAGTATGGAGTGTAAAGGGACTCCCACAGCAAGACCTGGAAGGAGCATTTTCTGAGCGCTCCGAATGTGGAGTGAAAAAGAACTCCCAGAGTAAAGCCTTGCGTGAGTGTTTCCGGAGCGCTCCGAATATGGAGTGAAAAGTGAGTCAAAGTGTTTTTTGTTATCTTTTATATCTTTGGTTTGTACATAATCAGCAAGATGAAAACACAATCAATTCAAATTCAATTAAGAGGGAGTCGGTGCTTCCAAATGGTACTGGAAAAGTGCATCGCAAGAAAATCTGTTGACATTATAGCAGTTGCGAATGCATTTAAAGGTAATCAATAACGCATAAAAAATTACTTTCGGTTAACTTTAGAATCTTTTAGGTGCATTTAATAGAAAATTTGTTGGTTCTGACAAAGAATTCAATACAGCGAGAGCAAAGTGGTTCCACACTTCAAGGGAACGTCTTTAAAAAAAAAAAAAAAAAAATATTTTTTTATATATTTCATATATTATTCTTTTTTGCTGAATAATATGTTAAATGATTCTTTAATTTTATTTAAGATTTTTCAATAAAAAACATATTATGAAAAAATACTTATAAATTATAAATTATATTAGGAGCATTTTGAAAAACCGTAAAGATTCCGTATCGGAGCACTCCCAAAATACTCCGTTCCGGTTATACTCGGATGATTTTAGGAGTCCTTTTCACAAAATCTTAACCGAAGTGGGGAGACCGCACGGAGTCTTTGCCGATTTTCTGGGGGAGCTTTCTAGGACTCCGAAATCACCCATTTAAGGAGTCCTAAATGCACATATTTTTGGTATATATTGAGAAGGCACTTCTCCGGCAGATAAGCTCCTTTGGGACTCTTTTCGGAGCCTCCCTAGGATCATTAACGCATTGCAGAGGGAGTCCTAATTTGAACCCTGCGGACTCCGCAGGCTGGCTGGGAAAATAAAATTGCTAAACATGTATGTTTGTCTGTGTAACTACGTATGTATACAAAAACTGAAAAAACTCGCAACTTTAAAAAAATTTAAAAAAAACCAAGCTAAAAAATCAAAATAAAGAAAGTCCAAAATTAAAAGAAATTATATCTAAATAAAAAAACTTCTTTTCAGAATTAAAATTTTTTAATTTAATAAGTGCCTTCCAAAAATTACAAATGTTTTCCGCATTTTTTCCCATATAAGAAAATTTTTTAACGTGCTTAATATAGAAGAAAATTCGTAGCATCGTCAGCAAAAAAAAATCTCAAAAACTATATTAAAATTGCATAGGCTGAATCAAAAATTGTTTAAAAACAGATAAAGAAATCAAAACTCATAGAGAAGTAGTGTGCCTAATTATGTGGCCACCACTGTAGATATTTACTATACATAGCGATAAAAACTTTCAAATGAAATCTATGTACAATTTATACAAAAACCCATCAAATGCCGCTGGTTTCCCATAATAGCCGTCTTGTATTGCAAACAAAATTCAATTCAAAGGTGTTTCCTAAGCACGAATTGAAAAATTTACGATCGTAAGTTTACTTTTTAATATACGACCACAAAGAAACGGGTAGTAAAAATTAAAAATCTTGAAATTGTTGCACAAATTATTGCAGGTAGTCTAATAAAAAATTGCACACAAATTTCTTTCCACGCTTAAGCGAATTCTCGAGATCAATTAAAATGCAAGCGATCAATGGAATCCGCGCTAATAATAAAATGAAAATAACAGAACAACTAGAGGTATTTGCAGTAACCACAAATATATTTACATACATTCATACATACATACATAGAATGTATCACATACCATATTGCCAATGCTGTGTATGCATGCGCATAAATAGTTATGGACCCACGGCTAGCCGATCGACGGTACTTTCGATTTCAAATCGCGCATGCAATCTAGGCACCACCATCAACCAGCAACCGCCAAGCGAGTGCAAGCATTATTCTCTTTGGTCGGCAGATAATTGTGGTTCTGTGGCTACTTTTATCGTTGTTGTTGTTGCCATGGTTGCGCTTACGGTTGCAAATGGCGTTGCTGCAGCTGTTATTTATGCGCACATTGATTTGCAGCTACGCAGAGGGGAAAAAAACTTAAAAAAAAACGACAACTGTCGGAAGGCGGCAGCAATCAACATTTAAGCTACTACATTGGAAGCTGTTGTGTGGGTTGTAAAATGTTGTTGCTGACATACATCTTTGTGTAATTCGGTGCTTGTTCAGAGCGCGGTCAAATTATTCACATAGATAAACAATGCAATGGAATGCCAGACTAGAAAAATGCAGTGGTTTCTGCGACAAAATGCAAGACCCACTGGATAAATACAAACCTCGAAATTAGTGGTTTGTGAGCGCAGGGTTAAGGCTTAATCAAGCTTTCCGATTGGTGATCACAAACAAGGTTGCCGTTTTGGTCCAAATGGATCAAATTTGGTCCTTTTCTTTTCGTTTGGTCCATTGGTCCAATTCTTTTTAAAACGGTCAATTTCACAAGCCTTTGGTTAGGTTATTATCACCCTTTCACTTCATGCAATAGTTTCGCGTTTTCAATTTTTTCTATTTAGTTGATGAATATTCCCCCCTATGTTGAATATTGTCATCGTCAGTAAAATCGACGATACGGCCATCGTCAGCCATGTTACTGATGCGCTGACGATCGTCGACGATGACGATGACGATATTCAGCATAGGGCCGATTGGCAACACCTGCTAAAAGTGTGAACTCGCCTTGCCACTGATCTTCAAATCAAATGGCTAATCACCTGTCAAAGCTCGCTTCAAAAAATATCGCGGTTTCTTGCTAATTTCAATTACTCTGTGACCAATATTAAAGTGGCTGGCAAAAATATGGAAAGGTAGCAAAACTATAATCATAGCATTTAGCACATGAAAATAATATTTGATTTCACTTCAAGATGTTTATTATGAACTTATTACATCACATAAAGTTCTTTCTGATACTGATGTACCAATTTTACCGCTACTCGACCAATTTCCTGCATTGGTAAATGATGCAGACATAATTGAATTTCAATTTCGCAAATTGAGGCTGATTGAAGGTAACTTCAAAAACTGTACCAATATAGAACGTTTTTGGGATCAAGTAAGTTTGATTAAAAATGGATTGGGTGAAGCGGCCTTTGGAGAATTGTGTGATTTAGTTCATAACATTTTTAGTCTGCCTCACAGTTCTGCAGCAGCTGAGCCCAAATTTTTTGATTAGCATTAATAAAAACGAAATTAATAAACAAATTATAATTTAAAACTTTAAATAATATAATCAGTGGCGGATCCAGCGGGGGGGTTTTGGGGGTTAAACTACGTGTCAGTCAGTGGCGGACCCACGGCGGGTGTTTTAATATGGCGCATATGTATAATATGGCGTATATGTATTAAAACACACCCTGTGGGCCCGCCACGGACTGACACGTAGTTTAACCCCCAACCCCTTCAC
>NW_023458559.1:50044880-50054749 GCF_013731165.1 Rhagoletis pomonella
CCCCCCCCCCCCCCCCCCCCCCCCCCCGCTGGATCCACCACTGAATATAATGTTAATAATATACAATTTTAATGCACTTTGGATGCAATATTAAAAAAAAATCGTTATAAAAACTGAATTGGCATATATTCTTGATAAAGAGGAATAAATTCTACTCAATTTCCCGATGTAATAAAAATTGGTAAATTTTTTACCATTTGGTCCATTTTTTGGTCCGAAAAATAAATTGGAAATGGCAACCGTGATCACAAACCCTGCCTAGTCGGCTATAGAGTTCATTGTAAAGGTGGACGGGGAGCTCAGATGCGATTTAAAAGCAAGGAATGGGCCAAATATGGTCAGTAAAATACTTTCCCTGCTTGATTAAGTACGTCGAGGTGGTGCAAGATATTAGATGAATCTCAAATCTGTTTTGTCACCGGCTAATCATTGGAGATACTTATGAACGACATTGACCAAGGATAGCAGGACAATTGAGATCCCCAGTATATTTTAGACGCGGAAACGGCATGCTTGTGACTATGATAAGACCTCTTCGAGCCAGAGAGTATTCCACGAAGCAGCACAGCGCTTGTCCGATACCATAGGTCAAATTACAACTGCCGATTTATCGATAAATAATTTTTACTTTTATCGATACGAAAAAAAGCGGAGGCAGCCCGTGCGCTGACTAGCAAAACGATATCAATAAATGTGAGAACAAACTTACAAATATCTCTGCTAATATCGATATGTGACTGTAAAAATTTATGGATAAATGTGTTTGTACTGTAAGCGATATAAAAAAATTTACAAACACATCATACCAGAATAAATGTCGACAGTGGTGTCGAAAAATATTGATACTTATGAACAGGGAACGGATTTTTAGGACCTAAAAACCTATAAAAAAGGCAAAATAAAGTAACGAAATAGGCTGGAAAAGGCAAAATAAAATAGCGAAAAAGGCAGGAAAAGGCACTAGGTATTGCAAAAAAGGCAAAAAAAGGCAAAACAAAATAGCGAAAAAGGCAGGAAAAGGCAAAAAAAAGGTATTGCCAAAAAAGCAAAATAAGGCACTAAAAAAAGACAGAAAATTCGAAGAACAATCAAAAAATATATTTATTTTAGAAATTTTTATATTACAAGTGAAAAGAGAAAACTATGAACTAGTTTCCTTATATGAAAAATTAGTACTTTGACTATTTTATCCTTTCGAGTTTCTAAGTAACATTGAACTACAAGATGCACTTTGAAGTTTTCTGGCAGCGTTTTCATTCGATTTTCGCGAAGAAAAGCCTTGAATGTACTAAATGTGCGCTCGATGTAAGTTGATACAAGTGGAGCCCAATTTAAATATGGAACGTTTGAAACGTTCATATTATCAGGAATAAGGGCGTTTTCCTCGCCCTTTACAATTTTATACACACCCCTTATTGTCTTCAAGCCTACGTTAGCTGAGAAAACGGCTTTGAATTTTTCCAACACCAATTTGGCAAGAGGTCCCTGCGCTTCTATAAGCCGCATGGGCATGTGTATATTTTTTAATCTTAAAAAAAAAATTGTAAATGCTATAATCACTTTTTTAAAGGTAGAATAGGCAGAAAAAGGCAAATATCTTAAAAAAGGCAAAAAAAGGCAACATCAAATGTGTATACATGGAATCAGGGAAAGCTAAATCGTGGACATTTTTAATCGAATATACTCTATCTCTTTAGCAGAAAAAAAGGCAATTTCCATAAAATCCGTTCCCTGCTTATGAATAAGTACCTTTATCTTTGTAAAATCTATCGATAAACTGGTTTATAGCGATATGAAAAATACATTGGAGAAGGTGGCGAAAAATACACTAATAGCTACATATTTATATCGCTATCGATTAACATATAAATTGAAATGGAAACATATATCGATAACGATAGTGAATGCTAGCATTAATACTGCGAGACTCGATTCCAGGTACCGAAAATTACCATTAAAATTTTTTTTTCGTTTTTAATCATACAAGCAACGACATTATTACGCGATTTTAATTTCAATTTTTCTTTTGATAAAAAATAATCGTTTTTTTGGATTTTTATTTTGTTCCATCATTTTTAACCGAAATCGCAATAATCGAAACTGCGTCTTTATCACCATTTAAAATCATTTATGATGAAAACTATCTCGGCCAAAAGATCCCGAAAAAAACGGAATGCCCGTAGTAACCGCCAAAAATGTAGAAAACATCACGAATGTTTGCGTAAAATTCCCGAAAATATTCTCGCAAATCCCGAATATATACTAAAATAACACCAAATATTTAGAAAAAACGCTGATATTATTAAGGTACTCGAAAATCCCCGGACAAACTCCAAATCAAATCCAAGTTTTGAAATGTGTCCAATAAATTGTCAATAAAACACCGTAAAAAATCTGAAAAAATGTTTAGAGGTTTCGAAAGACCCGAAAAAATCACGAACATATAACTAAACTTTCTATCAACGCCAAAAAGTGGAAGGAAAATTTTGTAATAAAGGTCCAAAATTTTTAAGTTTTGAGCAAATCATGTTCAAAAATATGAGATGTATTGGTTTATATTTAATATTTTAGTCAGTTCTTACCAGAAGACATTTCTGCTCCCATTTGCATTTTAGCCCGTTTCCCCTTTGCTACCCAACAATCACTTCACCCAAATATTTAGTTCGAAATCGCTGCCGTTAATACAACCTAAATCCACAATTTAACCCAATCCAATTACAATACATTGCATACAATATCTGCAAGACTACACAGGCAAAAAGTTGAATCGTATCGCTAACTGAACTTTTGCATTATCTGCCACATACTCACTCCGCTACGCTGCCGCCTTCCGCGATTTATTTATTTACAATCGCTCCAATAATAACAAGAAAACGGTTTACATTCAACAAAACAACAATCTAATGGAAATAATGGAAAGAAAAGCAATGAAAACAAAATAAACTGGTGCAATGAAAATGGACATAAATAGCTATTGGTGAAACAAAAGCAAAAAAAAAACACAGAAACAATTTTGCTTTTAAAAGCAGTAAAATAGCCAAATGCATTACAATGCAAGCGCCAATTCTATTATTACAACACAGGAAAGCATAAGCAACAATAACAACTACTAATAAAGCAACTATGGGGAGTAGGATCAATAAGACCGTCGTCAATACGCCATTCGCTTAATTATTGCTTTAATTTTTAAATTTCGTTTTGAATATTGGGCTGCAGCAGTGATTATGTTTGCTTGCACGTTGTCGATAAATCAAAGATAATAAACAAAATTAAGCAAACCACTTTCGATTTAAATTAATGCGGTTTCATGCATACGCATAAGTTAATCAAAATTGTAAGAAATAAATATAATTGTATTAGTTTAATGGAAGCAGGAAAGAAAATGAGTGTGAATTAGCATCTTTAAGAGGTACATAAATGAAAGTGAAAACACAAGTAATTTAAAATAAAAAATTTTAAAGACAAGCCTTTATTAACTGTTAATAAAAAAATAAATAAAAACAGACTCCCGCGCCACCTAACGGTCTAATTTTTGTGGAATATATTTAAGTTTGAAGATTCATCTTTAAATCAGTCGGCAAGTTGGTTAACAATTCTTTGCAACATTTGATTGCACACAGGTGAAACATATGAAAGATAATAAAAGCTTGTAAAACTGAAACAAAAACGTTATTTCAAATCATTCAGAAGTTCGGAAAAGTTAATACGTATTGGAACATGATCTTATAAAAATTGATATGGTTAATGTAAATGTTCTGAGAGCAGAAAAATATCGCGTTTAACAAACTAAATCGAAAACACTCACCAAGACTGGAGATCTTCTTATTCCTAGGGAGCCAGAGACAATTCCTACCCCAACTTCACAATAAGTTTTTGGGGGTAGTCCTTCGTTCCCATACGTGATGACCCGAAGTGTCTCTTTTGGCTTGAATTATTTGGCTGGTACCAAAACTAATAATCATGATATATGAGGGATGCCATTTTGTCGCTTCCAGACCCTAGCTCGCCCCCTGAAGTGATTTAGACTTTAATAAGCATAATCTCATGCGCCGATAACGCACATAGATACTAATAGTTTTATACGTTTTTCCTCAAATAATGCGAGTTACTACCGGCTACTTTCCATGTTACACCTTACCCTAAATGAAGATAAATATTTTCAGCTGCCCGTGGAGATTTTTCCGAAAGGGTGACCCTTTCCAGCAAAGTCACTTAGCAGAACGTCCTAATCATGAGCGCAAGTGTTGATGGGAAAGAAAGAACCAACGTTTCGGCATCTTACGTTCACTCATGGTATTGCCCTCTAATCTTCATCTCTCAGAGGCCACCGGAGTTTTATGGTCGTCGATTTTCCGTGCGACTTGCTGCCTGTGAAAATATCCTTGTGCTATTTCATACTGTGGTGTGCTTTCCAATAATGATCCTCAGCTTTCCCCAGAAATTTCTTATATACGCTCTATTTACAGTTGTGTTACTATTACTATTGCTATTACTATGGAATCTAAGCATGCATAAGTACTTAGAATTCAAACGAACTACGAGTATGTAATAACAAGGGATTATTTTTGAGTATAACTAAGTAGGACCCTACGCTTTAAAAGCAGAAACAATTAAATTTTTTGTACAAAGCGTTAAAGATCGCTGATTTTAGGTGAACTTCAGTCTACAAGACTGCCGAACAAGTGTTTATGTGGCAACGTAGTGACAGAGAAAGTGTTCGAAGTTTTTGTTGGAAGCCCCCATGTTGGTTCTCTGCGCCATCTTTTATTTACCAGTTCGACATGGTATATTTAAGCCACAGTTTCCAGGATAAAAGCGGTATACTTGCTTCAGGAAAGCGGCAGTAAGCGACGTCGCGGTCTAGGCCTTTTCATCTGTCCCATTACATGGCATCTCTCTGGAACTGAAATCCCTCTTGTTTAAATTCATTAGCTGTTTTCAGGTAGTTGAGCAGTATCGTAAGGATTCAATAGTGGTTTGACTGTCCAACAAAATTATTACTTCTTGTTGGGTAGAATTAGCCCTAATCAGCCACAGCGCGCCTTCCTTGACAGCTATCACCTCAGCTTCAAATTCCCTGCAATTATCTGGAAATCGGAATGGTTATTCCTACCCTCTGCTCCAAATGGTGCTCTAAGTGTATATGGCAGTAGAGTTAGAACAAGCTTCCAAGACGGTGAAGCCATTTTCCGAACTGGAAGTCTTGCCTTGAAGTCTGGAGACTTAAAATTGATTAGGCAGATGTGTAGTATTTTCGAGGGACCAAATCTTGTGTCCCCACATTTCGCTAGAGGGCTTTGTTCGACTGCATAGCAACTTGCCTTTTGTTTACCGTTAAGGCTCACAGAGAAGAGATAAAATATAATTTCGAAGCCTTGGTTAGTAGCGCTTCCGTGATGATCAAATATGCCGCCCTTTGAACCTTTCTAAGTTTTTCCCTATTTGTGGGTTTCTCTAGCGCCGTTCACCATAAAGAGATGCTATACTATACGTGGTTTAAGGCCCCATTTTTTGCCAATTGCAGATTTGCATGCATATAGGGCAGTGATGGTCTTCTTGGATCCTTCTTCGGCATTGCATTTCCAAGTTTGTCTCCTGTCCAAAATGATGCCGAAATATGTAACTTTGTCCGCCAATCATCATTAAATTATACAGGATAGGGGAGATAGCTCCGATTTGTGGCGTGCCTCTGTTAACGTGCCTGGTGATCAACCTGGTCACCTGATGCAAACTCCGCCGGATAAATTCTTCTGTGGGTACTGAATGCTGTAGCTGCTGAATTGATGTTTGCGGCTTGTTAGATTGCTGGAAAATAGCTTCTGAGGTAAGGCTATTAGGTAAAAGTCTTCTGATTTGCCTCCTTTTGGTATGAAGATAGCTTTGCCGTTGTCCACATTTTGGGTTAGTGGAACAAATTGAGACAAGCCTTATAGATGTTTGTCAATAAATGGCCAGAGGCTGCTCGAAACTCGGCGGGAAATATCTTGTGTAATCCTAGAGATTTATAAGGTCTGAAAGATTTATTGCCCATTCTACCTTTGTTTGACTAATGCTGTTCTCTAGGACCGCTGATAAACCGGTACAAGAAGAGACTGAGCTGGATGTCAGCCAGGAAGATGGGTGTTCATGAGTAAGTTTAACATCTTATCGCAGGACGAATTCGAGTCAACATTTCAGTTTATCTTATAAACGTTAGGGGATTGAACTTTTTGAGAGCAACTTTCGTAAAATTTTGGCGTAAGAATTTTCTTCCGCATATATACATATGTATATCAAAGCTGAATTTTTTTAAAGGACGCATTATACGCCTTTCTTGTGGCACTTTTTTAATTCTTAGCTCGTCCTTGTGGGCTTGCCAATAACCGATTGTTTAGCTTAGTTAAAGAGCCTCCTACTCTCCTTCCTTAGAGGTTGTTCCATCAGTGTGGTTTCCTTTTCCTCTAGGGAAGATTGTTTGGGCATGAGGCAGAAGGGGCTGCGTTACTCGGAGTACTAGCATCGCTCACTAAAGCGCCACGCGCAGAGTTCTAACTGCGGCACGATTGAAGACTGGATTACCTTAAATTAGCCCAACATATTTCAATTATTTATGGATATTACTTACTTCCATTAAATTCCAAAATCCAAGCGGAATTTATGTCTTGGTCTCAATTTATATAAAACTTCAATAAATTAATTCCCTTGTCGGGATTTGCATAAATAGCTCGTTAAAGGTACGTGCAAGGTATTGGAAGTAAAAAATTATCTACTAAATATGCATGAATGCCACAAAAGGTGTGTAAAGGGGTAAGAAGCTTTGTACAAGTAACAACGTTGTATTCATCCAAATGAAAGTCAACATATTGAAAGTGGAATGTTGCATTGGCATCTGACTGACAATACGTCTGAGTCAGAGTTAACCTATTATTCGGTTGTAATGGACAATCGAATGGTGCAAGTGAGAGGTTAGAGAACAAGTATTTGTAGTGTTATATGTTAATACAGGTATCCATGCATACATATGTATGTACATGTACAAAGAGATCAGTGTTGTACGTAAGCAAATCTAGAAACTACGAAACGAAATCGAGTTTAAGAAAACATGCAACCTAAGTCAATCTAAGACAAATCATTATGCCATTAAATGCAATTGAATAAAAAACCACCAGTTAGACGGTCGATCACTGCAGCAGGCAATCGTTGATCAGCGGTCCGTTTTTCATTATGGTGTTGGAATTTTTATGTCGCCCAACCTGTTTTGTGTGGCAGCAAAGTTAGATTTTTTGTTATTATTATTGTTTTTTTATGTCGCTAGCCACATTTAATTCTAATAAGTTTGTTGAGGCAATCGATGCTGGGGCTGCTGATGACGCCACAGAGTGTAGATGCCAGCGGCGGTGGCGGAGATTAGAAATTGGTTGCTGCAGCAGGTATAGCAAGTGAGTGGACTTGTAATACCTTTTCATGTTTATATAAGCATAGATAGATGTAAGTACCCTGACGGAAGCAAGTGACTTTTTTTAATCAACTAATAGAAAGACTACTTTAAAACAAATGCAATGAGTAAATGATTCGAATTTTGATACTCTTTTTACTCAAAGAAACCATTCGTGTCTTGAAAGTATAAAAAAGCATCTTTGCAGAACGCAAGCGTATTCAAAAGAAACATACTGACTTTGAAGTTGTTTAAACCAAGTGCATTTTAAAGTAGTTAAATTCAATGTAGAGTCGGACAGTCGACTTGCTGCTTACACACAATTAAAACTGCACATTTGAAAGCACATTTACATGTCTGGCTTCAGCTGAGCGTGTGAGTGAGAGATGCTTTCTGTTATTTGTTAGCTTTCAGAAGGTCCGGGTTCGAATCCCAACAGAGACAACATCTGAAAATGACAATAACTTTTTTTGTTTTGTCTTTTAAATATGAAAAAGCATCTGTGAAGTGCACAATGAAAGCGCATTCAAACGAAACATACTGACTTCGAAGTTGTTCAAGCCAAATGTGTTTTAAAGTAGTTGAAAATATATGCAGGAAAAGGCAACTGACTGCTTCCTAGGACATCACCATGTTAAATAAATGAGTTCGTTGCAGGTAAAAAAGTCTGAATTTCACTTAGTTATCATTGAAAATAAAGTAGTTTATAACTTACTTTCAAATTAATTAAATTTCCTGCAGGGTACGAACATGTATGTGTGTTTAGCATTTTTAAAAGCACTCAATCGCACTTGGATGCCCGCCGCGTTTGTCATTGTCATTATTCGATATGGAGATATAGATTTGATGGAATTAATTAAAAAAGCATCAGCGCATAAGCAGTTGAAAAATGCATACAAACATGGCTACACATATGTACATGCATATGTGTGCATGTAGAATTCACAGGTAGTATTTTAAAAAACCACGACACAGTTTAATTCAAAAACAAGCGTTTTTCTCTCAAGGAATTCAGCGTAGTGGTATAATATTTTGCGGCATGACAACAACAGCAGAAATAGTAAAGCAATAACAATGCACATTTCTTAACACTCAAAAAAAAACACAGATGGAAAAAATCAAGCTCTTTTTTTTAGCCACGTACGCCTTTGTGACACTACACGTTCGCCGCTGTTGGCAACTCTGGCTGCTGCAACTGTGACTTGTTGAACCGTATGCCGCTATTGCTACTTCTATAGAAATCGCAACACATTTTTCTATACGTAATAAATAAAGCGTGAAATAGGCGCAAGAAAATTACAATTCGCACAATATTTTCAAAAGTGTTGAAAGAAAATGTGAAAAATAGCGAAATTATGGTTGTACAGAAAAAGTGAAACACTTCTCCTTTCCATAGTTGTGCTGGTTTATTAATTTGAATTTTACGTTACAATAATATTTTTTCACCAAACATGTTACCAGGGGCACCCCCTTGAGGGAATCCAACCCCCGAAGGCCCTACTTATAAGACTAAAGTGATCTGGTTCTCAAGTCATAGCGTATGCTGATGGCATAGCAATTATAGCAACGGGTAAACAGCTGCAAGTCTTGCATGATCTATTACAAAATGCACTCAGAGGTGACTCAGCGCCAGTCCTACTAAGACTCTTCACTTGGGTCGTATAAAATTCCTCTATGCAAATCCCCCATCTTAAATGTGGCAGAGCTCACTCTCTCTACCGAAATCAAATATCCCGGTGCCATTCTAGACAAGAAACTCGACTGGAATTGAAAAACCTAATACCGCTCCGGGAAGCCTCATACCGCCCTTCATGCCTGCAAGATGGCTATAGGGAAAAATAGGGAATAAAACCACACCGGAGGTACACAGCAATGATAAGACCCACCCCATACTAAGGTGCCACCGTAAGGTGACCGGCGGTAAACAAGACTTTGTACAGCTGCAGTGCTGCCATTTAGCCGTGGAGAGACCTCAGTTTCGGGCCCGGAAAGATCTGGAAACTCCGCCAGATAATCTACGACAACTAGCTTATACCACTCCTCTAGCCTGTATAGACAACAAATTCTCCATAGGAATCTCAGAGAGGAAAGAACGGGAAGATTCCATAGATCTAGACCAATTCTCTAAGGATGGTTTCAAGCTAAACGAAAGAGTGGGCAGAGACATTCACTGCAGTAAACTCGCACTAAACCTCACTTTCCGCTTGCCGGACCATTGTTGCGTATTTCAAGCTGAGCCAAACGCCATAATTGCGGCTGCCCGGTGGCTCATAACCTCCGCCCCTCTAGAGCGGTCTATCGCTATATATTCTGATATACAAGCTACTATTAAATCTAAAAATTTATCGGAAAAACGTTCAACGTGCCCACAGAATTCATAACGGTTCTTAACTGCTGGCATCAAAACGCTCTTCGACTGTTGGGTCCCTGGAGACAGGGACATTCCTGACAACTG
>NW_023458559.1:50059749-50095806 GCF_013731165.1 Rhagoletis pomonella
AAAAACTTGGTTTCATCTGTTCCCCGTCGACGGGCGAACAATTTTAGAATTGTTTACAGCTTTTCCTCTTTCGATAATTGCTTGAAAATTATTTGCTGTCCAAATAGCAAGCAAACAATTTCCGCAATCAAACTTTCAACTATGTTTGCTGATGTCTTCATTTCTTTCATCATTTCATCGTAAAATACTGTTTTTATGTTTGGCGTGTGCTGCAACTGGCTTGCACACAATTTATGCAGCATTTTATAATCGTAAAGCTGGAGTTTTCAGCTTTTAGATAGGTGCAATTTCAAGCAAGAAACTACTCATATGAACATACATACATATAATAACTACTATACCTACATATTTATGTAATAAATAGCTGTAGCTACCACAAAAACCAGTAAACGCTGATACTCAAAGGCCGTTTTATGTAATGTACAACTTTTGCCGTTCCGACTCATCTACGTACCCACAGACATTCCGGCCTATTTCTATGTACATACATACATATGTACGAATAAGTGTATATGTATAAGAAAAAGCAGTCGCCTCCACGAATTTCGTGCTTAAGTCATTTCAAAAAGAACATCAAAAAAGTGCTCAGCATAGATAAAATTTTCATAAATTGAAAGGCGTGTTAGCAAGTAGTTAGTTAGTTAGTTAGTAATTTCGCATATGAGTCGCATAAAAGTCAAATTGCCTCTCATTTCATATTTAATTTTTTCCCGCTGTTTATTTTCCTACGTAAATCATCGCTTTGTGCTTAGTAAAAAATTCGCAGTTACCGCAAGTTACGGTTCTATCCGTTTTTAATTAAATAATTAAATGCCAGTGGTTCGTGTTGTGCGCATGCTTTCATACATACGGATGTGTGTAAGAATGTAGTAGCATCACTAATCGTTCACTTTCTTCTGTGAGAACCACATGCAATTTATTTAAGTACTTAATTGCTTATGCCAGTAAATGGGAATTAGTTCACAAGTAGATTCTCTCATTTTGGTCTATTGTAGCAGCAATTCGATAGAAGAACACGAAAAAATAGAATGAAAACAAACAAAGTAAAAGAAAAGAAAAACAGAAAAGGAGAAAAATTCAAATAAATATAATAAAAATACTAAAAAAAGAACAAGTATATCAAAAATAAAAAATAAGAAAAAACGATAAAACTAAACAGGAAAAGTAATAAGAAAAAGGAAAAAGAAAAAGAAAAAGAAAAAGAAAAAGAAAAAGAAAAAGAAAAAGAAAAAGAAAAAGATAAAGAAAAAGAAAAAGAAAAAGAAAAAGAAAAAGAAAAAGAAAAAGAAAAAGAAAAAGAAAAAGAAAAAGAAAAAGAGATGAAGGAAAAGGGAGGGAAAAAGAAAAGCAAAAATGAAAATAGCAAAAGTAAACATAAGAGAGAAAGAGGAGGGGAAAATTACAAAAAAAAAGAAAAAACTAGAGTACAAACAAAAATGAATAAAAGGATAAGGAAGAAGAGCAAAAGAAGTACAAAATATGAACATATTCTCAAAGAGTAAGAAAAAGAAGAATGAGACCGAAACGGAAAAGGAAAAGGAAAAGGTAGAGAAGCAAATACAAAACAGGAAAAGAAAACAAGGAAGTATATGAAAAGAAAAGTAAAAACAAACTAAGAGAAAATTAAACGAAATGGAAAAGAAAGAGAAGAAGAAAAAGAAATAAGAAAAAGGAAAAGAAAAAGAAAAAGAAAAAGAAAAAGAAAATAGGCCGTTAGGAAGATCAAACTTAAAAGAAAAGTAAACCCAATGACAAGAAGAAACTAGAATTAAATGCAAAAAAAAAAGAAAATGGAATAATAGAAAGAAAAAGACAAAATAAAATAAAATGAAAATTAGAAAAGTAAATGATAAACAAAAAAGAAAGAAAGTTAAGGAAAGAGAGAAAAAAATATATAACAATAAAAAGATGAAAGCAAAAATACCAGGAAAGAGAATGAAATGCGAAAACCAAAACAAATCGAAAAAAACAAGAAGTTTACAAAATCAGAAAGAAACGCAAAATAGTAAGAAAGTAAAACCACCAAAATTATAAAAACGAAAAGAATGAAATGAAATTAAATGAGAAGAATGGGAAGAGACAAAGAAGGGGCAAGACAAAATAACAGAAATTTCTGCTAAGCGCTCAGCGATTTTCCAGTATATGTATCTATAGCCATTCTTTTCCGTGTTCACTGGCCAAACTCATTCGCTTACTGGAGGCGGTCAAGATTAAGTAATACTTAGAGAATGAAAGTATTCGGATTTAAGAAGTGAGTAATTATTTGGCTTCTTTTGCATTTCCAAGCTTTCGTTTTGAAACGAATACAGAATTGGAGGGGAGTTTTGCGCCACTTCCGAATGGCAAATGGTTTTGTATGGGAAAAGTTTTCGCGGTAGGAGCGCGCTTGGAGGTTTGTCCTTGCCTGCCCTGGTTGCTCCTAAGAATATACCTTCTCGGCAATTTCCGCCATCTTCTTATTATTTAATTTATAAAGAACTTTAAAATGCTCAACCGTTTTGTGAAATAACTTGTTGAAAACTCCTGCCCATTACAAAGCAACTGTAAGAAGCTCAGATTTTATAGAGATCTTCGTAATCGAATTCTTAGAGTAGAACTCCGCAACAAGCCGTTTAGGCGGTTGGGCATGCCGCAAGGTTAAATTTAAAGCTGAAAAAGTGCTAAAAATCTGAAAAGCAGTGGACGGCCTTTTGTGAAATTCTACTCCTAAAAACTGGTACTGTAAAGCAAAGATAGTTATATAATTTGCTAAAAAAAAATACTCTTCATCACATCATACATTTATAGACACCTCATATCGTCACAGCGCCGACGAAGTGGCTTATTTTAATATATTTATATTGCTTAATAAGTCGAGTGTTCGGTGAGTAGACTGCTTCTTGCCCTTTGGCTCTAATATAAGTTTTAAAAGAAGTCTTAATGTTCGTCCCTATTGCCTAATTATCTCACTACACCATCGTTACCCTCAATAGTCCAGGCCTTAGATTAGTTATTTCAAGCCTTTCCAAAATTGTCTCATGAAAAGAACATTCCGTTACCTTAATTCACAAAGGCCCTAGCCATCAATTTTTTTTATTTTACAAAAGAAGCAAAATGCATTACAAACAGAGTATCCAAGACAGGTAGGACTTTTTAAAAACGCAGTTTCGAAAGAATTGTTGGTTAGGGCCTTTGTGAATTAAGGCAGCGATTTTTATGTATTTCGATAACTTTAATTGGAAGAAGATTTGGGAAAATATGTATTGCTTACCATGGAAAGTACCGGTTACTTATACTTAAAATAAAACTGTATAATGGATAAAAAATAGTTGCAATAAATTATTCCGGCAGCTCACTGTTTCGTGAGACAAAAACTGATTGCATTTGTCGGATGACTTCATCATGATGTCATGGCAAGGGAACCAACAGGTGCTTATGCAAACTGTTTTTGCGCATCCATTTCAAAATGTTAATACGTTTTTTTCCGGAATCAGTTAAACACATTATATATTTAATTAATTTTTTTTTTGGCTTAAAAAAAATTAAACAAATTAGCTTTTATCAAATGAAACATTAAGAAAAATCTCATAATCAAACACAAAAGCATCGAGAAGCGTATGGCCCAAGGCAGTACTCGTAAAGTAAATCAATTTTCTTGTTGTACAAAACGAAAGCAAGAGTTGATGGTATTTTAATTATAAACTAAATTTACATTGCATTGCCACTTCGTTATAACTCATTACATGTAAAAGAAGCAATTTTCAAGTTATAGGAAGAGCAAAAAAACAATTTGGGTGCAAATTAAATTTGCTGGAAAACCACAAATTACACACATATTGTAGGCACATACATGAGAAAAAAATATTTAAGTATGTATGTACGTAAGTAAATGTGTAAAAGCACACCTTAATAAACACCTACATACGACCACCAATGCACGTAAAGTAGTTACATAAAAAAAAAACTCTTGCAGAAAACAGCTAAAATTTGGTGGTATCAGCACACAATTGAGGTTCATTGCACGCAAATCGGATTAATCGTTGTTGTTGTTGCCGTAGCCGTTCATGAGCGCATAGTGCAACAAAGGAAATATTAAGTAATGGCACAATACAGCGCGATAGGTAATAAAAATAGGTGAAGAAACAAAAAAGAAGGTACATATGTAAGTAGAAAAAAAATAATGCAAAAATCTAATGCGAAACCAATTATATGATTGCTGAATTGACAGATTTTTAGTGCGCCTCATTTGGTATTTACCAAGGAAAAGAGTACGCACAGCTCATTGGTTCACTTGCTTTGGATATTTATTTGGTGCTGATGAGCAGATCTTCCTGTCGACTTTTCTTTTTAACTCTCATCTATGGAACGTTTCAACAGATAAAGTCATCATAATAAAAATAAAGATTTCTTCGGCCATAGAATAAAAATATTCTTCAGCTATTCTAGATGCTACAACTTCTATACTCTTTTACAAAGTTTTAAAGCAAATGTTAGTGTTTGAAAAACTACCAAAATTTTTATCCGATTTCAATGACTTATTTTCATCGAAAAATTTCAATTATAAATACCTTAAACTTTTGTGGAAAGCTTCGTGAAAAATTGCACATTGCCTAGCTGTTAATGACTTATTTTTTAAACGTCCGTGTCGAAGCCGTGCATCTGTGCAACGAATTTAAAAATGTATATTGAATTAAATATGTAAGTTAGGCTTAATATTATTATATCCGAAGTAAGATCATATATGTACATTAGGGCGGGTCAATTAGTATGGCAGATTTTTTCGACTATGCGCATATTAGTAATGAGCGATATTTCACTACCGGTTATTTTACCACTCAGATTGAAAAATCGCTTATAGTAACTGCTACTGCTAGGCCACAATATCAGTGATTTGGTGGTGATTTTTCTACTAGCATGATATTTCGCTGTGAATGAAAATCACATCTGGCAATAGCTAGTCAACAGAAGTTGCGAATGGTGATTTTTCTCTTTCATGGTAAAAAATGGTGATTTTACAATTTTTTATTATTCATTGTGAATATACTCGTATATTGCAAAAAACGCAATTTTTTGACACTTTTTCTCGCAAAGTGCCCGCTTGCCGATTTTGGTTTTGACACCACAGAGTCACATCCGACAGGAAAATCCGAGGTTAGAAAACTTTTGATTTAAACTTGGTTTGAGCACACCGTATTTTATGATTCCGATGGAAAAACAGTACAGTAGAATTAAATAATAATAATAAAAATATTTTCACCTACCTTGTTTGTTAAAATTTTCAGATGGCAACAACTTCGATGTTAGAAGTGAAAATTAATTTCACATTTTAGTTTCCGAGGAAAAATTTTTCATTTCTCATCATTTCTTGCTTATTTATAATTTTGTTAATTTCTATTCATTTAGTATTCTTTTTATTTTATATTATCTTTAAGGTGAATATTAATTTATATTAATTTCCTTTTATTTACTTTTTTATAATTTATTTTTTTTGCTTCATTTATTTTTTTTTTGAAATTTAATAATTTTTAGCGCTTTTTATTTTTTACAAGGTTTGTTATACTTTTAGTAACAATTTTTTTTTTGTTATTTTTATATCGATTTTTCAATTTTATTTTTTTTTTTGTCAATTCATAGATATACAAAATACCGTATTCATTTGGAAAAATTAATTTTTTTTTTTTGTTGGGCTTAAGTTATATCTGAATCTTTTTTTATTAGATTTTTCAGGAAATATTACTTGTTTGCTTTTGCCAATATTTTATTTTTTATTGACATTTTGGTATCGTTTTTTTTCATTTAAACTTTTGTTATACAGTTTATTTCATGTTATTTTGTGCTTTATTCAGCATTCTAGAATTTCAACTTCCCGATTTATTTTACTCTTCAGCTTTTGCTTCCGTTTCGTTATTTACTTAACTCATTTAACGCTACTTGTAATTCCAAGTTCTGGAATTGAATCTAACTTTTACCGACAAATGATATACTTCCATATTGTATATATATTTATAAATACATACATTTTTTATTTTTATGCACGAAAGCTACACGCTTCGTTTGCATTATCGTTTAGGCGTGAAAAAATATTATAACGTAAACAACAACCAACAACAACACTTATATTAAGCAACTCCAACTTGCTGTTATTGAAACTGAAACCGCAAATGTCTGAAGCGCTGCAACAAGTCAACCCATAAACAGGCTGGCGGGCGGGCGGGTGGTCAGCACAGTAGGTGAAGCGATGCGATACGGTGCAGTTCAGTTTAACGTCTGGAGACTCAGACATAAATAAAAACAAAACAAAATAAGCACTTAAAAAATACAAATGTTACTTGCAAGTTTTTTGGCGTTTAATTGCACTTTACCCAACTATTTGAAATAATGCAGTTTTTACAAGGGTTTAATCGTTTTTTTTCGTGGTTGGCACACTTATGAAAATACGTAAAACTTACGAAAAACTCAAATAAAAAGTAACACCGCTTTATATTTACTTCGAAATTCTCTTTTTTCACTGCAAGTTTCTGTTAAGTTTTATGAGAGAGGAAAAAGAAGAAATTAACAAAAATTAGCACTTTATTTTTGATTTCTACGTCTTCTTCTTCCAACCGAAAACACACTAACTTTGAATTATCTAAATATGCGACTTGATGATAGCTAAGTAAAGCGAAAGGCACAACCGCACGCTGCCAAGTTCGAAACTCAACTGTGACTTGGTCAACACGCTTAGACGGTAGATGGGCCATCGGTGAGCAAGAGAAGACAACTTAAAGGTGAGCAAGCAGCACATTCACACACACTCTTGTAGGCTGTGGTTATTACTCAGACGTACATAGACTTAGTAAGCGGTGAGCGCATGTACACCTGATGATTGCGGTTGAGGTTTCCATGAAGTTCCAAGCGAATATTTGATGAATCTCACCTGCAGCCAATGTTGCCAGATTCATAGTTCTAACTGTAAATTACAGTTTTTTAGACAAACATACAGTTATTTAAATTACAAATTACAGTTTTTTCGGAATTTCCGAATTGAACGAATTAAAATTTCTTTTTCGGTTTTTCGTAAGTCAATTTTTAAGATAAAAGGGGGCGATGAAGGAGCTACATTTACTCATTTGAAACAAAAATTTTCAGCTGTCATTTGCATTCCAGTGGAAATGTGGAAAGAATATTTTTAAATCAGTTTGGACAGAACAAGAAATAAAACAAAAATTCCTCTGGGACTAAGGATTTTTTAAAAAATACCTCAGGATGTACTAAATTTGAGGTATCGATTTAAAAGCTCAAAAAATTAACAAAGTAATTTACGAAAAATAACGAAACTGAATTTCAATAAAACAAAATGTTCTATTTTATAGTATATATTTTTTTTAATTAGATGAAATTTAAATTTTTTATTTGTGTTCAATAAATTAAAAAACCTTAATTTATTAAAAGCTTTTAGTTCTTGAAGATTAAAATTTGTTGGTCGAAAATACAGTTTTTCCTCGGGAAATTTACGGTTTTTTAATTAAAGAAAAGTCTGGCAACACTGCCTGCAGCACAAACAATTACACTGGATCACAAATTGTAATTTTGATTTTGTTCTCCAGACGCCACTATCCAATTTGTATGTAAAATCGCTCGCTGATTCCGAAAATAGAGTTAATTTTTTTTTTTTTTTTTTTATGGATACGTTTTCGAGATATTTGCAATTTACCGTTATTCAGCTTAAAAAAAGAAGTGGTTCCAATTAATCAGGTATATCTTACGAACCAATTAAATAATCGTAATACGGCAAATGATAGAAAATAAAACTCTCCATAAACCGTATACAGATAACTTTTCGATAGCCCTGATAGTTTCTGAGAAATTAATTGATCATTGCAGTTTTTTTTTATGGGAAAATGCAAAAATGCAAACTTTAACAGGGAAAAATTCAAAAAATAACGGTTTGTGTGTTAATAATTTGCACAGACTTTATCCTTTACAAAAATACTAAGCTACCAATGAAGAAAATCGATATATAAATAACAAAATTCTGATTGGTCAAATGAAAATGCGCAAGGATTTTTTGTATGAAATATCAGCAGAAAACTTACTCATACGCCACGTACACCTGAGTAGTTAATAGAGTGTTTGCATCAAAAACAAGAGATATCAGAAATTATTAATTAATTTCTCAGAAACTATAAGGGCTATCGAAAAGTGATATATGTATATACAGTTTATGGAAAATTGCATTTGCTTTCATTTCCTGTATCTCGTGTTACGATTATTCAATTGGTTCGTAAAATATACGTGATTAAGTGAAACCACCATTTTTTAAAGCTGAGTAACGGCAAATTGCATATATCTCGAAAAGTTATCCATAGAAAAAAAATTTGAGCTCGATTTTCGGAATCACCGAGGAATTCTACATGCGAATTGGGTTGTGGCATCCATAGAACATTTTTTCTGTAAACCAGTGTTATTAATACTCAACGGTTGTAGTCTGTAGACAACAATGAGATGCATTTGTATCTTTCAAATGGCGCAAAACGCTCACTTTGTCCTATGAGTAAGTGTGAGTACGTATGTATATACATATGTATGTATATGTATGTATATGTGAGGCAGAAAGCTCTTAAGCTCACTTGTAACTTACAAGTTGTAAGCATGGCTTCTTGTCTCAAAGCCTTCACAGTCAGCAGAAGGTAGACGGTTGTTTGTTGACACATACATACACACACACTAACAAATCCAAAGGCATGTAAAAAACAGAAAAAACCAACATTGAATAAATAACAAAGTGCTGAAGACTTTGCGTCGAGAGTAAAAAACTTCCATGAATGATATTTCCCATTTACACAATAACGGCTCTCCATCTACAGCTTGTAAGCACCTCAAAATAATGCATTCTTCCGTCTTATAGTTGATTGCCTAACTGCTCATTGCTTTACAATTAACACATCATAGCTCTAAAGGTACTAGCAATTAGCGTCTAATAAATTGATGCCTCAGTTATGTCATTAACACTCGAGAATTTAACAAATCTTCTTACAAGGGCAAATACATATTATTTCATATACACATAACTACTTATGCACAAATGTGCATGTGGGAAGGTCATTACATTTTTCCGAAATTTGATCCCAATTTCTCCGTAATTAGTTGTTTGTTTCACCTTCGTGCAATATTTGAGTAGCCAACATTTGTACAAGCCAACTAATTGCTAGCCATCTTTCTCTGCGCTTTTACAAATTAGCAAATTCAAAAGCTCTCTCAGCACAAACTACTTGTTATAAGCAAGAGCTTTTGGCTATGAAAAAATTCATGTACAGCTTGTTGCTTTCGGCTATTCCAATTTACACTAGTTTACAAACCATATAAACTCGATGCAAAAATATGTTCAGTTGGCGGAAGGTCCGTTAGAAGAAAGAAAACTCTATAGTTTGAGCCATTGACCGCGGCGATACTGTGTGAATAACTGATGAACCGACTGATAGGACCTTAAAAAGGCAAGCATCGCGTGATCGGAAGGCTCTCGCCATCGGTGGAGTCCAGGGAAGGCGAAAGCCTGCAAAGCAATTGGTCCTGATGGAATATGCATGCTGATGCTGAAAAAATCAAGTGCGGCGGAATGGTGGTCCCACTACTAAAGCCGAGGAAACCAGCCAACAAAGCGGAATATTACCACCCGGTAACTCTATTTTCCCTAGTAGTGAAGTTGCTTGAGGTCCTGTTGCCACCTGACGCCAGCGAAGCATCAGCATGGCTTTGGCCACCACTACCCTTAACTCCATAAACACCAATATAAATTTTGGCCTCAAACGAAATCGCCGTTGTGAGGGAACGCTCGTAGTAGTGGTGGACTTGTCAGAAGCACTTGAAACCATATGTTATTGGACGCTACTACATAGAAGATATTGAAGCATCCTACTGGGTCTTAAACGGTAACCAGCGCATTATCTGCGTGGTCGGCAGGCGCCAGTAACCTTTCAGGTTCAAACCTCTATAACAAGGCGAATTAAACAAGGAGTGTCACAGGGTGGTGTCCTATCCTATGGGTGTGTTCAGAAATGAATCGAGGTAAAGCATCAGTATATTTTATTTCCAAACTATAATTGATACATTGGTTTATCTACAAGTTCGAATAATTGTTAACAAAAAGTACAAAAGTTTACTTTCAGTACAAACATGTATATAGCTCCTAATTTGCTTATCCAGTTGGATAATCTTGTTGGCGACGATGACAGCAAATTTAATAGCTTTTTCTAATACAAAAAGAAATTTAAGATTGGCCAACTATGTACATCCAAAGAAACTTGTAATTAAGTGATGGTACTTTTTTCAGACCTCAAAAACCCGAAATTTAGCTATAACTCAAAAACTGTTATACTTTCTTGTATTATGATTTCGTATTCGGATTCAGCGGAAAATTTTACATAAAAGTTCGTACAAATGTTGCGGTTGGCCAACTACATCCAAAGAAAATTGCGACTAAGAAATTGCGTTTTTTCGGAACTCAAAAACCCGAAATTTGCCAATATCTCAAAAACTGTTATCGTCGTTTAAAGTACAAAACCGCGTATCAAGATAATGCAAAACCGCGTATGTGAAGTTGCATAAATTATTTTCTAGAGCGTAAAAACACTTATTTTTTAAAATGGATCTCTTGTTTATAAATCAATCGCATTTCTAGCTAGTATATTTGAGAACGAATGGATAAGGATTGAGCCAAGAGCTTCTGTGAGGAAATCCAATTTTTGGCAGCAAATTTCAGTTCCGCTGTTTTGCAGAATGACGATACACGGTTTTGTACTTTAACTTCATTATATTATAATTTCGCACTCGGTTTCAGCGGGAAATTTTTCATAAAAAATCAAACAAAACTGTCGCGGTTAACCAACAACATCCAAAGAAAATTTTAATTAAATGAGTGCACTTTTTTCAGATCTCAAAAGCCCGAAATTCGGTTTTATTTCAAAAACTGTTCTACTCACTTACATTTTGATTTCGTATTCGGATTCAGCGGAAAATTTTACATTCAGATGCATAAAAATATGTTGCAAGTTGGACAATTTTGTCATTTCTGTAAACTTGTGTTATTGTCGACAAAAATGCAAGGCGGACCCGAGTGCGTTCTATTATGAAAAACTTGTAGTCCTTTTGCCACGCCCATTAGAAATTATATATCTTTGGAAAATAAGCCATTTGCGAAAAAAACAAATGGTGCATTGTTTAATAAATGCAATAACATTTCTTGTTCAAAATTTTTTGCAAAAAAAAAATTCAAAAATTTAGTTTCCACCAAAAATCGCTGAAAAAGTATTTATAAATTTTTATACTACTTACATTTCCATTCGCAGTACTTAAATGTGAAAATTTTTAGAAGCGTCCTGTGTTGATATTTATTCGGGGAAAAATACCTACGAATAAATGTTACGATGTGATTCGGAATACGTACTAAATCGAATTTTCGGAATGTTCGAAATTTCTAATTACAATTCGGAGACTAGAATACCAAACGGAAATACGCAAATTCGGCGTAGTGCAGGAATAGGCACTAAGCACATTGTACAGGGTGATTCAGCTTTTCATTTTGCGTATAATTTGTTGTTGTAATTTTTGTTTTTGCTCAACCGATACTGCCTTGTATAAATTCGCCTTGTCCCATGGTGTCAAATCGCAAGATCTCGGCGGCAGTTTGACACCGCTGTTTCTTAAGATAATTCGTCTGGAAGCTTCGTTCACAATAGGGCCATTGTTTCAAGTGCTGTGTGACAAATGGCAAGGTCCTATTGTAACTACATATTGTCCAAGTCCATGCCATCTAATTCAGGCCATAAAAAGTTTGTACACATGTCAGTAACAGCGTTACTGGCATTATTTTCGAAGAAGTACAGCCCGATGATTCCGCTAGCCCAAAAAGCATACCAAAACAGTAACTCATTGTGGTTGCAGTTTTTTCTTGAATGACATGTGGATTTTCAGTACCCCTAAAAATCGGCAGTTTTTCTTGTTAACATTTACGTTTAGGTGACCGAAAAAATCACGCAATTCTCGAAATGCACTTCTTGCAGAACAACCGTATTCATTCCATGACTAAGTTTGCCAAAGCCTGTAGTACCTTGAATTACGCTTAAATTTCCCTATACAAATAATTCGTGAGTCGATACATTTATAAATCGTCCTTCTACAAAATAAGTAAAAAAGCTGAGTAACCAGTTTTGCGAGGAACTTATGACAATTTTTGGTTTGCTTTATTTTTTCTTCTATTTTTATTTTTTTGTTTAATTCTTTTATATCAATTATTTGTTTTAATATCCTTTATTTTATTTACTAATAAGTATATTTGTTCTTTTTTCGGTACTGTATCGAAATAACAGAAATAATTGGGATTTTGTGTGTGTAACTGTATGTTTTTTCGATCTTATAACATAATTGCTTTTAATGTGGAAAATGGTTTGATTCTTTCGAATGATTTGTTTCATAACATTTTCATTGAATTCGCCATACCATGTTTTTCATTTAATTTTCAATCTGTAGTTATATAAAATCTTTGGAAGAGTAATTCACTGATTCTTTGGTAATCGTTGGCTATGAAATTTGGTCTTAAGTGTGCTAGAATGATTTGAAAAATATATTTTTTTAGAAGAAAAAACTAATTTTTAAAAGCACCGTTATTGTTCACCAATAGTATTATATATAGTTCATTTAAACAATATTGTTAACTTCGCTATAATATCAAAATTAGTTTTTTAAAAGAAAGAATAAAATATTTTGGATCGTGTGCATTGCATTGCACGACTTTGACAATGAACTCTTACAAAATTTTATTGAACAAAAAGTTTTTTATAGACATACTGCATTCATAGGAAATATCTATACTTTTCACGGCATAAATATTAACTTAACTAACTACTTAGTGTTTTTTTCTTTGTTCACTGTTTGTTTAAAAGTTTTCAGTAATTGTTTATTTAGCTTCTAGTCACACATACAAATACAATAAAATTGTTTGTTATCTTATTTGATTTTTTTTTGTTGTTTTTGCTACTAGTAGTATTGACATCGCTTTGTTTTACATTGGGCTTCAGTTTGTTATTTGTTTTTCTTTTTAGTTAGTAGCGCAGTATGCACTATTTCTGGTATTAAAGTAAATTAATTTTTGCTTTTTGTCGTTTTTTTATTGGAAACTTTGTTGTTTTTGGTTATAAAATTCATTTTCAGGTGTTGTCTTGCAACTTTTTCAGTTTTTTTGTTGTTTTTAGAGTACTTGAACAGTAAGAGGGAAAATTTTGTAAATTATAATTTATTAACAAATTTTAATTAAAAATATCTTTTTTGGAACTAATAATTTTGTGTTTTTGTAATTTTTTACTGCATATTTATACTTAGCACACAATTTTTTTGATTTATTTTTCGTTTAATTTTAGTAAACAAAAATCGTCCAAGCAAGTATGAGAAATTTTACATTTTCGTTTTGTCATAAAAAATTTTCAAACAATTAATTAAAAAACTTGCAATAAATTTTTGCAAACAGATTTTGCTAACCAAAGAACTAATTTAAAAAAAAATATATCAGTTGATTTTTTAAAGAAATTTAATGCTTAATTTATTTTCGGAGAAAAAAATTGAAGCAAATAGTTTTTATTAAATGCTAAAAAATTTCAATAAAGAATTGTAGCAATCACAGAATATAATTGACAACTGCTAGCTGAATTAGTGCTAAATTTAATAGAAACGTCACACCACTGAATACAAAATAAAAAAATAAAAAAATAAATAAAAATTAAGTCCTCCTCCTTGGTTCGAGCAACATTTCAAATTTAAAAAAGATTTTTCTGGTAGTGATCGCCTCTTGACAGGAAATGTCGATACTCGGTGACTATTTCTGTAGCGAAAAATCTACGCCAAAACTATTCGCAGTTCGGTGTCAGCGTAAAATTTTAGAACCCTCCATTCCTAGTCCTAATTTTTTTCATAATCAGTTTTTTAATAATACAATTTGTGTACTATCTTTTAAGTATTAGATTTTTACTACTAAAATTGTAGTGCCAAATTTTATGAACCTGGAATTAAAAGCTTAACACTCAAAATTTCTTATTTAAAGACTAAAAGTTTTAGTACCAAATTTTTAGTAATGCATTTTTTACTAAATAAATAGCACTAAACTTTTTGGAACTAAATTTTTAGTACTGAATTTCAAGACCTAAAATGTTGGTATTAAAATTTTGACTTATACATTTTTAGTACTAATTTTTTTTTGTAATTTTTTAGTCTGAAATTTAAAAAAACTTTAAAGCTCATATTGATATAAATAAAATTTCTAATTTTCAAACTAAGTTCTACTGAAAAAGTTGCAAACAGTTCCTTCTTTATTTTCATTTTGGCATCTACTTTTTGTAGTTATGTAGATTGTTTTTACTAAATTTTAACTACGTTTTTTTCAACTACGAATCATAGTAATTATTGTACTTGTAGTACGCTAAATATTTTTGTCTGTCTAAAAAGTAATTTTTGAACTTATTACTCCCAATAGTACTTTTTGTATTTGAATAATTTAACCAAACACATTTAAGACTACTATTTTTGTAGCGCTGCCATAGATATTAGGCAAATAGTTATTTTTCTTCAGATTTTACTATTTTATTAAATTTAAATTTAGTTTTCTTTTAATAACAAAAGAACTTAAATTTTATTTTAACTAGTGTGTGTGTTAATCAAGTGTTTGTGTGTGTGTGACATTTGCTGAATTATGCTCGAAAAAATGTTTTCTTCGCTTAGTACAACTTATTTATTTATAAATTTTTGTTTCACTCAATTTTGTTTTAGAAACAGTAAATTCATTCAGTAGGTGTTCATAGAGTTTGATAAAGAAACGAATTAATTTTGTTCTTTAATTGTAAAAACTTTTTGAATTTTTTTCTGAAAAAATAAATTATTTTGTATAAATCATAAATTCGCTGCCAAACATTTGTTTACTAAAAATTTTAAAACATGCACATTTAGTAAAAAATTATTTTCTAATTTTAAACTATTATTTTCGATGCAGAGTATAGGACATTTAATGTGGGTCTTTATTTAAAAAATCTAAATAAATTCAAAAAAATTTAAATTAAATTAAAAATTATTTTGAAGGTTTATTTAAATAAATTGTGTTTACTTTATTTTCTGATACTACTTTTACGTGTAATCGGATATCTTGCCGTTCTAAAATAAAAAAAGATAAAAATCTATTGCTTTTTAGTTTAACATTTTCTAGTTTTTCCAATATCATTTTTATTGATTTTTTTTCGGACTCGCGCATTAAAAAAAAAACGTCCTATTCTTATTGTTTTATTATGAAAATTATTGTTAGATGTTTTTTTTTTTAATTAGTATTAATATTTTTTAATTCTGGTAACACACTTAAAAACATTTTTTTTATCAAACCCGCACGTTCAAATGGCGATCAGCTCAAAACATTCAACGCATAAAATATTGATGTCATGCCATAATTTGTTGTCTTTTAACCTTCTTTTCCATTCGTTACTTTTTAATTTAATTAAATGTCGAATTGAATTTAATATCAATGTTTCAGTGTTCACATTTTCTTCTTGTTATTACTAATATTTTAAGTTTTTTTTTTTTGTATGGAATTAATGTATTGACACTGGCTGGCAGTCCGACTCTGGCGCTTACAACTCAATACGTAATATGCAAAAATACAAACATTCAAAACGTATCTATATTCCTTTACTCAAACTTGTTTACAAAATCTTTCCAACATTCGCTGCCAATTTTTGAATAAATTTTCATATAATTTTTGATTTTTTTTGTAATCGTTTCTTTTTCTTTAATCATAACAATAAATTACTTTACCATAATAAGTACAATATCGTTTAAAGTGTACATATGTATGTAAATACGCTTACGTTAGTAAGTTTGTTGAATACTTAATAATTGTAACTGCTTTCGCTTCTCTTCATTTAATTCACTCTTTTTTGTAATTTTTTACTTTGCAATAAATCGCTTCATTTTTCCACCAACTGCTACGCTCCGCTTCTATTTGGCCAAAACTAGGCTGCACATCAAAAACATAATACCAGCTGAGAGCAGCGCCGTTACCGGCACGGTGACAATCCAAGCATAGGCAATATTTCGAAACAAATGCCAATCGACAGCACCAACAGCAGCGTTCGCAGCATTGCCAACTACCCCAGTAACACCTCCATCACCACCGGCGATCACTTCCACTCCACCGCTGCCATTGGCTATAGCATTCGCGCTGGTCGAGGATGACACCGTCGCCCCCATTTTACTGCAAATTTCATTCACATTTGTTGTTGGTGTTGTAGCAGTTGATGATGTTACGACACCACCTTCCATTGAAGCTTCTTTGGAGAGTCCTGACTTTGCAGTCGCATCGTTAGCAGCTGGCTTGTGCCCTTTGCCACTTACGTGTCCCACAAACACCACCGATCCCACTTTGCAATGTGTCGTCGAAATGGGTAACCCAATTTTACTGGCCAGAAGTACTGTGATGGCGGCGCCGACTTCGATGGTGAAGCCGCTGAAAGAGAAAGTAAGAAATAAGTTATTGTCATTTTAAAAATCTTTAGAAGCTCCACAATGACTACCGAGCTACCCGAGCTTATATTCTATACTTAGAGAACATGGAGTCTAAATTTAAATTATATAGGTTAATCAACAGTAGAGTCAGAAATACTCCTTTTCATTTTAAAGTTACCAGACTTATGGCCCGAAAAGAAAACCTTGTTGTTGTTGTAGCAGCAGTGCTCAACCCCTCGGTAAATTCATCATGAGTCATTGTCTTTATTCTCTGACTCTGTCGAAGAAGCGGGCGGCGTCGATGAGCGCAATCCATAGTGCTTCTTGTGTCAAAGTCGTAGGGTTGGAGGTGCATGCGAAGAGATGTTGGGTGTTGTGTGGACCTTGCCCGCATGCAGGGCCGTTTCTGAGTTCGGCCGAGAGAGACAGCTTTTGAGCAAGTGCCACCAGCCAGACCGGAGTTGTGCTAGGGTCTCCCTCTGGTTCCTCTCGGGAGATCTGGCTCTCTCATTGCCATGTTGAGATTAAACAGTGGCGTTACTAGATTCCACCGATGATTGGCGCCCTCACGCATAGCTGATTACCCACCCCTTCGTCCTAGCTGGAAGCGACGAGTTCAGGACGTCTTGGCAGAGAGTCGCGTGGCTCACCGTGTTAAATGCCGTAGAAGACGACTAGAACTGTACTATCACAAGATCGACGTTGGTTCAGAGCCTCGCTAATCTGTGTGGTGATGGCTTTCAATGCTGTCGTAGGGCTCTGCATTTTCGGGAATCCCTGTTGGTGTTCGGCTAGCTTGAGATGTTTCGTCAGACCTGGTAGAGTAGTGCTTCCATGGTTTTTGCTACTGTAGATAAGAAGGTGATGGGTCTGTACGATTCTCCTGCGTCCGCCTTCTTCCCTCGGTTAAGAAGGGCAATGATCCTATCCATTTTCCACATCTCGGGGATGAAGGGGGAAGACTCCCGCAGGTCCTAACTTTTACAGCACCTGTACGGATATTCCATCTGAGCCTAACGCCTTGGATATTTTAGCGTTGTTGACAGCTGCTTGCCTCTCATCATGGGTAAGGCAGGCGGAGTATGTCTATCTATGGGTGTGCTATGAATTTCTGGCTGAAGAAGAGCGCGCACGACCGGACACGAAGGGGACCCTTGGAGGAAATCCCACATATGGAAAGCAGGCAATTTTTGATAGGGATAAAATTTAAAAAGAGCTTCCATTAAGGTGCTCTAAATGCTGACTAAGAAGCAAGAAACTAAAGTATGGGATCTTAGTAAAAGATGTTCTACAAGATAAGAAGCCCAGAATTAAAAATGGCCTCAAGTTAACTACCAGCCAGTCACCTATCCGATGGGACTTCTGCAGCATCAGCCAAGCTTATCTTCAGAAGCATACAGTCGATCTCAACTTTATCCCGGATCATAGTAGTATCCCAGGAAATAGGAATCAGACGAGTGCGTGAGAAAAAGAGAATTTTGGTACCGAATTTTCTGTTCTCACGAGTTGAGGAGATGGCGAAAGCAACTACCAACAGCAGGTTCACTGTCTTGCGTTGGCCACTGCTCTATGAATGCAGAACACGGAGTTTGCTTAAGCTCTTAAAACCAAACGATCGGCTTCTCGTCGAAATACTAAGGGGTCGCTGGACAATTGGCCAATGGCCGCCCCGCATAGAGATTTCCGTAAAATCTGTCGATATGAAGAAGAGATAGAATCCATCCAGCAATTCCTAAGCAACTGCCCAGTACTTCCTAGAAAGTACCTTAAAGCTTTGGATGATCACTTCTTTGAAAACTAGGCACGTCAGAAGGCATCTATCTCTACGAACATAAGATCGAGGTCCAAAAACATACTGACAATCCACGGCATACACAGGGAGACTATCACCACCTAACACAATCTGTCGTCCTGTGAATGTCGTCTACTCCACTACCTATGAACGAAAATGAGCTTCAATTGCCGAGATTGGCCCGCGTGACACTGGCCAAATTGCGGTCTGGATATTGTAGCAGGCTAGACTGCTACTTGTCCAGACTAGACCGCAACGTATTTCCGACATGTGAAGGCTCCCCGACGACATCAACTATTTATTCAAATGCCCTCTCAACCCAAATCAGCTGACACTCCTTTTCCTTTGGTCTGACTCCGTCGAAACAGCACGTTCCCTGTGCCTACCGTTAGTTGAGCGTGACCAAAACGATTGAACGACAATCCGAACTAGGGTTCTTTGTCATTGAATAAAATTTTAAAACAAACTTACGTTGATGATGTGATCTTTGTCAAATCATTGCCGATTGTCTCGATGACCCGTCGTCCCCACAGCCATAGACCCACTGAGATGCCAATACCTCCGTAGATCAAAATATAAATAGGACTTTCGGCCTTCTGCATCACAGAACCTTCTCTGTAAATCATATACAAAGCAATGAGAGGTCCAATAGCGTTGCTAGAAGAGAAAAAATGTAAAGATGATATTTTCTGATGAAGTAGTAACTTTCTGATATGAAGTACAAATTTCAGATAAATTTCTTCGACGTTCTATTGGTTGAGATAGTAACAATTTTTCCAATGCCAATTGCTTTTCTTCCCTTTCGTCCTTCTGCCACTTACCTTACATCATTACCGCCATGCGCGAAGCTGCCAAATGTTGCTGTTAGAATTTGTAAAAATGAAAACAGCATCGACACCTCCTCCGATTCCTCGTCATTGTGCGTTGGTGCACCATCTGACTGCTTAAAATCGTGTATTAGCTCCTTGCTCTCAATCAACGGAACCTTACTCGAATTCGGCGACAATGTAGAGGAAATCATCATTTCCAAGCTGCTGCCACTTTCAACCACTTTCAAATCCTTCTTGGCAGTTGTGGATTCTGCCGTTGACTCCACAGTTGTTGTTGTGGCTTTTGTGACTACAACGTCAGTGATTGATTTGTTTGCGTCTCCGGTAGTGGGTATTGCGTTGGAAGAGGGTGTAGGTGCGGGAATGATTGCGGGCTTGGTGGTATTTGTTGTTGTGTCCATGGCAGTTAGTGTAATATTATTATTTGCAGCACTCTTTGGCGACTGCGTGCTATCGAGCGGTTGGAGTTGTTGTGGAAGCTCGTGGGAATGCTCAATGCTGTGGCAAAGAAAATTAATTCATTAGCAAAAACATTTTAGAAATCGTTTTAAAAACTATTATCACGAAAAAGGGCATTATATTTAAAGTCTATATGTGACCACATTTGTCTCACCTCTTCGCATCCAACAATGGCGACTTTACGCCCTTCTCAAAGTAATCCTGCAGCTGACTACCTTTGTCACGACCATTCGATAACAATGCAGTCGTATTGTTGTTTTTATTGCCGTACTGAAATGCACCTATACCATTACCATTCTGATATTGCTCATCAATGAAATTTAAGCTCGTTATAGTCAAATCCGTATTATCCAAACTGGCTTTGCCCAGCAAATCCTCAGCTTTCTTTATAATTTCCGGATTAATCTTATAACCATCGCCAGTATAACCGTTATTTGGGGTGGTAACATGCTCATTTTTATTAAGTCCATATGGTGCCAATTTGAAGATCTTCGGTGAATTGTCGGTCAATGAGACGAGTTCGGTGATTTCGGCAATTGCAGGCAATTGTTTTCCATCGCTAACGAGTGATAATGGGCGGCGGTTTTTCTTAGGGCTACCGGACGGGGAGGATTCTGTAGTTAGAAAATGAGTAAGAAGGACAACAGAGAGGTAAGTATTTTTTTTTGTTTGTGACAGCAGAAAACTGTGTATTTTACTCACCAACTGAGTCCTCGAAATTGAATTTAACGGGATTTTGAGCACGTAATTGTTTTGCGATTTTACGTTTTTGTATTGGTACAACAATAAGTTGGGTGAGAAGTGCAACTATTAAGCCTAGTGCAATGCTCGAACAAATAGCAATCCAGGTGGGTATGTTATCCATATAAAGCACTGCAAAAAGACGAAGAATATTTTAAATTTAAAACAGTGTAATTGCATACATATGTATGTACATATGTATTTGCGGGAGATTTTCATTAAAAAATAAAAACAAAATATTAACCAAAAACTGTTATTGTTATTTTATTTACTTTTTTTAGTGGCGAAAATTTAAATTAAATAAATTTGGACAAATAAAGTTAAGTAAAAATATATACCTAAATCAAAGTAAAGATAAAAAATTAAGCCTTAAAAATAAACAATTATAAAATATAATTAAAATATACAAATTTCAAAAAATAAAGATTACCTTATATGCTTTATCACTTATCTTTAATGAATAAGGCCATAAACCTTTTGAAAATTTCAGAAAAACAAAAAACAACAAACGGGAAGTGCCAAATTCAAGCAAACTAGAAAACAAAAAAATTTACCAAACGAAAAAATATATATATAGTAAAAAATAGTGGCTTTTTAAGAGCAAAAACTAGAAAATAATTCTAAAGAAATTAAAAAAGAGAGGCGAAAATTTTGTGAAAGCAAGCCTAAAGTATAAAAATATATAATACAAATTAAAAAAAATCTGAAATAGTTGCTTATTTAAATGTCTGAAAATTAAAAAAGCGGAAAGTACAGAATTTAAGTAAAAATACAAAAATATGTGCATAAATAAAAAGTAAAAACTAGTAAAATACTAACAGAAAAAAATTAAATAACGTATTCGAAAAAAGTTAAAAATATTTCGCAAAATTACGCATTACATAAAAAATATAAATAAAATGAAAATAGAAGAAAAAACAGAAAAAAATTAAAAAATTATATAATAAACAATTTTACAATACTAAAAGCAAAGCTTAAAAAAATGTTTGAAGCAAATTAAAAAAAGAATTCGGAAACGGCAAAAAATATCGCAAAATTAAGTCTAAAATAAATATGCCGGCTCGAGGTCAATTTGTTTTGGAATTTTAATTAAAACACAGGTAATTGCTTTTGTTGTCAATAGTTGCCCTGAAGACGTTTACCTCGATGTAACCGAAATATATTGGAGAAAATTAAAAACCTGTGTTTTAATTAAAATTCCAAAAAAAATTTACCACAAGCCCGCATAACTAACAAATTACGAAGTGAAAAGGTCGCCAAAGCCATCATCATAAAAAAATACTAAGTAATAAAAAAAAAATAAAAACATTGGAAAAAAATTAAAAGTATATTCGGAAAAGATGAACATTTTGCAAAATGAAGCAGTAAAAAAAATTTAATAAAATGAAAATAAAAAATTTCAGAAAAAGCAAAAAGTTACACAAACTTATGCAAATAAAAAACACAAACGCAGCCGAATTTAAGCAAAAAAAGTAAACCCCAAAAAATAAATAAATTTTATCAAAATTTAAAAAAAGATTTGGAATGGCAAAAACTTCACAATCTGCCTTATCCTGAATTTCGCCCGAAAAAAATTTCATCCGAAAATTTTAATTCCGCCTATAGTAAATACATGGAAACCATAAGTGAAAATTTAACCGGTTCGGGGAAAATGAAACTCATGATAAGGCTGAATATGAAGCTTAAAAAACCACACTCAAATGAAAAAAATTCTAATAAAACAAAATTGACTTATTTAGTAAAACATACATATCAGAAGTGCAAAATTTCAAAATACATATGCACATTAGGGTGTCTCCCCAAAGAAAATTGGGAGTTTACCATCAGAATTATAAAATAAATTCTGCCTTATCCTGAGTTTCATCCGAAAAAAAAAATTCACCCGAAAATTTGTCATCCGCCCATAGTAAATACATGGAAACCAAAAGTGAAAAGTGAACCGGTTCGGGGAAAATCAAATCATGATGAGGCTGATAAAATAATAAATAAATAATAAATAAATAAAAATATACACACAAAAATCCAAGACTAATTTGACAAAAAATTTCCTTTTACTCACACTTCGGTCCATCCAACACCACACTAATGACGTTAATGAAGAATGTTACACCGTAGAAAATTGGTAGTGACCGAAATCCCGCCTTCAGCGGATCGCTCGCGCGCAAAATAAATTTTCGAATAGCCAAGAAAAGCAAGATGCTCACCAAACCGCTCATAACTGGCGAGATAAACCACGAACCCACAATCGTGCCCAATGTAGACCATTTCAGACCTTGTGTACCACGCGCAACCAACGAAAAACCAATGGTCGAACCAACGATGCTGTGTGTACCCGAAATGGGTAACTTGAGGAATGTGGCAACCAACAACCAGATGGCGCTACTAGCCAGAGCAGCGACACAGCCCAACATAAGTTCATCCTCGGAGCCTTCGTAAAGGCCAACCTCTAGAATGCCTTTGCGCATGGTGTCCGAGACTTTGTAGCCTATAAAAGTGAAGAGAAGAGAGTGACATTAATGAAATTGATTAGAGTAAAGCTTATTTCAATTAGGAGATAAAAGTAAAGGTGAGATAGTTTAAAAAATGTCAGTTTGCCTAAAAGTATGCTTTTTACTTCAGATGATTCGGAAAAGTTAATCAACCATTTTTTTTTTAGTTGGAAATATAGCATACTTCTGAGCGTAAACTATTTTAAAAGTGCTTACCAGTAATTTGTCATTAATATAGCGAACTCACCAATCAAAACTGCACCCGAAATTTCACATATCGTCGCCAAAACACAGGCCTGCCGTATGGTCAACACACCCGAGCCAACACTCGTGCCAAAAGAGTTTGCCACATCATTCGCGCCAATACCAAAAGCCAATACGAATGCAATCAGAAAGCCGAGTATGACCATCCATAGCAAATCGGGCGATAATGCATCCATGTTGCAAGTTTTTTAAGTACGTTTTATGCAATTGATTTACTTTCGAGTTATAATTATTTTTTGGGTGATTAATTTAAATATTTTTTAATCAGCAGTATTAAAATTAATAAAAAAAAACAAATTTGGAAAAGAAACTACTTGTTTATGCTTAAAATTTTAAAGAAACCTACGCAAGAGTATGCTTCTACTAGTTTGAGAAAAAATTGGAAATATGTATACAAAATTTCTAAAAAAAATTGCTAATGCCTTTAAGTGTCTGCTAGAATTAAATGCTGCAAAAAATAAAATTTCTTGCTGTTGAATCACAAATTCTCTTTATGTATAAACTTATGAAAATCACTTAGTAATGCTGTAACACTTAACGGTAATTAAATTTTTATTTCGAATGTATAAGTACGTGTGTATAGGATGAGTATGTATTTTGTGTGTTATATTACTAATTTTAGGGAGGCGCGATTTATACGGAGGGAGGATACAAACAGACAGACACAGACAAGTTAGTTAGACAAGGGACTGAATTTGTAGTAGTATTATTTATAAACTTATAAAATGCTACGAAATAAAATATTCGAAAAATATACAATTAGTATTTTTCAAATATTTAAACCGCCATATTTGCGCTTAAATTTCATGTTTGCCATTTTCATTACGAAAATATGAAATTTAGAAGAAATTCAATGCGGCGTACGCGATAGCTTTCAAGCTGAAAGTTCAACTTTTTTTTTTTTTCTCTTGGTTACAGTACTTCGTCACTTGGCAGCTAGTTTAGTTTTAGCTAAACTAACTACGCCTAAAATCGAGCAATGCCGCACGAACTAAGCTCTGGAGTGATAAGAGTGATGACTGCGAAAATGAAAAAAAAACTTAAAGCAACTACCACAATTTAATAATAATCTTCCGGTGTGTGTGTGTGAAAAAGCTTATTTATAAATTTAAATTCTTTATAATTTTTGGTTTCGTTATTTTCTTAGAAGCGTGTTGATGCTTTAAACGATTTTTGTAGCTGAGAAATGGCGCCTTTTTAATTTGTTTTTATGACTTTTAGCAGTTGTTCTTATGGCTGCTAGTCTCCTTGTTTTATGTTTTTTTTTCGATGATTTTAAGAAAGTTTAGCGATTTTTTTTTTGTTGTCGCTACGACTACTGCTGCTGTTGTTGTTGCTGTTGCTGCTGATTTTCTTAAAATTGCACGAAAACGAAAACGTCTTGTTATAAGCTTACGAAGAGTGAGCTAGTTGTTGGTTTTGTTGTTGCAGCTGTTTTTGCAATGCTTGAGTTTGTTATCTAGAAGCAGGAGAAAATTAGGAAAATTATAAATTTTTGAAAATTGTGGGTAGTAATAGTATACTCTTATTTCAGTATGCATACTTTTTTTCGAATTCAACCAGTTTACCGTTTGTCTCGACCGTACCAGACCAAATTTTCGATTATAAAAACTTGTGTTGTAATTAAAGCAGAGTTATAGAAAATGCACAAGATCAAATTTGAATACGGAAGTGCAAAAGCCAAACACTTTTTTCTCTTCCTAAAAGTATGCTACCTATTTTAAAGTGATTCAATGAGGATGCAGATCTTTAAAAGCAAATATTTGGGGTAAGTTAATGTTTATTTTTAAATCTTTTTTTCAGACAATTGGTCCTACCGGCTTTGCGCTAACTTAGTCATGGTGCAATACTCAGTTGAACAACGCGTAAAAGTGATTCAAACATTTAATAAAAATGCAAGAAGTGCACTTCAAGAATTACGGTCATCTGAGTTAACCATCAGTGTAGAGATTCGAAGAAACTAGGTCGGTGCGAAACGTAAGAACATCTGCGCGTGTTCGTTAGGTCGCTCGACCGGAAATATTGCTGGCGTGGAAAAAAGTGGTGGCCAGGCAGCGACAACCTCAATCCGTCGTCACATGTCATTCAAGAAAAAAAACCATGTACCCACAACGAGTCGCTGTTTGGTGTGGTTTTTGAGCTGGCGGAGTTATCGAACCGTACTTGGTCGGAAATGATGCCGGTACCGCTGTTACGATGAACGGTGAACGGACGTTATCGTGGCCTGAATTAGATGACAACTACTTAGACAATTTGTGATTTCAACAGGAGAGTTCCACATTCCAGACAGCGCATAAAACAAATGGACCCATTGCGAACAAAGTCCCCAAAAGGCATTATCTCACAAAAAAGGGGGTCAAATGGCCGCCGAGATCTCCCGATTTGACACCACTGAACTTCTTTATCTCTGGGGCTACGTGAAAAGAAGGGTCTATACCAATAAGTGCGAGGCGTTCCCAGAGCTTAAGTACGAAACCATAGGCATTATAAATTATATACAGCCTGAACTAAGCATAAAGGGCCTTACGAATAAAAACTAATGGTGATTTCGTTTCCAACAAAAAATTTCGCCTTTTGATTGCCCCTTTCTCTTTTCGTATTCGGTTCTAAAATGAAGGCAAAGAGTAAGAAAATGTTGTGTTCACATCTTAAAATGTTACACGCTTTTAAGGCATATTCCTTGCCCTTTGAAGCTACGTCAGGGGTAATGGTTGCCCTGAAAATCAGATAGTTGCTTAAAACGACAATATTATGAATTGCGTGAGATGGACATGGACAAGAAGGCAAAAATATGCCCTTTTACATGGTTGAGTGTAACATCTAACACATTTTGCACCGGGGAAGGGCAACATTTTTTGGAAGAAAAGAAATCACCATAAGCAGCTTGTTTTTCTTAAAATGTCAGACCTTTTACTCGATTTATTCAAACAGATTTAAGTAAAGGGTCTGACATTTTCAGAAAAAGCAACTGCTTTGTTTTTATTCATCAGGCCCAATGTGTTGCCAGAGGAGTCGTTGTAGGCATTTAACGGATACTGTGTTTCATATATAAATGCCTCAGACTGAAAAACATGATGAAACTAAAAAATTTATTGTACTTTTTTATTAAAGAAAAACTGTGTCTTATTGAATCGCCCTGTATAATATTTTGCTTATAACTATGATGCTACATATTTTTAGGCTTATATTTTAGCGTTAAAATCCGAGCTCTATTTATTACATACTTCCAATCGTTCTCGATATAATATATAATTTAATTCATACCTGGCGTTTAGGACAACATAATCTTTGATCCGTCAGAGAGAATAGTAACATGTCTGTGAATAGAAAAAGGGAGAGAAATAAAAGGTTAGCGTTGTATGCTATATAGCAAAGTTGTGTAAGTCCAGCGATCTATTCTTATAATTAGATATAACTGGTTGTAAGCAAGTGAAGTCGAAGTTTTAGGGGAGAATTTAATTCATACTATTTAAGCCAAAATTGCTTTGATTATTATAAAATGGCTCATAAACACCGCGACCACTAGAATAGTTTAATATGCATAATCCGTTACCCTGTATATATTTGATGGGTTTTTTTATTTCATATCTCGAATAAAAAAGTATGACGCCACATGTATACGTAATCGGCCCTTTATCTAGCGACAAAAAATATTCACACGAAATATATTGCGGAGTTTTTTCTTCCAGCTCACAGAAACGACAGACCGTCGTAATTGAAAGGTTTATTTTACTGGGGTTGGTTAGTTGATTTAAGTGGATTGTCACCCTTGTGACAAGCAATTAGCAAATTTGCCATTTTGATTCCACAATTCGTGCAACCTTTACTGGATTAATAGCGAATTGAGTAATGACCTTATTGTATACTCCGATGTTCCATCTTCCTAAATTAAGGAGTTATTTTAAAGTCTCTTTAGTGGCCTAGCTTTCTCCTGTCCTGGATACTCAACAGGTCTTAAGATCATGGAATACTGTCTTGGCTCCATGTTTCGCGAGGCGGACTGCCTGTTTATTGCCATCATGTCCCCAATGCATCCTATCTAGCCCAGTAGTTTGTATACTTGGCTCCAAATTTAGAGTACTGATTAAATTATGCGGGACTTCAATGCTAGTAAGGCGGCGTGACTGTCCGACTGAAGGCAGTTGTATTTCGAAGATGTGCCTCTTCTATGTCTTTATCTGCTAATGCACGAGGCTCTGCTTGATAAATGAGTCGCCTTTGATATGGATTTTTTGAAGTTCAGCGCCAAAATGTCAGCCCACATTTCTTTCCAATTTGAAGGTCTGCTTTCCATTAGTTTAGGTATATAGGTCTATGGTATCCTGTAGGGATCTCTAGTTTTATAACTACGCATTTACAATATGGTTTCATTTAAAATTGTAATGATAATAATATGTATGTATTCTCTTTAGTAAGGAATATGTATGTGATATTTTCTTAAATGACACGCTTATTCTTCTGAGCCTGTTGTCATAACACGCAAATCTGAGCTATCGCCGTTTGTTAAACTTTGCTGTATCACTGCTAAAAACTGCTGAACCGCTTTTCTCCACCAAAGTACTGGTTTCTGCATTATAAGAGACCCCCAGTTTTTCTGTGATGAGCTCGATAAGAGCACCTATTGCCGACTCTTTTCGTCAGCATGAGTTCCATTGAGTTCCATTGATCGTCTTACGTTCCAATCTCTGGCCGCAAGAGTCTCGGTTAATAACAGTTGTCAAAATATTTCAATAGTCGAAAGTGAGACGGTTATGGCCACTGTTGTAAACTCATCAGTATCTTTGTCTAGTATGCTACTAATCCCCGCTACGTATCCGTATCTTCTGTGAATAGACACTGTAGTCTGCACGACTTCCCAGCGACGGATTTAGGATCAATGGGCCCCTAGACTCTTTGCGGGGTCCGGGCCCCCGAGGAGTAATAAGACAAACGGCGGCCACGGGTCCCCTCCAGATTTCAGTTTTTTTAAGTTGTAAACATGTCCTAACCTTACAGGTAAAAATTCCGATTAAGTTTTTCTATACAATCCAAAAATACATGCTTTGTAAATTTTAAACCACGCTATATTTTTTTTATGAAAAAAAAACAAAAAGCATATAAGTCGGCCCAAAAATTTTTTCGAGCCAAAGAAAGTACTTGGCTCATTATTTGGACCGACAAACAACATATTTCAGCTTCATCGAAACTAAAAATCATGCCCGCACCTGACCGGTTGTCTTGAGATGGAAAGCAGCACATACATATGTACAGTGCCGGACAAGAGTATTGGCACAGAGAATTTTTCGCATTGTATGCAAAGTTTTTTTTTTAGTTTCTTTACGCTATTTTTTTATAATAGTATAGTTCATACTTGTGCAAAACTCAGGAAGATTCAATAAATTTGCATACTAGTTTGCAACTTTGTAATCAGAATTTTTAGTCATTGTGATTACAAATTTGAGGTGTTACTTAGTGTAAAGTTTTTTCTTTCCATTAGTATAAACCCCCGTCGCTTTCCGAATGTAGTAGTTGGATTAAGAAAGTACATTTCTATGAAGCTGATAATAAACCGACTTCGAACGTCCACAACAGAAAACAGGCTGAACTTTTTGGCTTTACTGGCCATCGAAAATGACATTTTGAGGCGATGACGTTATTAACGACTTTATTGCAATGAAAACTAGACGAAAACCAATAAGAATAAATTAGTTGTTTTATTTGTATTTTCTAGTGTTAATCTTTTTATTCTGAATTTATGGGAATAAGTACAGTGCCGAACAAAAGTATCGACCCAGAGAATTTCAACTTTCTAATCAGATTTTTCAGAAAAATTCTAAGTATGCAGTTTTATAGCCCATTCAATTTTAGTATAACAAAGTGCAAGTATGAAGTTGCTACACAACATCGTTGATTTTTTAGTTTTTTTTCGGACGGTGTTATTATTTTCTTCCATACAAAAAAAATTGTCGAACATACTTTGTATGACTTTGTATATAAGGCGAAAACGGAGTCCAGAAATGTTTTAATTTAAAAGGGGGTTTGTACGTTGGTTGAATTTTAAGTTGGCTGCAAAGTGGCTGATGAAAAGCACTTCAAACAGAATGAAGAACAATCAATTGTTGTATTGAATTTTCAATAAATCTGAGCAAATTTAAAACTTAAACATCAAAGAAAACTCATAAAAAAAAGAAAAAATACTGAATTAAATTTTTTAAGGAAACTAGGAAAAATTTATTTATTTTATTTTTTTTCTCTCAGCCGCTTTCACAATATCCTCAATACAACTGAATGCCACCAAAGTCAGTGAAGCTATTTATTTGATCCTTCCTCGCTTAAAATTCGCACAAGACACACTTTCTAAAACTTAAATCCACTTATTAGCATACAGGCTTACCCAAAAATTTTCACATTAAACTTTTTGCTGCAATCGTTGTTGAGCTCTCCGTATATACATACATAGTATTTATGCCAAGCATATCTGCCACTAGAAACTTTTATTTCATTTATTGCTCAATGCAAAGACACACAAAAACAATCCTTAAAGGATACCCCCACACAACCAACAACCAGCGGCACGAACGATTATCCCTGTCAAAGTTTTGCAACTATTTTTTTTAATACCATTTATAAATGTCACTAGGTATGCATATATATGTATGTATGTATGTAGATAAGCTGAAGAAAACTGAAATGTAACACGACTATACGCTTTGCGAACTCGCACACAATTAAATTATCAAGTTGACTGCAATTGGAGGAGTAGAAATTTTTCAACAATTAAGATGTCAACAAAACGTTGGTTGTTTTGGGTGGCGATAGGTGAATACAAAAATTTAAATAAAAATAGGAAAATTTTGTTTTCAAGCCAGTTTAAAGATGAGTAAACAAATTCACTGTAAACTGGAAATATTTAGTTCATCAAAAATTATAGCAAACAGTGTGCGCAAAAAAAATACAAAAAAAGTCTCGCTTCCAAAAACAATTAAACAATTTTTTTTTGTTATTCTTTATTGAAAACCTTTGTTGCAAATTTTGTTTTACACTGAAACCGTGTTTCAAAAAAACAACACAAAATTTCAATTCAAACAGCTTTTAATTGCCATAAATTAGTAAAAACACCAACAAAAATAAAACATGAATGAAAGCAGACACAATAGGCTCGTGCCGTATTTATTTACTATGTAATGACCGGATATCGAGCAATTTGATGCTTTTGTTCACTCCAAGATAGTCATCAGACAAATTTGCATGCGAAAAATCAAAGCAAACAATCAAACAAATATACATACACATATAGTTACATACATATGTATGTATATGTACATACAAATGTAAAATAAAATACATGTATATACAAACATATTTATCTACTACGTAAGCATTTTCAAGAATTTTCAAACATTTTCATGCTAGTTGCTTCCAGTTTGTCTGCCATTAAACTGGTTAATACCGAATAATTCCAATTTATAGTTATCTATGTTTGCCTTCAATTTTCATACAGTTTTTCACTTTTCCTTTGTCTATTTGGCATCGCAGCTGAATGACAGTTCGACCCCTTGTCGTTTATTAGCGGAAAAGTGCCGTCACATAAATTGCTATAGATGCATACATAAAGAGGACACAAAAAAGTTGTTATTTATTTCATGTAATTAAATTTTGTTTTTTTTTTGCATTTTTATATCCGTGTACGTGATTCATTTTCTGATAAAATTTTTAAGTTATTTATCCCTTCAGTATTAAAACCAATTTTAGTTGTAAATAAACTGCAATGACAATACTAATATGAATATAATTGTACGAGTGTTGTTGTAAATAAGCCATGTTATTTAATAGTAGATAATTAATCTTTAAGCTAATTTATAGCAGCGTAAAATGCATTTGTCAAACAGGAAATAAGGTTTAGCACAGGTGGGGCTCGTAAAGGTAACATGCTTCCAGAAAATTGTCAATGAAAATTAAATAGGCTTGGGTAAAAAATGTCGATATATCAAAATAGCCATATTTTTTCAGAAAATAATGAATGAATGCGTCGATATTTTAAATCACGAAATATCGATATTCGATACTTATTTCCCAGTATGAATTTTACTTCAAATTCGATATATTTTTAAGATCTCTGTGAGCTGAATTTGATTCGTTTTGAACATCACTTCATAGTTTGTGAACGCAACAAAAACAAATTCTTTTATTGGCTCTTTCGAAGAAGCTAGAAGAAGAGATAAGTTGGGCAAATTACGTGGCGTCAAGCTTAGCAACTCCTGTTTCAAATTTACTTCGCCATCTAACGGATCAATCAACTGCATTGACCAATTTAGGAGATACTCTTAAAGATGCTTTACTCAAAAAAAAATCTAAGAAAAATTGGCTTCTTACGAAAAAAAAATACTTTTCTCTCAGTAGCTACAATATTAGATCCCCGGTTCAAGCGTCTCCACTTTACCTCTCCAATTGCCGTGTCAAATGCCATATCGAAAATAAGCAATGATATTCGCTAAGCGCATAGGCGTTGCGGACAACGTTCTCCACATTTAAGGCCAGTTCAGGCAGCACCAGATGATATGTATACAACTAGAGCAGAGGTTCCAAACTCTGGTTATGTCCCCAACTAACTTAAACAGTATATGGACTAGAGAGAAAATCAGACCCAATTGAGTTTTCGATGAATTGTCACTTTTTCACGCCGGTTCTTTCGGAAATTGCTTTAAAATATTTAATCTGCCAAGCTTCTTCACTATCATCCGAAAAGTATGGTTGTGCTTTTAGCTATGCCGTATAATTATATTATTATAGAAGCAGGTTAACAAGGAAGCACATCACAGAAAGAGTTCTTCTGATGTCCATATCTGAGGAATTTGAATAAGAAACTATTGTTGGAAAATTTTTGACTTTACTTTACTCCCTAATAATTAAATACGTGTTTTTATAATAAATAAAACCGCCAAATATGTATTGGTTTTTTCAATATAGAATATTTTGGCAATACTTGAGGTAATTGCGGCTTGAAGTAAAAATATCGATATATCGAAACATGGATATTTCTTACTCCGCATATAACGCAATTTTTTTTAATATTGATACAATATATATCGATATATTTTTTTCATTTGCCAATCCCTAGATCAAAAATAACAATTATGTACGAGAATTCCAGATTATACCTTTAATATTCACCTATGAGTGCCTAACTGAAGCAACTACTTACCCGGCTGGAAATGAAATCGATGCCAGACAAGCGCTGTTTTATTTTCCTATCAAGGAAACCAAAATTGGAAGATCTCAACGTTTCGGTTTTTAGGGACACAAACCAGAGCGTTTCCGCATAACTAACTCAAGATATAAAGCTGAGGTGGAAAACTCACGTCGAGCTGCAGGTAAATCGAACGCGGAAAGTCTTCGGACAAGGTCGGGGAAACTCTTGTAACATTTTGAGTCTGAGACCGGCTATGGTACAAAGTAGTGTGTGAATGCACTGCGAGCACCATCAAAACAATATCAGGAACTTATCTTAATGCTTTGTTAGATTTTCTTCCCCGGGATTTAGCGTTCTAAGAGGAAGCCATAAAGAAGATGTGTCGGATGGACGTTCAATTGTAAATCAGAGTTTTGACCACAAGCGACAAATTAAAAACCTACAGTCAATGAGCAATGAAGAGATACAGAGACTCTCTTGCGGAACTCAGTAAAAATTTACAAAACCAACGGCTCCAAGTCTGAAGATGAAACTAAAGTTGGGTGGCAGCTGGATGGAGTTCAACGCACCGAATTGGCTCAAGAACTGCGGCCCTTTAGAGCGTCCAATTGGACCGGAATCTATTATAGGGCCAAGCAAAGCGGGAATCGTCAGGTACATACATCACGTATCTCATGAATAGGACTCATAAAAGTCATTGGTGCAAAACTGAAAGCTGCGTTAGAACCATGTTTTTCCTGGAAAATCCTAGCAAGGTGGTATCGATATAAGTATCTCCCTAGACGAGCTATGAATGAACATATTATGGAGCACAATTCATGGCGACGTCATATGGTCACCATAGATATCATAGACGACCCACTGTGTATGCCTTGCTTTGAGGATGAAGATAGTATAAAGCATTTACTCTACACCTGCTCTGTCTTCACCAAACAGAGTTGGTTCACTTTCCCTCGACAAACTACCAAAATACAAAACGACATACTGCAACTGCCCAGTTTCATTCATTACACGAACTGGGCTCGAATCGTAATTTCCGTTCACGGATCGAAAACCATACGAATTAAAATTACATGATACGTCAGTCATATAAGCTGAATGGGATAAATAGTACGTTCACGTATGTCATAATCCGACAAATGTATTTTTACGGGACGAGTAAAACAATATCGTATGTGACGAGTGGAGCCCTGATTTAAGGGTCTTCGACATTTCTGTGGTATCTATAGCAAAGGGACAAAAAAAAACCTAGAGTGCGCATATATCAGGTTTGATAGGTGTTGGCCATTGGCAAAAAGTTTTCATGATCCACAAATCTGAGTATAGCGGCCAAATTTGTTCTCCAAATTTTGAATAGATATCGCTGTTTTTGCCTATATTTGTTAAAAATAGCATACACAAAGCAAATATCGGCAAAAAGTTACGAATTTTCAAAATTTGGAGGAAAAAACTTGGCCGCTTCACTCAGATATTTGAATCATTAAAACTTTTTTCTCGAGAACACGAATTGATCTAGTAAATCTGAGTATGAGGCATTGTTCGTATAGCGAACACGTATCAAACCTGATACATATATGCGCACGCTAGGTTTGTTTTGTATTCTACAAAATAATTTTTTTGTATGTGTATATAGGTCCTTATGAAAGCAATATATACGAAAATGTCAACTTTTATAAATTAAGAGAGGATTATATAACCACGCAACAAGCAAGAAAGTTTTTAGTTCAATCTTGAAATTTATTGAAAGCTACAACAATAAATTTTACCGCAATCAATATTTATGCTTATCTAGCGTAGTATCACATAGAAACACAATTTTCCAAGGCATGCATATGGATGCATGTAATAATTATCGATATTTGAATGTATATACTATGTACATTAGACTGCATCACTCCCCATACAAAAAAAAAAATCGGTACTATTTTTCCATTGGAATTATAAAATCTATTATATTTTAAGACGTCCACCAATATATTTCGGAAAAATATTAAGATTTAAGTGAGTTGGACCGATTTGAAAATACCTCCAAAAATGGAATAAAAATGAATAAAAATAGTTTCTTAAAGATTTTTTTTTTTTAAATCCCCTCAAATGACAAAACGGTTTAAGCTTAAAATATTTGCATAAAAATATTTAAAAAAAATGTTAAACAAATTTTGAATGGAATCGTAATGATGTGATTTTTGATGCTGTTTTTTAAATTTTTTCAAAGATTGGTATAGGAAAAACTTGAATAACTGAACCTAACCTCTTCCGATTTAGACTTAAGAGGTGTCACTGGAGAGGTATTTTCTCAACCTTTTTGCCTTTTTCTTTGCTAATAAACTCATTCAAAGGATGGAAGAGAAAGGTAGGATGAACGAACGTCATTCAAAGTTGAATTAAGATGTGTTGGTATTCGAAAAAACCAGATGGGACACGAATGACGTTTTTTTGGCCAGAAATAAAAACAGTGTGAAAATACCTTTCTACTGAGATCCCATAAGTTTAAATCAGAATATTTTTGGCCCAGTTATTCAAGTTTTTCGTAAACCAATCTTTGAAAAAAGTAAAAAACAGCATCAAAAATCTCATTCTTACGATTCCGTTGAAAAGATTTTTAAATATTTTTATGCAGATTTTTTTAAGCTTAGTCTAATTTGTCATCTGAGGGGACTTTTTTCAAAAAGTTCTTTAAGAAACTATTTTTATTCATAAAAAACTTCATTTATGGAGGTATTTTCAAATCGGTCCAGCTCGCTTAAATCTTAATATTTGTCCGAAATATTTTGGTGGACGTCTTAAAATATAATAAATTTTGTAATGCCGGCGGAAAAAACGCAACTTTTTTTGGTGATGCAGCCTAATGTACATACATTAGACCGTACCAGAAGGAAAAAAGTTCCCTGAATCTAGTGTATGATGTCTCCTGCATTTACTGTCGGATCTTTGTTTGTTCTAAAGTTCATTGACCTCACGTACTCCGTTCTACATAGTGCTTACCCACCAGATCTCAATTACCAGCACCCAAATGTACTACCCTAATGTCAGTAAATTAAAGCTCTCCAAAAATCAGTATACTTGTGATATGAAAGTATTTTGATTATTCCAGTAGAACTATGAATTTATTTTCAATTTTCGGCAAAACAAAAAAGTGTGTGGTGTACTACGTACTTTTTTTGTTTGCAAGTAACCTTGTATTGCCTAATGTCATATATGTATGTACATATTTATATCCTTGAGCTTAAAAGTTATAAAGTGCGGGTATTTGCTGTAACAAAGTATGTGCGTTTGTAATTCAGCACTAACTATCGCATATCGAGAAAGAAGCATGCAGTGGGTTATTGCAAAAGTTGTGGAAACTTATACGAGACAAAGCATTCTGCTTTTTCAAAGGACTGGAAGATATGGCGTTGTCGACAAGTTGTTTCTTTACCTGCTTTAAATGTGTATTTTGTGCAGCACCTACAAAGTTTCATATAAAATTTCAACCAGAGCGGATATTTCATATCGTAGACCCACAAAAGGCTTTTTCATTTCTAGGACATATTTACGTAGACCGGTTAGTCCGGATATGCCCTTCGTATTTTTTAAGGCTGGCTTTTGTTTGCGAATAATTTCAAAGTTTTGCAGAATTTTCAGTTGCAAAAATTTAAATGCTCTTCCCCTTGCTCCTTTTTTTGAAGTCGGTTAAAAATAAAAATAAAAATAAAATTTTTTAATTATTTTTTAAATCAAAAATATTTCGGATTTTCCTTTAAGAGCTTTGTGGTCGCTTAATGGGATGCGACATTTTTATCTATCAAAATAAGCTTTTAGTAACTCTAACCAGCGGTTTTTTTT
>NW_023458559.1:50095906-50115826 GCF_013731165.1 Rhagoletis pomonella
TTTTTTTTTTTAATATTTACAATGTATTGCAAGCTATAATTCTTTTGTTATTTATGTACAAAATATGGTTCATGCTATAAAAAAAAGCATATAAATACATCAAAGTTTCAAACTATACAAAATTAAGCAAAATTTAACGAATTTTCATCAAAATTTTAAACTTTTTACTCATATTAAAAAAAAAAATGTACCACTTTGAAGTGGCTAAGAAATCGCGTTAATTTTCAATAATGGCGACTATGGGCATTTTCAATACAAGATATCAGCAATATTTTTTATATGGAAGAAAATACGTAGAGCTGTCTGAAAAAAAAAATCATTAAAAAAGCTTGTAAAAATCAACGCGATTTCTCAGCCGAAAAAATTGTAATTGGTCATAACGCTACCCAGATATAAAGAGCGATCAACTCAAAAAGAATTTAGGACGATTTTTTTTGCATAACTTAATTCATAGGATATACCTCTAATTAATTAATTCGAATATTTTTTTTTCATCATTATATACACGATTGCTATAACTGTTTTTCCCCAAGCAGTTATGTATATTCACAAAGGAAAATCAGTAATATTGTTGACTAAAAAAAAATAATTAAAAAATTTTATTTTTATTTTTAACCGTCTTCCATTTTTTTTTTTTTAACGAAAGGTGATTACCTCCCCGGTGGTCCCATTGAAGTCGGTTTTGGTTTTTTTGCTTAAAAATGACTTGTTTGCTTAAAAATTACTTGTTATACTTTTTTTTTAAGATTGCAGAAAAAACTATTGAAAACATGTTTGGAAAAATTTTCTAAATACAAGTATTTGATTAGTTATATGGATCCGAGAAAAGGACCGATTGACCAAAATGTAAAAATTCAAGGCCCGCCAACTCGGACCAATTAGGTTGAAACTTTGTGTCAAGTTAGGTCACTTGAGGTCAAATGCCCCATATACATATGTAAATCCCTTGCTCCGGAGCGATAATGCCTTCTATAACTTGGAGAGGTTCTTGATTTGATACTTCTTTTCTCAAGCTATATAAACGAGCTATCAATGAGCAGCGATAAAAGTCCCCACTTCTACTTGATCTTTGACGTATGTAAAAGAAAATATAATTATTTTTATGATTTTTTTTGTCTTCTGCGCTTTAAATAGCTACGTGATCTTGTGGACCAATCTTCAAAAAAAAAAAAAAAAAACAAACCTACTAGGCATGAAGTAAGAAAGTGTACACTATAGGTTTAAACCAGGTTTCCATGATGTGCTCTTAATGTTATATTCTTTTTAATTGTTTCATATGAGGCTTTTTGGGAAATTTATTTTTAGCAAAAATTTCCAAAAACAGTAATATCGTTGATTTGTCGGGCCTTATCGGGCTAAAAGCTTTTCTTATCAACTTTTGGTTAAAGTCAAAGTTTAAGATCCTGTTCAATGTATATTTATAAGGAGCGTCGAGTCGATGATCAAGTTATTAAAAAATATTATTTTGCAAAAATGCATCACAGGCTTTTATTTTTTTTTTTTTTAAATATAAGAAAATGATGGCGCAAAAGTGTGCTCGAGAGTCAAATGCATTCGTCAGAGCTGAATACCGAGATTTACCGAATTATACATACATACATATGTCCTCAAATTTCAGAGTCCTTGGAAGATCATTTGATTTACTATGAAACTGGACAATAATACTTTCTACTCAGCTTCGACGAAAACAAATGTGTGCTTAGCACGCTTTACCGCATTCTTTTACTTGGACTCTGAAGTTGGAAAAGCATTTAAATTTTTGCAACTGAAATTTCTGCAAAACTTCGAAATTATTCGCAAACAAAATCCAGCCTTAAAAATACGAAGGGCATATCCGGACTGACCGATCTACGTAAATATGACCTAGAAATGAAAAAGCCTTTTTGTGGGTCTACGATATGAAATATCTGCTCTGGTTGAAATTTTATATGAAACGTTGTAGGTGCTGCACAAAATACACATTTAAAGCAGGTAAAGAAACAACTTGTCGACAAGGCCATATCTTTCAGTCCTTTAAAAAAAGCGGAATGCTTTGTCTCGTATAAGTTTCCACAACTTTTGCAATAACCCACTGCATGCTTCTTTCTCGATATGCGATAGTTAGCGCTGAATTGCAAGCCCACATACTTTGTTACAGCAAATACCCGCACTTTATAACTTTTAAGCTCAAGGATATAAATATGTACATACATATATGACATTAAGCCATACAAGGTTACTAGCAAACAAAAAAAGCACGTAGTACACCCCAGAGTATTTTCACAAAGCGATTTCGCAAACTTTTTTTTGTTTGCCGAAAATTGAAAATAAATACATAGTTCTACTGGAATAATCAAAATGCTTTCATAACAAAAATATTGTGATTTTTGGAGAGCTTTAATTTACTGACATTAGGGTAGTACGTTTGGGTGCTAGTAATTGAGATCTGGTGGGCAAGCACTATGTAGAACGGAGTACGTGAGGTCAATGAACTTTAGAACAAACAAAGATCCGACAGTAAGTGCAGGAGATATTATACACTAGATTCAGGGAACTTTTTTCTTTCTGGTACGGTCTAATGTATGCACATAGTATATACATTCAAATATCGATGATTATTACATTTATCCATATGCATGCCTTGGAAAATTGTGTTTCTATGTGATACTACGCTAGAGCCAAGCATAAATATTGATTGCGGTAAAATTTATTGTTGTAGCTTTCAATAAATTGCAAGATTGAACTAAAAACTTTCTTGCTTGTTGCGTGGTTATATAATCCTCTCTTAATTCATAAAAGTTGACATTTTTGTATATACATATTGCTTTCATAAGGACCTATATACACATACAAAAAAATTATTTTGTAGAATACAAAACAAACCTAGTGTGCGCATATATGTATCAGGTTTGATACGTGTTGGCCATACGAACAATGACTCATACACAGATTTACTAGATCAATACGTGCTCTCGAGAAAAAAGTTTTAATGATCAAAGTTTTTTTTTTCAAAATTTCGAAAATTCGTCTCTTTTTGCTGATATTTGCTTTGTGTATGCGTTTTTCAACAAACATAGGCAAAAACAACGATATCTTTTCAAAATTTGGCCGCTATACTCAGATTTTTGGATCATGAAAACTTTTTTCTCGAGAACACGAATTGATCTAGTAAATCTGAGGCATTGTACGTATGGCCGGCCAACACCTATCAAACCTGATATATGCGCACTCTAGGTTTTTTTTTTTTGTCCCTTTGCGATAGATGCCACAGAAATGTCGAAGACTCTACTCGTCTTTAAATCAGGGCTCCACTCGTCACATACGATATTGTATTACTCGTCCCGTAAAAATTCATTTGTCGGATTATGACATACGTGAACGTACTATTTATCCCATTCAGCTTATATGACTGACGTATCATGTAATTTTATTTCGTATGGTTTTCGATCCGTGAACGGAAGTTACGATTCGAGCCCAGTTCGTGTAGTGAATGAAACTGAGCAGTTGCAGTATGCCGTTTTGTATTTTGGTAGTTTGTCGAGGGAAAGTGAACCAACTCTGTTTGGTGAAGACGGAGCAGGTGTAGAGTCAATGCTTTATACTATCTTCATCCTCAAAGCAAGGCATACACAGTGGGTCGTCTATGATATCTATGGTGACCATATGACGTCGCTATGAATTATGCTCCATAATATTTTCATTCATAGCTCGTCTAGGGAGATACTTATATCGATACTACCTTGTTAGGATTTTCCAGTTTTGCACCAATGACTTTTATGAGTCCTATTCATGAGATACGTGATGTATGTACCTGACGATTCCCGCTTTGCTGGGCCCTATATTTGATGCCGGTCCAATTGGATGCTCTAGAGGGCTGCAGTTCGCAAATTCTTGAGCTAATTTGGTGCGTTAAGCACCATCCAACTGTCACCCATTTTTAGTTTCATCTTTAGACTTGGAGCCGTTGGTTTTGTAATTTTTTACTGAGTTCCTCAAGAGAGTCTATGTATCTCTTCATTGCTCATTGTAGGAAAGCTAGCAACGCATTTTCTTCCAAAGGGACTGTAGTTTTTTAATTTGTCGTTTGTGGTCAAAACTCTGATTTACATATGAACGTCCATCCGACACATCTTCTTTATGGCTTCCTCACCGGATGATAGTGAAGAAGTTTGGCAGATTAAATATTTGAAAACAATTTCCGAAAGAACTCAATTGGGTCTGATTTTCTCTCTAGTCCATATACTATTTAAGTTCGTTGGGGACATAACCAAAGTTTGGAACCTCTAGAGCAGAGTGTGCTAAGGATTATTAGTTTTTTATGCTGGAGCACATAGCATAGATGACTCATTAGCTTCTAGTGCTGCCTGAACTGGCCTTAAATCTGGAGAACATTGTCCTCAAGCCTATGCGCTTAGCGAATATCATTGCTTATTTTCGATATGGCCTTTGACACGGGAATCGGAGAGGTAAATTGGAGACGCTTGAACTTGGGTTCTAATATTGTAGCCATTGAGAGAAAAGTACTTTTTTTTCGAAAGAAGTCAATTTTTCTTAGATATTTTTGAGTAAAGCATCTTTAAGAGTATCTCCTAAATTGGTCAATGCAGTTGATTGATCCATAACATGGCGATGTAAATTTGAAACAGGAGTTGCTAAGCTAGATGCCACATAATTTGCCCAACTTATCTCTTCAGTAGCTTCTTTGAAAGAGCCAATAAAAAAAATTTGTTTTTGTTGCGTTCACAAACTATGAAGTGATGTTCAAAACGAATAAAATTCAGCTCACAGAGATCTTAAAAATAAATCGAATTTTATACAAAATTCATACTGGTAAATAACTATCGAATATCGATAATTCGTTATTATTTTCTGAATAAATATGGCTATTTTGATATATCGATATTTTTTACCCAAGCCTATTTAAGTTTCATTGACAATTTTCTGAAATCATGTTACTTTTAGGAGCCCCACCTGTTCTAAAACTTATTTCCTGTTTGACAAATGTATTTTACGCTGCTATAAATTAGCTTAAAGATTAATTATCTACTATTAAACAACATGGCTTATTTACAACAACACTCGTACAATTATATTCATATTAGTATTGTCATTGCAGTTTATTTACAACTAAAACTGTGTTTAATACTGAAGGGATAAATAACTAAAGAATTTTATCAGAAAATGAATCACGTATACGGAAATAAAAAATGCAAAAAAAAACAATATTTAAATACATGAAATAAATTACCACTTTTTTGTGTCCTCTTTATGTATGCATCTATAGCAATTTATGTGACGGCACTTTTCCGCTAATAAACGACAAAGGGTCGCACTGTCATTCAGCTTCGATGCCAAATAGAAAAAGGAAAAGTGAAAAACTGTATGAAAATTGAAGGCAAACATAGATAAATTGGAATTATTCGGTATTAACCAGTTTAATGGCAGACAAACTGGAAGCAACTAGCATGAAAATGTTTGTAGATTCTTGAAAATGCTTACGTAGTAGATAAATATGTTTGTATATACATGTAAATATTATCATAAATATATTTATATTATTACATATGTATGTAACCATGTGTGTATGTATGTGTGTATGATTGTTTGCTTTGATTTTTCGCATGCAAATTTGTCTGATGACTATCGTGGCGTGAACAAAAGCGTCAAATTGCTCGATATCCGGTCATTACATTGTAAATGAATACGGCACGAGCCTATTGTGTCTGCTTTCATTCATGTTTTATTTTTGTTGGTGTTTTTTACTAATTAATGGCAATTAAAAGCTGATTGAATTGAAAATTAGTTTTCTTTTGAAACACGATTTCAGTGTAAAACAGAATTTGCAACAAAGGTTTTTAAGAAAGAATAACAAAAAAAAAGTTTTTTAATTGTTTTTGGAAGCGAGATTTTTTGTGTGCCTCTTTTTTTGCTATAATTTTTGATAAACTAAATATTTCCAGTTTACAGTGAATTTGTTTACTCATCCTCAAACTGGATTGAAAACAAAATTTTCCAATTTTTATTTAAATTTTTGTATTCACCTATCGCCACCCAACCAAATGACGTTTTGTTGACATCTTAATTGTTGAAAAATTTCTACTCCTCCAATTGCAGTCAACTTGATAATTTAATTGTGTGCGAGTTCGCAAAGCGTATAGTCGTGTTACATTTCACTTTTGTTCAGCTTATGTACATACGCAGCTACGTAGTTTTTTTCTAAACTTTATCCTTAACTGCATCTGCGTACATACATATACATATATATGCATACCTAGTGACATTTATAAATGGTATTAAAAAAAATAGTTGCAAAACTTTGACAGGGATAATCGTTCGTGCCGCTGGTTGTTGGTTGTGTGGGGGTATCCTTTAAGGATGGTTTTTGTGTGTCTTTGCTTTGAGCAATAAATGAAATAAAAGTTTCTAGTGGCAGATATGCTTGGCATAAATACTATGTATGTATGTATATAGGGAAAGCTCAACAACGTTTGCAGTAAAAAGTTTAATGTGAAAATTTTTGGGTAAGCCTGTGTGCTAATAAGTGGATTTAAGGTTTTAGAAAGTGTGTCTTGTCCGTTGTGCGAGCAAGGATCAAATAAATAGCTTCACTGACTTTGGTGGCATTCAGTTGTATTGAGGATATTATGAAAGCGGCTGAGAGAAAAAATTAGAATAAATAAATTTTTCCTCGTTTCCTTAAAAGATTTAATTAAGTATTATTTCTTTTTTTTTGAGTTTTCTTTGATGTTTAAATTTTAAATTTGCCCAGATTTATTGAAAGTTCAATACAACAATTGATTCTTCTTCATTCTGTTTCAAGTGCTTTTCATCAGTCACTTTGCAGCCAACTTAAAATTCAACCAACGTCCAAATCACCTTTAAATTAAAACTTTTCCGTACTCCTTTTTCGTCTTATATCCACTTATGTTCATGTTACGACCTGTCATACCTGAAACAATCGATAAGTGTCTGCGACAAGTAACATTGTCGCCGAATTGAAAGTACGAGTACTTCTATTTTTCGCGTAAATAAAATTTCAAACAAAAACTTACTGATGTGTGGAAGGACAGTCTTGCAGAGAGTTTTCTATGGCTAGCTTTTTTATGTCGGGCGGCTACTGTCGGGGAAATTAGACTTATTTTTTATTTCTTTCACAGTTTTTTTTTTATAAAGCTTAACAGCTTTCAACTTGTGTTTTTGGTTTATCCACTAGGACAATGTGCAGGAAGTGTGTAAAAGTGTTAAGGATTTCTTCAAAATCAATATATGTACCAGCTTCCGTTGAAGATTTTTTTTTTTAAATTCTCCTTGATCCGTCGACTACAGTGGTTGAACTGACCTCCTTAGATAAAAAAGTGGGAAGTATGGGAGTAGGGAAGGCTGTGCAGACTAAGGCCGAGGCCACGGAATGAGTGGCTTTTATTCCTGAGTGGCGCCGCCCAACCATTCAGAAATGCTGCGTGACCACTTCAATAGTATGTCATATGTTTTATTTTTAAGCCGCTCACCGCTCAGCCGCTCATTGCGTAGCCACGGCCTAAGAGGTCTTACCCTCGATAGTGTTAGTAGTTTAATATATGACCATTGAACTCCATTACTGCGCCCCGATAACATCTTCTAGATTACATACATAGATGCCCTCGCAATTTATACACCGATGCGTCGTCAATATTCTAATTAGAAGCCTCTAAATATCTCGTTTAACAGATAGACCTAGAAACTATTCAACACCCTTTACGCTTGCCAACAATTTGTCGCCCGTCAAGTACGCCATTTGAGTTGCCATTTGGGTCAGCCGTAGAGTCAGAAACACGTGTTCTTATCTAGCTTATCACAGAAAAACTGGGGGTCTCTTATGTACAATGAAGAAACCAGTACTTTGGCGGAAAAAAGCGGTTTATCACTTTTTAACAGTGATACAGCAAATTTTAGCAAACGGCGATAGCTGAGATTTGCGTGTTATGACAACGGACTCAGAAGAATAAGTGTGTCATTTAAGAAAGTATCACATACATATTCCTTACTAAAGAGAATACATACATATTATTATCATTACAATTTTAAATGAAACCATATTGTAAATGCGTATTTAGTTATAAAACTAGAGATCCCAAGGTACTATTAGGTTCCCATTGCTCTTTGGAGTACAGGAGGCCTAAATTGGAAAGAAATGGGGGCTGACATTTTGGTGCTGAACTTCAAAAATTCATATCAAAGGCGACTCATTTATCAAGCAGAGCCTCGTGCATTCGAAATTTGTAGCAGATAATGGCATAGGAGAGGCACATCTCCGGAATATATTTCGTGTGAATATTTTTTGTCGCTAGATAAAGGGCCGATTACGTGTACATGTGGCGTCATAATTTTTCTATTCGTGATTTGACTATGCTAGTGGTCGCGGTGTTTGTGGGCCATTATAATAAAGCAATTTTGGCTTAAATAGTATGAATTAAATTCTCGCCTATAACTTCGACTTCACTTGCTTACAATCAGTTATATCTAATTATAAGAATTGATCGCTGGACTTACACAACTTTGCTATATAATAAACATCGCTAACCTTTTATTTCTCTCCCTTTTTCTATTCACAGACATGTTACTATTCTCTCTGACGGATCAAAAATTATGCTGTCCTAAACGCCAGGTATAAATTAAATTATATACGCATATCGAGAACGCTTGGAAGTATGTAATAAATAGAGCCCGGATTTTAACGCTAAAATATAAGCCTAAAAATATGTAGCATCATAGTTATAAGCAAAATATTATGTTATTGATTCAATAAGACACAGATTTTCTTTTATAAAAAAACACAATAAATTTTTTAGTTTCATCATGTTTTTCAGTCTGAGGCATTTATGTATACATATATGAAACACAACGTCCGTTAAATGCCTACAACGTCTCCTCTGGCAACACATTGGGCCTTATGCATAAAAACTAAGCATTTGCTTTTTCTTAAAATGTCAGACCCTTTACTTAAATTTGTTTGAATAAATCGAGTAAAAGGTCTTAAACTTTAGGAAAAACAAATTGCTTATGGTGATTTCTTTTCTTCCAAAAAATGTTGCCCTTTCCCGGTGCAAAATGTGTTAGATTTTACGCTCAACCCTGTAAAAGGGCATATTCTATTCTATATCCTTGTCCATGTCCAACTCATGCAATTCATAATATTGTCGTTTTAAGAAACGATCTGATTTGCAGGGCAACCACCACCCCTGACGAAGCGTCAAAGGGCAAGGAATATGCATTTTTTGCCTTAAAAGCGTGTAACATTTTAAGAAAAGAATACAACATTTTCTCACCGTTTGCCTTTATTTTAGAACCGAATAAAAATGAAATAACCATTAATTTTTATTCATAAGGCCCATTATGATTAGTTCAGGCTGTATATAATTTATAACGCCTATGATTTTGTACTTCAGCTCTGGGAACGCCTCGGACTTATTGGTATAGACCCTTCTTTTCACGTAGCCCCAGAGAGAGAGAAGTTCAGGGGTGTCAAATCGGGAGATCTCTGCGGCCATTTGACCTCCTTTTTTTGTGTGAGATAATGCTTTTTGGGGACTTTGCTCGCAATGAGTCCCTTTGTTTTATACGACAGCGACTCGTTGTGGGTACATGGTTTTTTCTTGAATGACATGTGACGACGGATTGAGGTTGTCGCTACCTGGTCACCACTTTTTGGCGCGCCAGCAATATTTCCGGTCGAGCGACCTGACGAACACGCGCAGATGTTCTTACATTTCGCGCCGACCTAGTTTCTTCGATTCAATCAGATTCAGTCAGAATCAGATGACCAGTTATAATGGTCGAAAAAATCACGTAATTCTTGAAGTGCACTTCTTGCATTTTCACTTTTACGCTCCATGACTAAGTTTGTGCAAAGCCGGTAGTACCAATTGTCTGAAAAAAATATTTAAAAATTCACATTAACTTATCCCAAATAATTGCTGTCAAAGATCTGCATCCTCATTGAATCACTTTAAAATAGGTAGCATACTTTTAGGAAGAGTAAAAAATGTTTAGCTTTTGCGCTTCAGTATTCAAATTTGATATTGTGCATTTTGTATAACTCTCCTTTAATTACAACAAGTTTTTATAATCGAACAAAAATTTGGACTGGTACAATCGAGACAAACGGTTGAGTTCTAAAAAAAGTATGCATACTGAAATAGGAGTATACTATTGTTACCCATTTATAACAATTTTAAAAAATTTATAATTTTCCTAATTTTCTCCTGCTTCTAGATAACAAACTCAAGCATTGCAAAAACAGCTGCAACAACAAAACCAACAACTAGCTCACTCTTCGTCAGCTTATAACAAGAAGTTTTCGTTTTCGTGCAATTTTAAGAAAATCAACGGCAGCAGCAACAACAACAGCAGTAGTAGTCGCAGCGACAACCAAAAAAATCGCTAAACTTTCTTAAAATCCTCGAAAAACATAAAAAAATATAACAAGGAGACTAGCAGCCATAAGAACAACTGCTAAAAGCCATAAAAACAAATTAAAAAGGCGCCATTTCTCAGCTACACAAATCGTTTAAAGCACCAACACGCTTCTAAGAAAATAACGAAACCAAAAATTATAAAGAATTTAAATTTATAAATAAGCTTTTTCACACACACACCGGAAGATTATTATTAAATTGTAGTTGCTTTAAGTTTTTTTTTCATTTTCGCAGTCATCACTCCAGAGCTTAGTTCGTGCGGCATTGCTCGATTTTAGGCGTAGTTAGTTTAGCTGAAACTAAACTAGCTGCCAAGTGAAGAAGTACTGTAACCAAGAGAAAAGAAAAAAAAAAAAGTTGAACTTTCAGCTTGAAAGCTATCGCGAACGCCGCTTTGAATTTCTTCTAAATTTCATATTTTCGTAATGAAAATGGCAAACATGAAATTTAAGCGCAAATATGGCGGTTTAAATATTTGAAAAATACTAATTGTATATTTTTCGAATATTTTATTTCGTAGCATTTTATAAGTTTATAAATAATACTACTAAAAATTCAGTCCCTTGTCTAACTAAATTGTCTGTGTCTGTCTGTTTGTATCCTCCCTCCGTGTAAATCGCGCCTCCCTAAAATTAGTAATATAACATACAAAATACATACATACTCATGCTATACACACGTACTTATACATTTGAAATAAAAATTTAATTACCGTTAAGTGTTACAGCATTACTAAGTGATTTTCATAAATTTATACATAAAAAGAATTTGTAATTCAACAGCAAGAAATTTAATTTATTGCAGCATTTAATTCTAGCAGACACTTAAAGGCATTAGCAATTTTTTTTAGAAATTTTGTATACATATTTCCAATTTTTTCTCAAACTAGTAGAAGCATACTCTTGCGTAGGTTTCTTTAAAATTTTAAGCATAAACAAGTAGTTTCTTTTCCAAATTTGTTTTTTTTTATTAATTTTAATACTGCTGATTAAAAAATATTTAAATTAATCACCCAAAAAATAATTATAACTCGAAAGTAAATCAATTGCATAAAACGTACTTAAAAAACTTGCAACATGGATGCATTATCGCCCGATTTGCTATGGATGGTCATACTCGGCTTTCTGATTGCATTCGTATTGGCTTTTGGTATTGGCGCGAATGATGTGGCAAACTCTTTTGGCACGAGTGTTGGCTCGGGTGTGTTGACCATACGGCAGGCCTGTGTTTTGGCGACGATATGTGAAATTTCGGGTGCAGTTTTGATTGGTGAGTTCGCTATATTAATGACAAATTACTGGTAAGCACTTTTAAAATAGTTTACGCTCAGAAGTATGCTATATTTCCAACTAAAAAAAAAATGGTTGATTAACTTTTCCGAATCATCTGAAGTAAAAAGCATACTTTTAGGCAAACTGACATTTTTTAAACTATCTCACCTTTACTTTTATCTCCTAATTGAAATAAGCTTTACTCTAATCAATTTCATTAATGTCACTCTCTTCTCTTCACTTTTATAGGCTACAAAGTCTCGGACACCATGCGCAAAGGCATTCTAGAGGTTGGCCTTTACGAAGGCTCCGAGGATGAACTTATGTTGGGCTGTGTCGCTGCTCTGGCTAGTAGCGCCATCTGGTTGTTGGTTGCCACATTCCTCAAGTTACCCATTTCGGGTACACACAGCATCGTTGGTTCGACCATTGGTTTTTCGTTGGTTGCGCGTGGTACACAAGGTCTGAAATGGTCTACATTGGGCACGATTGTGGGTTCGTGGTTTATCTCGCCAGTTATGAGCGGTTTGGTGAGCATCTTGCTTTTCTTGGCTATTCGAAAATTTATTTTGCGCGCGAGCGATCCGCTGAAAGCGGGATTTCGGTCACTACCAATTTTCTACGGTGTAACATTCTTCATTAACGTCATTAGTGTGGTGTTGGATGGACCGAAGTGTGAGTAAAAGGAAATTTTTTGTCAAATATAATCAGCCTCATCATGAGTTTGATTTTCCCCGAACCGGTTCACTTTTCACTTCTGGTTTCCATGTATTTACTATGGGCGGATGACAAACTTTCGGGTGAATTTTTTTTCGGATGCAACTCAGGATAAGGCAGAATATATTTTATAATTCCGATAGAAAGCCCCCAATTTTGTTTGGTGAGACACCCTAATGTGCATATGTATTTTGAAAAATTCATATTCAGCCTTATCATGAGTTTAATTTTCCCCGAACCGGTTAAATTTTCACTATGGTTTGCATGTATTTACTATAGGCGGAATAAAAATTTTCGGATGAAATTCAGGATAAGGCAGATTGTGAAGTTTTTGCCATTCCGAATCTTTTTTTAAATAATAAAAAAAAATAAGTAAAATTTATTTATTTTTTGGGTTTTACTTTTTTTTGCTTAAATTTTTTTACTCCTTCATTTTGCGAAATGTTTATCTTTTCCGAGTATACTTTTTTCCAATGTTTTTTTTTTTTTATTTTATCGTAGTATTTTTTTATGATAATGGCTTTGGCGACCTTTTCACTTCGTAATTAGTTAGTTATGCGGGTTTGTGGTAAATTTTTTTTTGGAATTTTAATTAAAACACAGGTTTTTAATTTTCTCCAATATATTTCGGTTACATCGCGGTAAACGTCTTCAGGACAACTATTGACAACAAAAGCAATTACCTGTGTTTTAATTAAAATTTCAAAAAATAAAATTGACCTCGAGCCGGCATAACTAACAAATTTAATATTTTATTGTTTCGTGTTTTTACTTCAATATTTTATTTATATTTTGGGTTCCATTTTTTTAGTTTGCTTAAATTCGGTAAATTCCGCTTTTTCTGAATTTTTGTTAAATTTTATTGCATAATTTTTTTTATATTAAAATTAATTAATTTTAGTTTAATTTTGCCGAATTTTTACCGTTTTCGAATTATTCTTTTTTTTTTTTTAATTTGCTTCGAATATATATTTTTCTTAGTTTGGCTTTAGTATTTTAAAATTTTTTAATATAAAATTTTTTCTTTTTATTATTTTACCGAAACGTATTTATGCATTTTCATTTAAAGCATGAAATTGTGAAATCTTTGCCTTTTCCGAATCTTTTTTATATTTGCTTCGAATACTTATTTTTAATTTTTTCTATTAGTGTTTTACTATTGTTATACACATTTTTGTATTCTTACTTAGTTTTTTTTATCTATATTTTGGTTTTTATTTTTTAGCTTGCTTAAATTTGGTACATTCCGCTTGTTTTTTTTTAATTTTCAGAAATTTTTGTAACTTTGCTTTTTTTTATTTTTTTTTTTTATTTTAGACTTAATTTTGCGAAATTGTTGCCGTTTCCGAATTCTCGTCTTAATTTTCTTCGAATACTTTCTTTCCCAAGTTTTGCTTTTACAATTTTTTACTATATAAGTTTTTATTTCTTATAAAATTTTTTTAATCTAATTTCATTTTATTTAAAATTTTTTTTTATTTAAGGCATAATTTTGCGAAATGTTTGCCTTTTCCGAATGTTTTCCAGTTTTTTTCGAATGCTTTTTTTAATTTTTTGTTAGTCCTTTATTATTTATTTACACATTTTTGTATTTGTGCTTAATTTTTTATTTATATTTTGGGTTTTCTTAGTTTGCTTAATTCGGTACTTTCCGCTAATTTTCAGAAGTTTATGCAACTTTTTTGCCTTTTCTGAAATTTGTTTTAATGTTATTTAATATTTTTTTATTTTGTACTTTATTTTATATTTAATTTTGCGATATTCTTTGCCGTTTCCGAATTCTTTTTTTAATTTGCTTCAAACATTTTTTTTTAAGTTTTGCATTAGTATTTTAAAATTTTTTATTATATAATTTTTTAATTTTTGTTTCTGTTTTTTCTTCTATTTTCATTTTATTTATATTTTTTATTTAAGGCGTAATTTTGCGAAATATTTGTCTTTTCCGGTTATATTTTTTAACTTTTTTCGAATACGCTTTTTAATTTTTTTCTGTTAGTGTTTTACTAGTTTTTACTTTTTATTTATGCACATATTTTTGTATTTTTACTTAAAGTTTGAATTTATATTTCAGGTTCTATTGTTTAGTTTGCTTAAATTCTGTACTTTCCCCTTTTTTAATTTTCGGACATTTAAATAAGCAACTTTTTCAGATTTTTTTTTGTATTATATATTTTTTTACTTTAGGCTTGCTTTTGCAAAAATTTCGCCTCTTTTTTAATTTCTTTCGAATTTTTTTCTAGTTTTTGATCTTAAAAATCCACTATTTTTTATTATATATATATTTTTTTTCTTTTGGTACATTTTGTTTTGTTTTCTAGTTTGCTTGAATTTGGTACTTCCCGTTTGTTGTTTTTTACTTTTCCGAAATTTTTAAAAGGTTAGGAAAGATAAATGATAAAGCATATAAGGTCATATTTATTTTATGAAATTTGTATATTGCAATTATATTTTATAGTTGTTTATTTTTAAGGCTTAATTTTTTACCTTTACATTGATTTAAAGATATATATTTTTACTTAACTTTATTTGTCCAAATTTATTTATTTTAAATTTTCGCCACTCAAAAAAGTAAATAAAATAACAATAATGGCTTTTGTACATATGTATGCAATTACACTGTTTTAAATTTAATATATTCTCCGTCTTTTTGCAGTGCTTTATATGGATAACATACCCACCTGGATTGCTATTTGTTCGAGCATTGCACTCGGCTTAATAGTTGCACTTCTCACCCAACTTATTGTTGTACCAATACAAAAACGTAAAATCGCAAAACAATTACGTGCTCAAAATCCCGTTAAATTCAATTTCGAGGACTCAGTTGGTGAGTAAAATACACAGTTTTCTGTTGTAAAAAAAAAAAAATACTTACCTTTCTGTTGTCCTTCTTACTCATTTTCTAACTACAGAATCCTCACCGTCCGGTAGCCCTAAGAAAAACCGCCGCCCATTATCACTCGTTAGTGATGGAAAACAATTGCCTGCAATTGCCGAAATCACCGAACTCGTCTCATTGACCGACAATTCACCGAAGACCTTCAAATTGGCACCATATGGACTAAATAAAAATGGGCATGTTACCACCCCAAATAACGGTTATACTGGCGATGGTTATAAGATTAATCCGGAAATTATAAAGAAAGCTGAGGATTTGCTGGGCAAAGCCAGTTTGGATAATACGGATTTGACTATAACGAGCTTAAATTTCATTGATGAGCAATATCAGAATGGTAATGGTATAGGTGCATTTCAGTACGGCAATAAAAACAACAATACGACTGCATTGTTATCGAATGGTCGTGACAAAGGTAGTCAGCTGCAGGATTACTTTGAGAAGGGCGTAAAGTCGCCATTATTGGATGCGAAGAGGTGAGAAAATGCCCTTTTCATGATAATAGTTTTTAAAACAATTTCTAAAATGTTTTTGCTAATGAATTAATTTTCTTTGCTTTTCAGCATTGAGCATTCACACGAGCTTCCACAACAACTCCAACAGCTCGATAGCACGCAGTCGCCAAAGAGTGCTGCAAATAATAATATTACACTAACTGCCATGGACACAACAACAAATACCACCAAGCCCGCAATCATTCCCGCACCTACACCCTGTTCCAACGCAATACCCGCTGCCGGAGACGCAAACAAATCAATTACTGACGTTGTAGTCACAAAAGCCACAACAACAACTGCGGAGTCAACGGCAGCATCCACAACTGCCAAGAAGGATTTGAAAGTGGTTGAGAGTGGCAGCAGCTTGGAAATGATGATTTCCTCTACATTGTCGCCGAATTCGAGTAAGGTTCCGTTGATTGAGAGCAAGGAGCTAATACACGATTTTAAGCAGTCAGATGGTGCACCAACGCACAATGACGAGGAATCGGAGGAGGTGTCGATGCTGTTTTCATTTTTACAAATTCTAACAGCAACATTTGGCAGCTTCGCGCATGGCGGTAATGATGTAAGGTAAGTGGCAGAAGGACGAAAGGGAAGAAAATCAATTGGCATTGGAAAAATTGTTACTATCTCAACCAATAGAACGTCGAAGAAATTTATCTGAAATTTGTACTTCATATCAGAAAGTTACTATTTCATCAGAAAATATCCTCTTTACAAAATTTTTTCTCTTCTAGCAACGCTATTGGACCTCTCATTGCTTTGTACATGATTTACAGAGAAGGTTCTGTGATGCAGAAGGCCGAAAGTCCTATTTATATTTTGATCTACGGAGGTATTGGCATCTCAGTGGGTCTATGGCTGTGGGGACGACGGGTCATCGAGACAATCGGCAATGATTTGACAAAGATCACCTCATCAACGTAAGTTTGTTTTAACATTTTATTCAATGACAAAGAAACCTAGTTCGGATAGTCGTTCAATCGTTATTGTCACGCTCAACTAACGGTAGGCCCACGGAACGTGCTGTTTCGACGGAATCAGACCAAAGGAAAATGAGTGTTAGATGAGTTGGGTTGAGAGGGCATTTGAATAAATAGTTGATGTCGTCGGGGGAGCCTTCACATGTCGGAAATACGTTGGGGTCTAGTCTGGACAAGTAGCAGTCTAGCCTGCTACAATATCCAGACCGCAATTTGGCCAGTGTCACGCGGGCCTATCTCGGCAATTGAAGCTCATTTTCGTTCATAGGTAGTGGAGTAGAAGGCAATCACCGGACGTCAGATTGTGTAAGGTGGTGATAGTTTCCCTGTGTATGCCGTGGATTGTCAGTATGTTTTTGGACCTCGTCCTTATGCTCGTAGAGATAGATGCATTCTGACGTGCCTAGGGGGAGGCTCCGTCTCGAGCAAGTGAATGTTCGGGTGCTCATGTCTGTGCTTATATTTCGTCAGACACAGACTTTGACCTTCAGAAACTTAATTAAATTCAGTCGGCTTATGCTTCCGAAACGTCCTTATGCTCTTAAACAGTGTTGGGAGAGTATTACTTCGCTTGCTGGCTCAAAAATCATTTCGTTTCCAGGAATGCCATGGACTCCGGCCCTCATATCAGCACAAAACCTTGCCTCCATGTTGAAGCCATAGCATTCTATCTACATTGCTTTAGAAGGCAGGAAGTATTAGTCCACAGAGCCAAGAGTCTGTAACACAGTTATGTGACTAAAAGTATTCTGCAAGCCTCGTATATAGTAAAACTTCAAGTTTAGGTATTTATTTTTGAAGCTCATGATTTTCCTCGCTCGTTCTGTGCCTAAAAAGAGGTTTTTGATTAGCCTGAAAAACTATTAATCTAACTGAAAGATTCATAGATATAACGTCTTTGGAACAACGAATGGGGGCGGCCATTGGCCAATTATCCAGCGACCCCCTAGTATTTCGACGAGAAGCCGATCGTTTGGTTTTAAGAGCTTAAGCAAACTCCGTGTTCTGCATTCATAGAGCAGTGGCCAACGCCTTACCCCAGATGAGACGCAAGCAGCTGTCAACAATGCTAAAACACCCAAGGCGTTAGGCCCAGATGGAATATCCGTACAGGTGCTGTAAGAGCTAGGACCTGCGGGAGTCGAGTACATTACAGCCGCTTTCAACTAGTCACTGTCTTCCCCCTTCATCCCCGAGATGTGTAAAATAGATAGGATCATTGCCCTTCTTAACCGAGGGAAGAAGGCGGACGTAGGAGAATCGCACAGACCTTCTTATCTACAGTCGCAAAAACCATGGAAGCACTACTCTCCCAGGTCTGACGAAACATCTCACGCTAGCCGAACACCAAAAGGGATTCCCGAAAATGCAGAGCCCTACGACAGCATTGAAAGCCATCACCACACAGCTTAGCGAGGCTTTGAACCAACGTCGATCTTGTGATAGTACAGTTCTAGTCGTCTTCTACAGTATTTAACACGGTGAGCCACGCGACTCTCTGCCAAAACGCCCTGAACTCGTCGCTTCCAGCTTGGACGAAGGGGTGGGTAAGCATTAAACAGCGGGTCCACCAAGGTGGCGTACTCTCCCCGACACTGTTTAATCTTACAACATGGCAAAGAGAGAGCCAGATCTGCCGAGGGGGACCAGAGGGAGACAACTCCGGTCTGGCTGGTGGCACTTACTCAAAAGCTGTCTCTCTCGGCCAAACTCAGAAACGGCCCTGCATGCGGGCAAGGTCTACACAACACCCAACATCTCTTCGTATGCACCTCCAACCCTATGACTTTGACACAAGAAGCACTGTGGATTGCGTTCATCGACGCCGCCCGCTTCCTCGGCAGAGTCAGAGAATAATGACAGTGCCTCATGAAGAATTTACCGGGGGGTTGAGCACTGCGGCTACAACAACAACAACAACAACATGCACCAAGGTTTTATTTTCGGGCCATAAGTCTGGTAACACTCAAATGAAAAAGGAGTATTTCTGACTCTATTGTTGATTAACCTATATAATTTAAATGTGGACTCCATGTTCTCTACAGGGAGTCTTCTCTAAGTATAGAATATAAGCTCGGGTTGCTCGGTAGTCATTGTGGAGCTTCTAAAGATTTTTAAAATTACAATAACTTATTTCTTACTTTCTCTTTCAGCGGCTTCACCATCGAAGTCGGCGCCGCCATCACAGTACTTCTGGCCAGTAAAATTGGGTTACCCATTTCGACGACACATTGCAAAGTGGGATCGGTGGTGTTTGTGGGACACGTAAGTGGCAAAGGGCATAGGCCAGCTGCTAATGATGCGACTGCAAAGTCAGGACTCTCCAAAGAAGCTTCAATGGAAGGTGGTGTCGTAACATCATCAACTGCTACAACACCAACAACAAATGTGAATGAAATTTGCAGTAAAATGGGGGCGACGGTGTCATCCTCGACCAGCGCGAATGCTATAGCCAATGGCAGCGGTGGTGTGGAAGTGATCGCCGGTGGTGATGGAGGTGTTACTGGGGTAGTTGGCACTGCTGCGAACGCTGCTGTTGGTGCTGTCGATTGGCATTTGTTTCGAAATATTGCCTATGCTTGGATTGTCACCGTGCCGGTAACGGCGCTGCTCTCAGCTGGTATTATGTTTTTGATGTGCAGCCTAGTTTTGGCCAAATAGAAGCGGAGCGTAGCAGTTGGTGGAAAAATGAAGCGATTTATTGCAAAGTAAAAAAATTACAAAAAAAAGTGAATTAAAGGAAGAGAAGCGAAAGCAGTTACAATTATTAAGTATTCAACAAACTTACTAACGTAAGCGTATTTACATACATATGTACACTTTAAACGATATTGTACTTATTATGGTAAAGTAATTTATTGTTATGATTAAAGAAAAAGAAACGATTACAAAAAAATCAAAAATTATATGAAAATTTATTCAAAAATTGGCAGCGAATGTTGGAAAGATTTTGTAAACAAGTTTGAGTAAAGGAATATAGATACGTTTTGAATGTTTGTATTTTTGCATAATGCGTATTGAGTTGTAAGCGCCAGAGTGGGACTGCCAGCCAGTGTCAATACATTAATTCCATACAAAAAAAAAAAAACTTAAAATATTAGTAATAACAAGAAGAAAATGTGA
>NW_023458559.1:50116226-50130456 GCF_013731165.1 Rhagoletis pomonella
GCCAGTGTCAATACATTAATTCCATACAAAAAAAAAAAACTTAAAATGTTAGTAATAACAAGAAGAAAATGTGAACACTGAAACATTGATATTAAATTCAATTCGACATTTAATTAAACTAAAAAGTAACGAATGGAAAGAAGGCTAAAAGACAACAAATTATGGCATGACATCAATATTTTATGCGTTGAATGTTTTGAGCTGATTGCCATTTGAACGTTCGGGTTTGATAAAAAAATTGTTTTTAAGTGTGTTACCAGAATTAAAAAATATTGATAATAATAATAAAAAAACATCTAACAATAATTTTCATAATAAAACAATAAGAATAGGATTTTTTTTAATGCGCGAGTCAGAAAAAAAATCAACAAAAATGATATTGGAAAAACTAGAAAATGTTAAACTAAAAAGCAATAGTTTTTTATTTATTTTTATTTTTTTTTTTTATTTTAGAACGGCAATATATCCGATTACACGTAAAAGTAGTATCAGAAAATAAAGTAAACACAATTTATTTAAACAAACGTTCAAAATAGGGCCGTTTTTTTTCTAAAACGACAGGTTGAAAAATCAAATAACATTTTGGCTAAAGTTTTTTGAATTTATTTAGATTTTTTTAAATAAAGACCCACATTAAATGTCCTATACTCTGCATCGAAAATAATAGTTTAAAATTAGCAAATAATTTTTTACTAAATGTGCATGTTTTAAAATTTTTAGTAAACAAATGTTTGGCAGCGAATTTATGATTTATATACAAAATAATTTATTTTTCCAGAAAAAAATTCAAAAAGTTTTTACAATTAAAGAACAAAATTAATTCGTTTCTTTATCAAACTCTATGAACACCTACTGAATGAATTTACTGTTTCTAAAACAAAATTGAGTGAAACAAAAATTTATAAATAAATAAATTGTACTAAGCGAAGAAAACATTTTTTCGAGCATAATTCAGCAAATGTCACACACACACAAACACTTGATTAACACATACACTAGTTAAAATAAAATTTAAGTTCTTTTGTTATTAAAAGAAAATTAAATTCAAATTTAATAAAATAGTAAAAGCTGAAGAAAAATAACTATTTGCCTAATATCTATGGCAGCGCTACAATAATAGTAGTCTTAAATGTTTTTAGTTAAACTATTCAAACACAAAAAGTACTATTGGGAGTAATAAGTTCAAAAAATTACTTTTTAGACACACAAAAATATTTAGCGTACTACAAGTACAATAATTACAATGATTCGTAGTTGAAAAAACGTAGTTAAAATTTAGTAAAAACAATCTACATAACTACAAAAAGTAGATGCCAAAAAGAAAATAAAGGAGGAACTGTTTGCAACTTTTTCAGTAAAACTTAGTCTGAAAATTAGAAATTTTATTTATATCAATATGAGTTTTAAAGTTTTTTTTAAATTTCAGACTAAAAAATTCCAAAATAAAATTAGTACTAAAAATGTATAAGTCAAAATTTTAATATCAAAATTTTTGGTCTTGAAATTCAGTACTAAAAACTTAGTTCGAAAAAGTACTTAAAGTCTAGCACAAAAGAAAGTACACAAGTTGTATTATTAAAAAATTGATTATGAAAAATTTTAGGACTAGGAATGGAGGGTGCTAAAATTTTACGCTGACACCGAACTGCGAATAGTTTTGGCGTCGATTTTTCGTGAAAGAAATACTAACCGAGCATCGACATTTCCTGCCAAGAGGCGATCACTACTAGAAAAATCTTTTGTAACTTTGAATTGTTGTCAAGGAGGAGGACTAAATTTGTATTTATTTTTTGATTTTTTATTTTGTACGACTACTAGAAATGCTTGGTGCTACAGTATTCAGTGGTGTGACGTTTCCATTAAATTTAGCACTAATTCAGCTAGCCTTGGTCAATTATTTTCTGTGGTTGCTACAATTCTTTATTGAAATTTTTTAGCATTCTTTAATAAAAACTATTTGCTTAGATTTTTTTCTCCGAAAATAAATTAAGCATTAAATTTCTTTAAAAAATCAACTGATATGTATTTTTTTAATTAGTTCTTCGGTTAGCAAAATCTGGTTGCAAAAATTCATTGCTAGTTTTTTAATTAATTGTTTGAAAATTTTTTTAAGCAACTGGATTTTTGATTTGTATAATGCCTCAGATCTTTTATGACAAAATGAAAATGTAAAATTTCTCATACTTGCTTGAACCATTTTTTTTACTAAAACTAAACGAAAAATAAATCAAAAAAATTGTGTGCTAAGTATAAATATGCAGTAAAAAATTACAAAAACACAAAGTTATTAGTTCCAAAAAAGATATTTTTAATTAAAATTTGTTAATAAAATATAATTTTCAAAATTTTCCCTCTTACAGTTAAAGTACTCTAACAAAAAAAAGCTGAAAAAGTTGCATTACAGCACCTGAAAATGAATTTTATAATCAAAAACAACAAAGATCCCAATAAAAAATCGACAAAAAGCAAAAACTAATTTACTTTAATACCAGAAATAATGCATACTGCGCTACTAACTAAAAAGAAAAACAAATAACAAACTGAAGCCCATTGTAGAACAAAGTGATGTCAATACTACTAGTAGCAAAAACAACAAAAATAAATCAAATAAGATAACAAACAATTTTATTGTATTTGTATGTGTGACTAGAAGCTAAATAAACAATTACTGAAAACTTTTAAACAAACAGTGAACAAAGAAAAAAACACTAAGTAGTTAGTTAAGTTAATATTTACGCCGTGACAAGTATAGATATTTCCTATGAATGCAGTATGTCTATTAAAAACTTTTTGTTCAATAAATTTTTGTAAGAGTTCATTGTCGAAGTCGGGCAATGCAATGCACACGATCCAAAATATTTTATTATTTCTTTTAAAAAACTAATTTTGATATTATTGCGAAGTTAACAATATTGTTTAAATGAACTATATATAATACTATTGGTGAACAATAACGGTGCTTTTAAAAATGAGTTTTTTCTTCAAAAAATATATATATATATTTTTCAAAGCATTCTAGCACACTTAAGACCAAATTTCATAGCCAACGATTACCAAAGAATCAGTAAATTACTCTTCCAAAGATTTTATATAATTACAGATTGAAAATTAAAGGAAAAACATGGTATGGTGAATTCAATGAAAATGTTATGAAACAAATCATTCGTAGGAAATAAAACATTTTCCACACTAAAAGCAATTATGTTATAAGATCGAAAAAACATACAGTTACACACACAAAATCCCAATTATTTCTGTTATTTCGATACAGTACCGAAAAAAGAACAAATATACTTATTAGTAAATAAAATAAAGGATATTAAAAAATAATAATTGATATAAAAGAATTAAACAAAAAATAAAAATAGAAGAAAAAATAAAGCAAACCAAAAATTGTCATAAGTTCCTCGCAAAACTGGTTACTCAGCTTTTTTACTTATTTTGTAGAAGGACGATTTATAAATGTATCGACTCACGAGTTACTTGTGTAGGGAAATTTAAGGGTAATTCAAGGTACTACAGGCTTTGGCAGACTTAAGGCTCTGTTATGCATACTTGGCATTGCTTGAGTGTTGCCACATAAGAAATCTGTTAAATGAGCTTCGTATGTAAGCGGTTACTCAACGCACAGCATTACATACGTAGAAGTCTGTTGGTTTTTGATTTCTACGTAAAAATGGTATAGCAGTGCATGCAATGCCAAGTATGCATAACAGAGCCTTTAGTCATGGAATGAAAATGGTTGTTCTGCAAGAAGTGCATTTCGAGCATTGCGTGATTTTTTTCGGTCACCTAAACGTAAATGTTAACAAGCAAAACTGCCCATTTTTAGGGGTACTGAAAATCCACATGTCATTCAAGAAAAAACTGCAAACACAATGAGTTACTGTTTGGTGTGCTTTTTGGGCTAGCGGAATCATCGGGCTGTACTTCTTCGAAAATAATGCCAGTAACGCTGTTACTGACATGTTAACAAACTTTGTATGGCCTGAATTAAATGGCATGGACTTGGACAATGTGTAGCTACAATAGGACCTTGCCATTTGTCACACAGCACTTGAAACAATGGCCCTATTGTGAACGAAGCTTTCAGACGAATTACCTTAAGAAACAGCTGTGTCAAACTAATGCCGAGATCTTGCGATTTGACACCATGAGACACGGCGAATTTATACAAGGTAAGCAAAAACAAAAATTACAACAACAAATTATACGATTATACGCAAAATGACGGCAAGAGGTACCCCAAAGTACAACAAACACATCACTGACATTCAGAAGGATCGCGGCGAATTCTAGTAACACCACCGTGTATAAATTCGCTTTGCCATGGGACTTTTTTCTCTGGGTCTATGTGAAAAGCTGAACCACCCTGTACAATGTGCTTAGTGCCTAATCCTGCCCTACGTCGAATTTGCGTATTTCCGTTTGGCATTCTAGTCTCCGAATTGTTATTAGAACTTTCGAACATTCCGAAAACTCGATTTAGCATGTATTCCGAATTACATCGTAACATTAATCCACAAGTCCGCCTTGCATTTTTGTCGGCAATAGCACAAGTTTAAGGAAAAGACAAAATTGTCCAACTTGCCACATATTTATATGCATCCTAATGTAAAATTTCCCGCATTTCGATGCATTTCTGAACACACCCATAGGATAGGACACCACCCTGTGACACTCCTTGTTTAATTCGCCTTGGTATAGAGGTTTGATCCTGAAAGGTTACTGGCGCCTGCCGACCACGCAGATAATGGTTTCAAGTGCTTCTGACAAGTCCACCACTACTAGGAGCGTTCCCTCACAACGCCGATTTCGGTTGAGGCCAAAAGTTAAGGGTAGTAGTGGCCAAAGCCATGCTGATGCTTCGCTGGCGTCAGGTGGCAACAGGACCTCAAGCAACTTCACTACTGGGGTAAAGAGAGTTACCGGGTGGTAATATTCCGCTTTGTTGGCTGGTTTCCTCGGCTTTAGTAGTGGGACCACCATTCCGCCGCACTTGATTTTTTTCGCATCAGCATGCATATTCCATCAGGACCAATTACTTTGCAGGCTTTCGCCTTCCCTGGATTCCACCGATGGCGAGAGCCTTCTGATCACTCGTTACTTGCCTTTTTAAGGTCCTATCAGTCGGTTCATCAGTTATTCACACAGTATCGCCGTGGTCAATGGCTCAAACTATAGAGTTTTCTTTCTTCTAACGGACCTTCCGCCAGCTGAAAATATTTTTGCATCGAGTTTATATAGTTTGTAAACTAGTGTAAATTGGAATAGCCGAAAGCAACAGTCAGCACATGAATTTTTTCCTAGCAAAAAGCTCTTGCTTATAACGAGTAGTTTGTGCTGGAAAAGCTTTTGAATTTGCTAATTTGTAAAAGCGCAGAGAAAGGTGGCTAGCAATTAGTTGGCTTGTACAAATGTTGGCTCCTCAAATATTGCACAAAGGTGAAACAAACTAATTACGGACAAATTGGGATCAAATTTCGGAAAAATGTAATGACCTTCACTTGGGGAAATATACACAATTGTGCATAAGTAGTTATGTGTATATGAAATATGTATGTATTTGACCTTGTAAGCACAGTTGTTAAATTCTCGAGTGTTAATGACATAACTGAGGTGTCGATTTATTAGACGCTAATTGCTAGTACTTTTAGAGCTATGATGTGTTAATTGTAAAGCAATGAGCAGTTAGGCAATCAACTATAAGACGGAAGAATGCATTCTTTTGAGTTGCGCTTACAAGGTGTAGATGGAGAGGCGTTATTGTGTAAATGTGAAATATCATTCATGGAAGTTTTTTACTATCGACGCAAAGTCTTCATACATGTGAAGTAGCCGCTCGTGCTGCCTCTCTGAGGATTTCAAACCAGACCGAGTTGTATTTACTTTTTAATTTAAGTTACTCGTAAAGCGCAACCTATTTTTAGTTGACTAAATGCCACCTTTGTGTTGGCTTGTTTTTTTTTTTCATCAACAGCACTTTGTTATTGATTCTATGTTGTTTTTTTTTCCTGTTTTTTACATGCCTTTGTGTTTGTGAGTGTGTGTGTATGTATGTGTCAACAAACAACCGTCTACCTTCTGCTGACTGTGCTGGCTTTGAGCCAAGAAGCCATGCTTACAACTTGTAAGTTACAAGTGAGCTTAAGAGCTTTCTGCCTCACATATAACATACATACATATGTATATATATACGTGCTCACACTCACTTATAAGACAAAGTGAGCATTTTGCGCCATTTGAAAGATACAAATGCATCTCATTGTTGTCTACAGACTACAACCGTTGAGCATTAATAACACTGGTTTACAGCAAAAATGTTCTATGGATTCCACTACGCAATTCGCATGTAGAATTTCTCGGTGATTTCGAAAATCGATATAATTTTTTTTTCTATGGATAACTTTTCGAGATATATGCAATTTGCCGTTACTCAGCTTTAAAAAATAGTGGTTTCACTTAATCACGTATATCTTACGAACCAATTGAATAATCGTAACACGAGATACGGGATATGAAAGCAAATGAAATTCTCCATAAACTGTATATACATATATCACTTTTCGATAGCCCTGATAGTTTCTGAGAAGTTAGTTAATAATTTCTGACACCTCTTGTTTTCTATGCAAACAGTCTAACTACTCAGGTGTACGTGGCGTATGAGTGAGTTTTCTGCTCATATTTCATACAAAAAATCCTTGCGCATTTTCATTTGACCAATCATTATTTTGATATATATATCGATTTTCTTCATTGGTAGCTTAGTATTTTTCTAAAGCCTGTGCAAATTATTTACCCACAAACTGTTATTTTTTGAATTTTTCCCGGTTAAAGTTTGAATTGTTTGCATTTTTCCATAAAAAAAAAACAAAAAAAATGCAATGATCAATTAATTTCTCAGAAACTATCAGGCTATCGTAAAAGTAATCTATATGTATATGTATGTTTATTGGAGAACAAAATCAAAATTAGAATTTGTGATCCAGTGTAATTATTTGTGCTGCAGGCAGTGTTGCCAGACTTAAAAATAACTGTAAATTTCCCGAGGAAAACTGTTTTTTCAACTAAAAAATTGTAATCTTGGAAAACTAAAAGTTTTTAATAAATTAAGATTTTTTAATTTATTGACATAAATAAAAAAGACGATTCCTTTATAATAAAATAACATAAACCATTTAAATTTCATCTAATTAAAAAAATATTTACTATAAAATAGAACATTTTGTTTTACTGAAATTCAGTTTCGTTATTTTTCGTTAATTACTTTGTTAATTTTTTGGGCTTTTAAGAAATCCATAGTTTTTAAAATACCAGAGGAATTTTTGTTTTATTTCTTGTTCTGTCCAAACTGATATACAAATATTCTTTCCACATTTCCACTGGAATGCAAATGACAGCTGAAACCTTGTGTTTCAAATGAGGAAATGTAGCTCCTTCATCGCCCCCTTTTATCTTAAAAATTTACTTACGAAAAACCGAAAGAGAAATTTTAATTCGTCCAATGCGGAAATTCCGCAAAAATTGTAATTTGTAATTTAAATAACTATAATAACAGTTAGAACTATGAATCTGGCAACATTGGCTGCAGGTGAGATTCATCGAATTTTCGTTTGGAACTCCATGGAAACCTCAACCGCAATCATCAGATGTACATGCGCTCACCGCTTACTAAGTCTACGTCTGAGTAATAACCACAGCCAACAAGAGTGTGTGTGAATGTGCTGCTTGCTCACCTTTAAGTTGTCTTCTCTTGCTCACCGATGGCCCATCTACCGTCTAAGCGTGTTGACCAAGTCACAGTTGAGTTTCGAACTTGGCAGCGTGCGGTTGTGCCTTTCGCTTTACTTAGCTATCATCAAGTCGCATATTTAGATAATTCAAAGTTTGTGTGTTTTCGGTTGGAAGAAGAAGACGTAGAAATCCAAAACAAAGTGCTAATTTTTGTTAATTTCTTCTTTTTCCTCTCTCAAAAAACTTAACAGAAACTTACAGTGAAAATAGATAATTTCGAAGTAAATATAAACCGCTGTTACTTTTTATTTGAGTTTTTTGTAAGTTTTACGTATTCTCATAAGTGTGCCAACCACAAAAAAAAAAACGATTGAACCTTTGTAAAAACTGCATTATTTCAAATAGTTGTGTAAAGTGTAATTAAACGCCAACAAACTTGCAAGTAACATTTGTATTTTTTTTGGGTGCTTTTTTTTGTTTTTGTTTTTATTTATGTCTGAGCCTCCAGACGTTAAACTGAACTGCATCGTATCGCATCGCTTCACCTACTGTGCTGCCCGCCCGCCTGCCCACTAGCCTGTTTATGGGTTGACTTGTTGCAGCGCTTCAGACATTTGCGGTTTCAATTTCAATAAAAGCAAGTTGGAGTTGCTTAATATAAGTGTTGTTGTTTGTTGTTGTTTACGTTATAATATTTTTTCACGCCTAAACGATAATGCAAACAAAGCGTGTAGCTTTGGTGCATAAAAATAAAAAAAATGTATGTATTTATAAATATGTATACAATATGGAAACATATCATTTGTCGGTAAAAGTTAGATTCAATTCCAGAACTTGGAATTACAAGTAGCGTTAAATGAGTTAAGTAAATAATGAAACGGAAGCAAATGCTGAAGAGTAAAATAAATCGGGAAGTTGAAATTCTAGAATGCTGAATAAAGGACAAAATAACATAAAATAAAGAGTATAACAAAAGTTTAAATGAAAAAAAAAAAAATGATACCAAAATGTCAATACAAAATAAAATATTGGCAAAAGAAAACAAGTAATATTTCCTTAAAAATCGAATAAAAATAGATATGTAACTTAAGCCCAACAAAACAAAAATTTTTATTTTTCCAAATGAATACGGTATTTTGTATATTTATGAATTGACAAAAAATAAAATTGAAAAATCGATATAAAAATAACAAAAAAAAATTGTTAATAAAAGTATAACATACCTTGTAAAAAATAAAAAGCGATAAAAGTTATTAAATTTCTAAAAAAATAAACGAAGTAAAAAAAAAATAAATGCTAAAAAGGTAAATAAAGGGAAATTAATATAAATTAATATTCACCTTAAAGATAATATAAAATAAAAAGAACACTAAATGAAGAGAAATTAAGAAGAAAATTATAAATAAGCAAGAAATAATGAGAAATCAAAAATTTTTTCTCGGAAACTAAAATGGGAAATTAATTTTCTCTTCTATCATCGAAGTTGTTGCCATCTGAAAATTTTAACAAATAAGGTAGGTGAAAATATTTTTATTATTATTTTATTTATTTATTTATTAAAACTCTACTGTACTGTTTTTCCACCGGAATCATAAAAGACGGTGTGCTCAAACCAAGTTTAAATCAAAAGTTTTCTAACCCCGGATTTTCCTCTCGGATGTGACTCTGTGGCTTTCTAGGAACATTTTCGTGTCAAAACCAAAATCGGCAAACGGACACTTTGCGGGAAAAAGTGTCAAAAAATTGCGTTTGTTGCAATATGCGAGTATATCCACAATGAATAATTGAAAATTGTAAAATCACCATTCGCAACTTCTGTTGACTAGCTATTGCCAGATGTGATTTTCATTCACAGCGAAATATCATGCTAGTAGAAAAATCACCATTCACTGATATTGTGGCCTAGCAGTAGCAGTTACTATAAGCGATTTTTCAATCTCAGTGGTAAAATAACCGGTAGTGAAATATCGCTCATCACTAAAATGCCATACAAGTACATATTTCGTACATATATAATCATACTTCGGATAAAATAATAATACGCCAAACAAATTGACCCACCCTAATGTACATATTTCGTACATATATAATCATACTTTGGATATAATAATATTTGGCTTAACTTACATATTTAATTCAATATACATTTTTAAATTCGTTGCACTGATGCACGGCTTCGACACGGACGTTTAAAAAATAATTAATTAACAGCTAGGCAATGTGCAATTTTTCACGAAGCTTTCCACAAAAGTTTAAGGTATTTGTAATTGAAATTTTTTGATGAAAATAAAGGTCGTTGAAATCGGATAAATATTTTGGTAGTTTTTCAAACACTAAAATTTGCTTTAAAACTTTCTATAAGAGTATAGAAGTTGTAGCATCTAGAATAGCTGAAGAATATTTTTTTCTATGGCCGAAGAAATCTTTATTTTTATTATGATGACTTTATCTGTTGAAACGTTCCATAGATGAGAGTTAAAAAGAATAGTCGACAGGAAGATCTGCTCATCAGCACCAAATAAATATCGAAAGCAAGTGAACCAATGAGCTGTGCGTACTCTTTTCCTTAGTAAAATACCAAGTGGGCCGCACTAAAAATCTGTCAAATCAGCAATCATATAATTGGTTTCGCATTCGATTTTTGCGTTATTTTTTTTTTGTTTCTACTTACATACCTCCTTTTTTGTTTCTTCACCTATTTTTATTACCTATCGCGCTGTGCTGTGCTATTACTTAATATTTCGTTTGTTGCACTATGCGCTCATTAATGACTACGGCAACAACAACAACGATTAATCCGATTTGCGTGCAATGAACCTCAATTGTGTGCTGATACCACCAAACTTTAGCTGTTTTCTGCAAGAGTTTGTTTTTTTATGTAACTACTTTACGTGCATTGGTGGTCGTATGTAGGTGTTTATTAAGGTGTGCTTTTACACATTTACTTACGTACATACATACTTAAATATTTTTTTTCTCTTGTATGTGCCTACAATATGTGTGTAATTTGTGGTTTTCCGGCAAATTAAATTTGCACCCAAATGTTTTTTTTGCTCTTCCTTTAATTTGAAAATTGCTTCTTTTACATGTAATGTGTTATAACGAAGTGGCAATGCAATGTAAATTTAGTTTATAATTAAAATACCATCAACTCTTGCTTTCGTTTTGTACAACAACAAAATTGATTTACTTTACGAGCACTGCCTTGGGGTATACGCTTCTCGATGCTTTTGTGTTTGATTGTGAGATTTTTCTTAATGTTTCATTTGATAAAAGCTAATTTGTTTAATTTTTTTCAGAGCCAAAAAAATTAGTTAAATATTTAATGTGTTTAACTGATTCGATAAAAAACGTATTAACATTTTGAAATGGATGCGCAAAAACAGTTTGCATAAGCACCTGTTGGTTCCTTTGCCATGACATCATGATGAAGTCATCCGACAAATGCAATCAGTTTTTGTCTCACGAAACAGTGAGCTACCGGAATAATTTATTGCAACTATTTTTTATCCATTATACAGTTTCATTTTAAGTATAAGTATCCGGTACTCGTCACTAAAATGAAAAAAGTTAACTTATTCTTTGGCAATATTTTTAGTCACTTCCATGGTAAGCAATACATATTTTTCCAAATCTACTTCCAATTACAGTTATCGAAATACATACAAATCGCTGCCTTAGGTCCTACTTTCTTCGAAACTGCTTTTTTCACAGATTTTAGTAAAAATTTAAACCTGTCTTGGATACTCTTTTTATAATGCTTTTTGCTTCTTTTGTAAAAAAAAAATGATGGTAGGGCCTTTGTGAATTAAGGTGACGAACTGTTCTTTTCAAGAGTGGGGAACGTAAAGCGTTTGCGCGTATAGCGAAAAGGTTTGAACTGACTATTCTAAGGCCTGGACTGTTGGGAGTAATGATGTTGTTGTGAGATAATTAAGCAATAGTGACGAACATATTAGAGCCAAAGGGCAAGAAGCAACTTACTCACCAAACACTCGACTTATTAAGCAATATAAGATATATTAAAATAAGCCACCTTTTCATCTTTAAATTTAACCTTGGAGTTCTACTCTAAGCGATGGAAGAAGTCTTGAATTCGATTTCGAAGATCTCTACAGTTGCTTTGTAATGGGCAGGAGTTTTCAACAAGTTATTTCACAAAATGATTGAGTATTTTATAGTTCTTTATAAATGAAATAATAAGAAGATGACGGAAATTGCCAAAAAGGTATATTCTTAGGAGCAACCAGGGCAGGCGATGACAAACCTCCGAGCGCGCTCCTACTATGAAAACTTTAGCCATAAAAAACTAAACTGCCCTCCAATTCAGTATTCGTTTCAAAACGAAAGCTTTGAAATGTAAAAGAAGCCAAATAAGTACTCACTTCTTAAATCCGAATACTTTCATTCTCTAAGTATTGCTTAATCTTGACCGCCTCCAGTAAGCGAAGGAGTTTGGCCAGGGAACACGGAAAATAATGGCTCTAGATACATATACTGGAAAATCGCTGAGCGCTTAGCAGAAATTTCATGTGCTTTTTATTCCCTTTCTGTTATTTTGTCTCTTCCTTTCTTTGTTTCTTCCCATTCTTATCATTTAATTTCATTTCTTTCTTTTCCTTTTTGTATTTTCGGTGGTTTTACTTTCTTACTTTTTTGCTTTTCTTTCTTTTTATTTTGGTTTTCGTATTTCATTCTCTTCCCTGGTATTTTTGCTTTCATCTCTTTATTGTTATATTTTTTTATTTCTCTCTTTCCTTAACTTTCTTTTTTGTTTATGCTTTACTTTTCTAATTTTCATTTAACATTATTTTGTCTTTTTCTTTTTATTATTCCATTTTCTTCTTTTTTTGCATTTAATTCTATTTTATTCTTGTCATTGGGTTTACTTTTCTTTTAAGTTTGATTTTCCTAACTTTTTTTCCCAGTGAACTCGACGAAGAAGACTGATGAGGAGATGTAGTGATCTCCGAAGTAGCAGCTATAACTTCTTCCATTTATAAACTGTTTTTTCCACAATTTACTTTAAATTTTTACTTTTCTTTTCATGTACTTCCTTGTTTTTTTTCCTGTTTGGTATTTGCTTCTCTTCCTTTTCCTCTTCCTTTTCCTTTTCCTTTTCCTTTTCCTTTTCCTTTTCCTTTTCCTTTTCCTTTTCCTTTTCCTTTTCCTTTTCCTTTTCCTTTTCCTTTTCTTTTTCCTTTTCCTATTCCTTTTCCTTTTCTCGGTCGCATTTTTCTTTTTCTTACTCTTTGAGAATATACACATATTTTGTACTTCTTTTCCTCTTCTTCCTTATCCTTTTATTCATTTTTGTTTGTACTCTACATTATTCTTGTTTTTTTTGTAATTTTCCCCTCCTCTTTCTCTCTTATGTTTACTTTTTCTAATTTCATTTTTGCCTTTCTTTTTACCTCCCATTTCCTTTATTTTTTTTTTCCTTTTTTATTCCCTGTTTAGTTTTACCGTTTTTTTGTTTTTGATATACTTGTTCTTTTTATAGTACTTTTATTATTTTCATTTGAATATTTCTCCTTTCCAGTTTTTCTTTTCTTTTACTTCGTTTGTTTTCATTCTATTTTTTCGTGTTCTTCTATCGCATTGCTGCTACAATAGACCAAAATGAGAGAATCTACTTGTGAACTAATTCCCATTTACTGGCATAAGCAATTAAGTACTTAAATAAATTGCATGTGGTTCTCACAGAAGAAAGTGAACGATTAGTAAGGCTACTACATACTTACACACATCCGTATGTACATACATATGTACCTAAGTATGCGCACAACACGAACCACTGGCATTTAATTATTTAATTAAAAACGGATAGAACCGTAACTTGCGGTAACTGCACATTTTAACTAAGCACAAAGCGATGATTTACGTCGGAAAATAAACGGCGGGGGAAAAAAAATTATTTATGAAATGAGAGGCAATTTGACTTTTATGCGACTCATATGCGAAACTACTAACTAACTAACTAACTAACTACTTGCTAACACGCCTTTCAATTTATGAAAATTTTATCTATGCTGAGCACTTTTTTGATGTTCTTTTTGAAATGACTTAAGCACGAAGTTCGTGGAGGCGGCTGCTTTTTCTTATATACACTTTTTCGTACATACATATGTATGTATGTAGATAGAAATGGGCCGGAATGTTGTACATTACATAGAACGGCCTTTGAGTATCAGCGTTGACTGGTTTTTGTAGTAGCTACAGCTATTTATTACATACATATGTATGTAGGTATAGTAATTATTATATGTACATATGTATGTTCATATGAGTAGTTTCTTGCTTGAAATTGCACCTATCTAAAAGCTGAAAACTCCAGCTTTACGATTATAAAATGCTGCATAAATTGTGGCAAGCCAGTTGCAGCACACGCCAAACATAAAAACAGTATTTTACGATGAAATGATGAAAGAAATGAAGACATCAGCAAGCATAGTTGAAAGTTTGATTGCGGAAATTGTTTGCTTGCTATTTGGAC